>NC_028458.1:21725475-22073446 GCF_000263155.2 Setaria italica | reverse complement strand
AGGGCATAAAAAAATGGCGGGACGGGCATCTTTGCCGAGTGTTTTCTTAAATACACTCGGCAAAGATGGAAACGTCGCCGAGTGTAATTAAGAAAACACTCGGCAAACCCTGAAAAGTTCGCCGAGTGTAATGAAGGAAACACTCGGCAAAGATTTAGATTTCGCCGAGTGTCGGCCGTCAGACACTCGGCAAAGCTTCCGTCGCCGTGACAGCCCGTCAACGTCTTTGTACCGAGTGTCATATTTTGCCGAGTGTATTGCGGCACTCGGCAAAGGTTTTGCCGAGTGCCCGATGGTCGACACTCGGCAAACACACTGTTTGCCGAGAAAAACTTTGCCGAGTAAGGTTCGCCGAGTGTTACACTCGGCAAACCGTTTGCCGAGTGTATTTGGCCCTTCGCCGAGTGCCTGGGGCACTCGGCAAAGTTACTGTATCCGGTAGTGCTGATTGCTGCCAGACTAGGCTGCTTCCAGATGATATAGCACAGTAGCACCACTAGAGTACTGGTTCTTACAGATTTCACAATGAATTTGTTATGTCAGGCGAAGCCAACTCTAGTTAACCGAGTGTACAAAGAGGGGGGGGGGGATATAGATTCAAAACCCGGTTAGAAACTGGGTGACAACTTATTTATATAAGTTTTAGTTAAGTTGATATCTAATTGTTCATGAAGTTGGGTTCAAACTTCATGAACAAACAAGTGGAAACTTCATTAAGACTTGGGTGACAACATAATCGTGAAGATTGAGTGTCAACTTCGATGGAAATTAAAATAGATAGCTAGCACCTTTATGGATCTTATATACTTATTTACATATGAGTCAACTCAGTGGCAGCTTCATCTCGTCAAGCAAGCTCTAGGTTGCAACCAAGGTTAGACCAGCAAAATTGTAACCAGACCTGGACATTATCATTACACACACAACCAATACAAGAAAAATTGCGTACCTGAGGTAGAGTATTACTCCTCATTATACTGAAAGCCTGAACTTGTATAAACATGTATGTCATGTGTTTTGTCTATGATCCAGTTCATAGTCGAGGTCTGTTGATATTCCCAAACCACTGATGATATCACAATCATGAACACTAGGATATGTGTAAAACTAACCTCCTTAGCTATGTCAATCCGCATGATCCGCAACACACGACATTCCATTGAAGACGTGTATATGAGACAGCCGCCAGGTTTTGAGGATGCAAAGTGTTCTGATTTTGTGTGCAGACTAGACAAGGCGTTATATGGCTTGAAACAAGCTCCTCGAGCCTGGTATGCTCGGCTCAGTTCAAAATTGTGTGATCTTGAGTTTAAGGCTTCAAAATCAGATACTTCGCTATTTATCTACTCAAAAGGAGGTGTCACAATCTTCATGCTTATATATGTGGATGATATCGTTGTAGCTCATCATCTGAGGCTGTGGCAGCGTTACTAAAGGATTTGAAAGAGGAGTTTGCCCTTAAAGATCTCGGAAGTCTAAACTATTTTCTTGGTATAGAAGTTCAGCCGATGCAAGAAGGTATTCAATTGTGTCAAGAAAAATATGCAAGAGATATTTTGACGAGAGTTGGTATGTTGAATTGCAAAGAATCACCAACTCCCTTGTCCTCAGCTGAAAGGATGTCAAGGGAAGATGGAGAACTTCTGTTGCCTGGTGACTCAACTCGATACCGAAGCATAGTAGGGGCGTTGCAATATTTGACTCTGACTCGGCCAGATATAGCATTTGCTGTAAACAAAGTTTGTCAGTTCCTGCATGCGCCAACAACAACTCATTGGAGTACAGCAAAGAGGATCTTAAGATATGTTAAAGGAACGATCAGTATGGGATTGAGTATTAAAGCATCAGACTCAGTTATGGTTAGAGCATTCTCTGATGCAGACTGGGCAGGATGTGTTGATGATCGTCGGTCGACAGGAGGGTTTGCTGTCTTTTTTGGGCCGAACCTGATTTCTTGGAGTGCCAGGAAACAGCCTACGGTGTCAAGATCTAGTACAGAAGCTGAGTACAAATCTCTTGCTAATGCTACTGCTGAATTAATTTGGGTAGAGACGTTGCTAAGAGAATTGGGAGTAAAATATCAAATTCCTCATCTATGGTGTGATAACCTTGGAGCAACATATCTCTCAGCAAATCCAGTGTTTTATGCAAGAGCTAAGCACATTGAGATTGATTTTCACTTTGTGCAAGAAAGGGTTACAAAGAAACAGTTGGAGATTCGGTTTATACCCTCAGTAGATCAACTAGCAGATGGTTTTACAAAAGCGCTTGCTACACAGAAATTTGAGATGTTCAGACACAATCTTAACATGGTTAAGAAACCGGGTTAAGATTGAGAGGGGCTGTTAAGCAAAACGTGTTGGTACAGGACTACTCAGGTGTAACGCACGGCAACCTGGTTGAGGTATGACGCAAGGCAAGGATAAGGTGCACGAGTCTATCCAGCTTCGAGAGATAGAGTCCTAGAATATTGTAACGTCTTTGTAACAGATAGATAGAGATAGGATGGTTTAACCGTATGCTAAAAAGACAAGCTGTAATCTATCTCATGTATTTGTGACAGCCTCCAACACTATATAAACACGGAACCGTGGGATGCGAGTTTGCTAACCACGTTTACCAAATTGTTCTACATATTTTTCATCATGGACACTAGGATATGTGTAAAACTAACCTCCTTAGCTATGTCAATCCGCATGATCCGCAACACACGACATTCCACGAAATTGGGTTTGCATTTGGCTCATGTCATGACAAACCTCCGTCTCGCTGAATAGATGATGTGACCCGTGATGCTTGTCAATCAGCGTTGAGTTCTTCATTTATAGTTTCTGTTGAATGGATCCTAAAGCATATCAACTTTGAAAATCATTCAAATAGGGAAGCAGATTTTGATACTACTATTCACAGAATATTGATCACACGATTTCATTTTTTTTTTGTTCTCCACTTTTTGCATTGAGTGGACCACCTTCTTTCCTAAGCGCTGGTACCTTTGGTACCTTTTGTAGGTAAGGTAAATTAATCCTCCACTCAACCCTCCCAAGTGTTCCTTTGCATGTTTTCCAGTATAAGAAAAATAATTGATTCGATAGAGAAATTAAGCTCCATGTAGTAAAAAAAAATGTTCCACACGTGATAGCTTGAGTAGAAGCGTGGGCGGAGCAAGACGTACAACACTAGGACGACAACGAGGAACAAGGCAGCATTAGAGTAACAGCATGGAGCAAGGAAGGATTAAAAGTTTGCTCACACCCTTTTTATTTTTACAATGTTCTAGTACAAACTATTGTTTGAAACGTACAAAATAATTGTTAAAGGTATGGGTCAAAGCAGAATATTAGGCTGAATCGGGAACTCCTATAAGAAGGTAGGTAAGCAACTCATTTCATATTAAATCCATGTACAATATTTTTTTTAATATCCATCAATATTTGTTGACATTTATCAATATTTTTTTTAAAAAAGTCTGACTTAATTGTTATCAACATTTCTTGACATTAACCACATTTTTTTATATATACCAACATTTTTCTTTAATTTTTTTTACATTCACCAAATTATTACTTCACAATACAAATTTTTTGACGTAAAAAATATTGAGATAATTTATCTAAAATGTTGAGATAGTTTGTTGGAATAGTTTGTTGGACGTTGTGGGTCAGTTACAGATGTTTAGCGGATATGATTTTCCGGCTGAAACTGTCGTTTAATGGGCCGCGTTGTACTTTTTAACCCACCTGAAGATCGCCGGGCCACATCCGCTGGACTTGGCCCGTCCGGAAGCCTCGCCGCATCTCGCGCTTTCTTCGTCTTTGCAGGAATGCTGGCCTGCGCCGCCTTTGCTGAAGCTGCCCCAAAAATCCCCAAACGACCAAGAGCACCGAAGGCCTCCAAACCCTCGCCGTCATGCCGCCGCCTCCCGGATTGGACGCTGGCGACGGCGTCACTCTTCCCTCGCGCTCGGCCATCATTGGCGGCACGGCGGCTGGCTACCACCTGCTCGACATCGAGGGGTACTCGCACACCAAGGACCTCCCCACCGGCCAGTGCATCAGGTCTCGCCCTTTCACTGTCGGCGCGGGGGGTTCCTCCTGGCGGATCCTCTACTACGGTACTACCCGAACGGCGACCAATCTGATGCCGCGGAGTTCATATCCGTCTTCCTCGAATTTGACCAGGGCATCGCCGAGTCCGTGGAGGCGCAAGTCAAGTTCAGCCTGCTCGATCAGACCGGGGAGCCGGTGCCGTCGCACAGCCAGATGACAACCACGCGCAAGTTCTGCACGGACGACGGTAGAGGTCATGGCTCGAGGAGTCAGGCCATCTCAAGGATGACCGCTTCACCATCAGGTGCGACGTCTTCGTCCCCAAGGAGCTCCGCACGGAGCACAGGCCCGTGGACCTCGTCGCGGTGCCGCCGTATGACCTCCACCTGCATCTTGAGCGTCTCCTGGCGGCCAAAACTGGGGCCGATGTCACGTTCGAGGTCGGTGGCGAGACGCTCCGGGCGCACAGATGCATTCTTGCAGCCAGGTCGACAGTGTTTGAGGCAGAGCTCTCCGGCCAGATGAAGGAGAGCGCGGACGCCACCGTCATACGCGTGGATGACATGGATGCCGGAGTGTTCAGAGCCTTACTTTGTTTCATCTACACGGACGGACTACCGGATTGTCCACCTATGGAAAAGGCTGCGATGTCTCAGCATTTGCTTGTTGCGGCTGACAGGTATAACCTGGAGAGGCTGAAGCTGATTTGTGAAGATAACATGTGCGCGCACATCGGTATGGGCTCTGTGGCGTCCATCTTGGTGTTGGCTGAGCAGCACCACTGCCATGGGCTCAAGGAGGCATGTTTCCAATTCCTCTCCTCACCATTGACTCTGAATGCCGTTATGGCAACTGATGACTTTGAGCATTTAACTAGAAACTGCCCTGCTGTGTTTAAGGAGCTGATGTCCAATATTGCGGCTCGGGTGCCTCTTGGATACTAAGAATCAAGGCGCAAAGACATTGTGTGTTAATAGGTATGTTTTTGTCAGGATGACATGCATGCCACGGATGTGTGAAATTGCTGCTCGCCTGTCCATTAATTGATTGCAAAGAAGCAAGATGAGGGGCCATTGGGTTTCAATGGGGATTTTTGGTCAGGATGATAAGAGCTGCAGCCTAGTACTAGTAGTTCTATGTATAGCCTTATCCTTAAAAGGGAGGCCACACACCTCTATCTTCATTTTGTTTGATCATCATATCCTGTATGGGTTATTAACTGTGGAACCATGCTATCTATTTTCTATAATCAAGAATTGTGAACAATTGTGACAATGTGATAATAGTCCAGTTAATTTTAAACCCCCGCATCAATATGAAAGCCTTCTTTCATACATACCCAAAGGTATTGTAGTGCTGATGCATACGTGCATTTTGTATGTTATTGACCTATGAGCATGCTGTTTCAACTATCAAGTATATATGGTGCTTGGATATACTATTATATCCATTGACTTCGACAAACCTTTACTAGCCATGCCTGTTTGATGTAAACAAATATTTATAAGTTGTGGTGACCACATTTAGAAGTAATTAAAACAGGAGTTAATTTGGATTTTTCATTTTTATGATTGCTCAATAATTCTTACACTTGGAATGGATTGTCATTTTTTGGTCGTTTATCAGTTTATTAGTTTAGCTTACTCTTGATCTATTAAGTCCAAGAAACCATTTCTTATGCTATCCTCTTACTAAGTTTATGTTATTGACCTATGAATAGATTGAGTATGTCGTAAGTAGTGGCAGTCCATCTAGCAAGTTAACACTTAACAAGAGTTTATTTGACAAGGGCACAATTGGATAGTACAATTAAACATCACCTTTTTCTGCCATATTACGAAAAAATTAGCATTTTCATCATGAAACTAATTTTATGTAAAATTTATTTGGCCAAACTGGTGCTAAATCGCTTGCCTATTGTTCTTTAACTCGTGTTTGTTCTGAACTGAAAAATGGCCATTGTTGTTTCACGAAATGAAACTTTATGATGCTGTCATTCTCAAGAGATATCAAATCAATTCTGTTTGATGTGTAATGGGTGTGTACTTGTGCGTTGTTTTTTCATTCAAAATATGCCTTTGCTCAGTTCAGCAGGATAGGCAGGAACCTGAAAGTAAGACTCGCCTCTGGGTGCTAATTTGTTTTCTTGTATATTCTTCTGGAAGATATCTCTTAAAATAGGTAAATGAGTTTATCAGCCCCAGTAGCGGTTATGACTAGTCCATGGCTTAAACCGACTGAGTAGCATGATGGCACCTGCTTGGTGAGGAAATTCCTGAAGCCTTTGGTTGCTGAGCATTTGATTAGAAATCCAATTTCTTATTTCTTTTACAGTTTAAATTATTATTCCATCTCCTGGTGAAAACACAAACATGGATCTCTGCTGATCACTGGGCTTCTAGAATAGCTTGCTTTTTTTTCTTGGCGGCGCGATGAAGATAGTTGGATGGCATCTCCATCTGCTGGTCAAGTTTAAATTCAGCAAGATCGTGCAGGCACCTGCGGGGTGTCTGATGTTGGCCTGTTAGTGGTCTATGCTTTGCAGAAAATGGTTCCTGAAATTTGTGACGGCTATTACACTGCAAACAAGCCAATGATCTCTCTGCTAGGTGATTTTGTCTACTTATGGTGTGGGCTTGTTGATGCTCGGGCCTTATCCGTTCTTATTATGCTATATATGAACTCTTCATGCTAAGATTGGGCAGTTGCATGAACTCATCATGCCAAGATTGGGAAGATATGCAACGGCGAATATATGTAAGGTCCGATGATGATATTCTATCGCATTACCAGATATGCTCTTCACCGTATAGCTATCCATTATCACAATAAACAGCATGCTGGTACCAACTTTGCATTGAAGATGTATTGAGTTCTTCTCAGTCATTTATAGAAATGGTGGATTTGTGCAGGTGAGTTAAGCATCTTATAATGAATAATCCCTTCTCATCCTGATTTATCTAAAGCTTTCTCTGGAAAATATATTCATTCTAGGTCAGTGTTTTTAAAGGTCCATGGTTCCCAAGAATCCACAATTCATCCTTGTCATTTGATGAGTTGACAGGATCAAGTTATGGACTGATTGATCATGTTGATAGCAACTTGACGGGAGCCAGTTTCACAAGGTCATGATTGTCGGTATCTTCCTCTGATTAACTTGTTCTTTTTACCTGTGTCCTGAATAGGTACATGGAACAGTTTAATGTTCTCGCCAAAGACCCAAGATCTTATTGTTCCGAACTTCCGATATTATGGGGGCAACCCCATTTTTATTATTGCAACATTTTACCGTCCCTTATCTGCATCAATATCTCAGTGACACATGATACCCACTCGTGTTAGTGGCATTGGCCACTATTGAAGAACTCACCTTCCATTCGTTCCCTTTTGTCCCGGTTTAAAGTTAGCCCGTGACTAAAGGTGGCGCGTCATGGTAGGCCAGATTTGGGGGAGCTTTAGTCCTGATTGGTATTTACAACCAGGACTAAAGCCCCCCACTTTAGTCCCGGTTATAACGGCTAGATTTTCCCTACTGACGGTGGGCCCCTTTTGTCCCGGTTGGAATTTCCAACCGGGACAATATCTCCTCCTCTATAAAAATACAAGACAAAGATCTCTTCTTCCTCCTCCAGCCCGAGCCACTCCACTCCACTCCACCAGAAAGCTTCATCCTCCTCTCTCCATGGCGACGAAGCAAGCCTAGGGAAGGTGCTATCCGAATTTTTTTTCTTATTTTCGTGGGAATTTCACTCATCCAAAGTATCATGAAAGTTAGGTAATTCATTCTCCTTTCATTTATTGTTGTTATACTTTGTTTTATGCTTTAGAGAGGGAGAAAAATGAGTTGGTTAGAATGAGGAAGAATGGAGAGGATTTTTATTTATACATATTTTTGAGCTAGAATGTGATGGATAGTTTGCTTGTTATATACGATTCGTATTAGTTAAAACAACTTGATGTGTGTGAGAATGTGAGGGGGAATGGAGAGGATTTTGAGCAATGGATGCAAATGGACCGGCAATGGATGTACCACCTCTGTTCCTCCAATCCTGGTTAACAGAACGTGCTTACGCTATGTTGGACCATTATTTTAGGATAATTGGTTACGTAAAGTCCACTATGGAGTGTCTGTAATCTTTAGTGCATATGTATCTTTATTATCTTGCATATGTATCTTTATTATCTTGTTATGAGTGTAATCTCTATATGTATCTTTAGTGATTATTATAAATGTGGAATGGTGTAATTTTCATGTGAATTGTTTCAATCCATTATGAAGGTTTATTGGTGTAAATTATGAATATTAATCAAGTTCTTCATCTAATATGAAGACCTATGTCCATTTCTCGCATAATACGATGCAGATGGACCGACAATGGATGTATAACGCGGACAAACGGACTAAGAAGTTTGTCGATGGCTTGCATTATTTTCTCGAAGTGGTCAAAGCGAACAAGCCAGAGAACGAGTTCATATGTTGTCCATTCTTCCAATGCAGTAACAAGAAGGACTATTCATAGGCTTCCTGTGGGAATAGAGGACTATTCCCAGCCACTTGTTTAGATACGGTTTGGACCAAGCACGGTGAAAGAGAGGTTATAATGGAAGACGGCAAAGAAGAGGGCAATTGTAACAACATTTCGGACTAAGTTGCAGGTCAAGCTTTTGCAGATATTACAATGGGCGAGGCTGATGAAGATGAGTTTGCAGAAGATGGCCCTACTGATGACCTTGGTCAGGTGCTACGGGATGCACACAGAGATTGCGAAACTATGAAGGAATCAGAAAAGTTACAGTGCATGATTAATGATCATAAAAACTTGTTGTACCTAGATTGCAAATAGGGGCATAAAAAATTAGGTATCACACTAAAATTTGGAAGGCTAAAAATGGTGTGTTCGATAAGGCAATACAGGGGATGTTGAACATTGTCAAAAAGATTCTTCCTGAGAATAATGAATTGCCATCCACAACTTATGAAGCTAAACAGATTGTTTGCCCTCTGGGATTGGAGGTTCAGAAGATACACGCATGCCCTAATGACTGTATCCTCTATCATGGTGATGAATACAAGAAATTGGATGCTTGTCCCGTGTGCGGAGCGCTGTGGTATAAGATCAAGCGAGATGATCCTGGTGATATTGAGGGGCAGCCTCCCAAGAAGAGAGTTCCCGTGAAGGTGATGTGGTATTTCCCTGTAATACCACGTTTAAGGCATTTGTTCAAAAACAAGACGAATGCTAAGTTGATGCGATGGCACAAAGAAGAACGTAAGCAAGATGAGATGCTGAGACACCCCACGGATGGGGCTCAGTGGAGATCAATTGATAGAGCATTCCCAGACTTTGAAAGTGATGCAAGTAACATAAGGTTTGGTTTAAGTACTGATGGATTCAATCCATTTGGTGAGTTGAGTATTGGTCATAGTACTTAGCCTGTGACCCTTTTTATGTTCAACCTTCCTACTTGGATGTGCATGAAGCGGAAGTTCATTATGATGCCGGTGCTTATCCAAGGACCAAAACAACCCGGTAATGACATTGACGTGTACCTAAGACTGTTGGTTGATGAACTTTTACTGCTCTGGAAGGAAGAAGGTGTACGTGTGCGGGATGAGGATAAACAAGAGAGCTTTAATCTACGAGCATTGTTGTTCGTAATCATTAATGATTGACCTACACTGAGTAACCTTTTGGGATAAACAAACAAGAGATATTGGGCCTGCACCCACTGTTTAGACAACACAGATAGCATGTATTGGAAGCATTTTAAGAAGGTCGTCTATATGGACCATCGTCGATTTTTCCCTACTAACCACCCGCTAAGAAAGAGAGGGATGCATTTGAAAGGTGCGCCAGACCATCATAAAAAACCTGCTCACCATAATGGAAAGCGTGTCTTTGAGATGATAAAGGATGTAAGGATAGTCTTTGGAAAAGATCTTCGTAGCGAACCTATTCTGAACGATGATAATGGACATGCACCCATGTGGAAGAAGAAGTCAATATTTTGGAAGCTACCGTATTGGAAAATCCTAGAGGTCCGCAACGCAATAGACGTGATGCACGTGATAAAGAATCTTTGCGTGAACGTGCTAGGCTTCATGGGTGTTTATGGGAACTTAAAAGATACATTGGAAGCACGACAGGACCTGAAACATATGGGGCAATGAGATGACCTACATCCGGAAAAGAGAGATAACGGATAGCACTACTTACGTCCTACCAGTTACACTCTCAGCAAGGAAGAGAATGATAGCATGTTTGAATACTTGAATAGTATCAAGGTCCTGTCTGGGTACTCCTCAAATATAAAAGGAATAATAAATATGAAAGAAAAGAAGTTCACAAATCCCAAGGCTCATGATTGCCATATGTTGATGACCCAGTTGCTTCCGGTTGCACTGAGGGTTATTCTACCAGAGAATGTCCGATTGCCGCTCATTAAGCTATGCACATTTTTCAATGCAATTTCGCAGAAGGCAATCGATCCAACCAAGCTAGTAAGACTACAGCACGATGTGGTGCAATGTCTTGTCAGCTTAGAGTTGGTATTTCCACCATCCTTCTTTAATATTATGATGCACCTCCTGGTTCACCTAGTAAAACAGCTTACTATTCTCGGTCCAGTATTTCTGCAGAATATGTGGCCTTTTGAGAGGTTCATGTCAGTTTAAGAAAATATGTTCATAATCGTGCCCGTCCTCAAGAAAGCATCACCAAGAGATATGGAATAGAGGAGGTCATTGAGTTTTGTATTGGTTTTATTGACTCAATTTAATTTATTGGGGTTCCAACTTCACATCATGAGGGGAGGATGCGGAGAACGGACACCCTTGGAAGGAAATCAAGTTTGAGTAATGATACTGATTTGTTGACAAGGCACACTACACTGTTCTGCAACAATCATTCTTTGTGGCTCCATATATCGAGCAACACAAAAACAGATGCGGGATCAGCTAGAGAAATTATTGGTGAAAGTATACAATTTCTTGGACAAAAAAAATTACAAGGAATACATACTAGTGCCATACAACTATGAAGTGTGTCTATACCTTCTATTTTCGTCTTCTTTTTCCTTACCTGATTAATGTTAGTTAGCTCTAATATGAACATTTACGTATGCAGTTTCCACTGGATCCTCCTAATAATTGAGCCTGATAGAAGCCACATCATTGTCTTTGATTCGTTGAGATAAAAACCGATGGACTACCAAGACATTCAAGACATGCTAAACTTGTAATAATTCTGGACCTTTATCTCTATGCAAAAGTTTGTTTCCTAAATTTTCACCTAACACTATGTTATTCATTAATTTAATCCGCAGTGCATGGAGACAATTCCTCAAGAAACACAAAGGTCCATTAAAAAAAACTTATATGGAACACAGACTTCCTGGTACGTATGAAGTTTGCACATTTTGTACATTCTATAGCACAAATATTTCATAACTTTTTTTCCCACTGAAGTGCTTAAGACAGGAACCCAGGAATAATCTATGTGGCTACTACATCTGTGAGCACAAGCATAGTTTTGTGGGACCTAAGGCAAGATGATGCCGCATAACTATAAAGTACGTAAAATGAAACTATTAATAGTTAATTATTTTCTAGCTTCTAATATAATTGTTCGTGTAACATTCACATATTTCTAAATTATAGATGTATAATATTTAACTAAAACTCTTGGAGAAGGAAAGAATAGGGGCAATATGTGAAGGCCTCATGGGATTCCTGATGGACGAGGTGGTAAATCCACAAGGAGAATTTTATTACGATAGATGAAAATTAGACGCGCCAAGCAACACCTTGACGGGAAGATCCTAGGAATGACTGGAACAAATTTTTGTATATATATATACTAATTTTATAAATATTATAGTTTGATTTGTATAATATGCTAAGATTTGTATAGGACGTAGAATTGTATATATATAGTAATTGTATAAATATTAGTTTGATTTATATAAATACTAGTTTAATTTCATTATAAAAAACAAGTCTTAACTACTAAAGGGTAACTAAAGGGGTACATGATGCATGAAATTACAGGCGCCATGCCGGCGCCTGCACGGCGCGCGCCATGCCCCCTTTAGTCCCGGTTGGTCTGTCCCACGCCTGACGTGGTAGCTCCTGTATCCTGGACTAAAGGAGTTCTTTAGTCCCGAATCATTCTTTTCGTCTCGAAAACTATATCCTGGATAGTTTTTAGACAAATTTGGCCACTACCCACCGGGACCGGGACTAAAGGGGAGGTTTCCAGTAGTGGGCGAATAAGGGATTGGGGAATGCAATCAAAGCAAAGGGAGTAGGATATGCGCCTTGTATACTGATGTGCTTGTGGAAAAATAAAAACCAAAGGCTACAAAGGGGGGAGGGGGACTGCATACATTCTGATGATGCATGGCACCAAAATGGGAGAGAACAGCAGCACTGAGTCTAGGAGAGTGCTGACACTGACACGAGTTGTGTACTTCGCATTCCTATAGAAAAGACGTCTAGCATATAGCACTCAGCCCACTTATGTTTCAATAAGTAAATGCTGTCCAGCCAAGTCGATTTGCTAACTTTTTCTCTCATAGCATCAAACGCTACTTCAAATTCTTCCTTTTCTTCATACTGATACATGCAAGAACTGAAGTCTAATAGGATACTTGTCTCCTCTTCATTCTCGGTCTCTTCTTCGTTCTCATACTCTTTTTCGTTATGAGAACACAAGTGCTTCAGTGCATTCTGTGATATATGCCGAGTACATAGACCATGTCATGCAGTAGTGAAGACCTCAGACACAGCCTTTCCCATTGCAATATCCTGATCAGTAAAAATTGTTTGAGGTTGCTTGTTGTTATGTGTTGACAAAAATGCATTGAATAACCACTTGAATGACTCAAATGTCTCATCATACATCAAAGCTGCTCCAAATACCACGGTCTCTCTAAAGTGGTTGAAACCCACAAACACACCAAACGGTCTATATTCTTTATTGGTTCCAAAGGTAGTGTCAGATGTGATGACATCGCCAAAGTGAGCATAGTCGACACTCATCTTTGCATCAGCCCAAAATACGTTTGCTATCTGTTCTTCACAATCCAATTGTATGGCATGATGAAATGAAGGATTCTCCACGACTTTATCTTGAAAGTACTTTAGCAAACTTCCAGCCTCACCATACAACATCTCTCTTTGGCGTTTAGTTCGCAAATAATTCTTATGATCACGATGGGTGTACCCAAGGTTAGCTGATCCACCAATATATCGACCAAGAAACTCATGTGCTACTTTAGGTGCCATACCGGAATCATCAGCAACCTCAATATCAATAGCCTGGTGCTTAGAAATGTTCCTTTGTGATGGCATCAGATGACTCGTTTGTGCAGTTTGAAGAATGTGGTTGTGCTCAACAAATAAGTCATGTACCATATAAGTCCCATTTTCTCTGTCCAAAGTAATGCCCATGAGAACTCTACAACCTGTTCTTGTATGTGCTCGATTACGCTTGCCAATGCAGAACTTATTTTCAGTCCGAGAACCTTGATTTGAACAAACAAACGTACTCGTTGTTACCAATCCATCAAGAGGACTCTTGTTTGCGTAGCTCTTTCGAACATCAAAACCCATCCTGCCACCATATGTAACCTAGAAATCCCAAGCTTCATTGAAACTGCTAAATGTCATGCTCATTTGAGGAATCCAAAACGGAGTTGTAGCCACTCTACAGTTGTGAATAATGTGTCAATTCCGTGGGTCAACTGCAACAATCAAAACTATGTGATTTCCAAACAATCCTAAGAAATGTTTCAGAGATGTGACACAAACCTTGCAGACAATTCGTCGAGCACCTGCTGGGTGCCGTCCATGTTGCCATCAATTGTAGTTGCTGGGGTGCTTGCTGGAGCACTTGGCACCACGGGAGGACGCAATGGAGCGCGAGGGACTGGCGCGGCGCTAGCCTTCTTTGACGTGCCTGTCTGACTCAGCGCTAGCGCGGAGATCGCAGCACCTCCCGAAATAGCGGGATGAGGGCCTTCGACGATGGCAGTTCCGGATGGAGGAGGTTCCATGGGCACGGCAGCTCACCGGCCTCCCCTCATGGCCGCCGGTTCACTCTCGTGGATGAAGAAAATGGCGCCTTGCAGAATACTTTTCCCTCCAAAACCCGTAGCTGGCAGTAAAGAGAAACGGCGCTGCTAGTGCCCAGACATCGAAGTTTCCTATCGAACGCTCTGTTGCAACATTAAAATACAACACCTGCAACATCGAAAATATATAGTTGTAATATTGGAAAAATAAATATGTCATTCGTTTCTGGGATAGAAAATTCCCGCCGCAACATGAACGCTACGTTTCATGCAACAATCACTATGAAATAGAGAAAAATAATAGTTACAACATCAATGCTTCACTATCTCAACACATGTCGGAGCGTCCGATTTTTCTTCCTGGTCCGTACGCTTGTGTCTTAGCATCACCCAAAGAGAAAGGAGCAAACATGAAGTATGATCCTTGCCGTTTCTCGTCACTTGGAATGGCTCAGATGCCCTTACTGCTTACAGTGACAGTAGTCACTGCACACGATCTGTGCCCGCCGCGCACAAGCAACGCAAAAACCCATTTCCCCTCGCCGTCGCCGTCGTTTCTCTTCCACCCACGACCACCACCGATTTCGCCGCCCGCCCCCGCGCCCCACACCACCCGCCCCCTTGGTCCATGCCGGTATCCTCACCCTCACCGCCGCCGGCGACGGGGCCCCCTCGCGCTCCGCCTCCGCCATCGTCGCCGGCGCCGTGTGCGGCCACCACGTGCTCAAGGTTGCCGGCTACTCCCGCAGCAAGGACGACGGCCCCACCGGCACGCTCATCGACTCCCCGCCGTTCCGCGCGGGAGGGCGCACCTGGTTCGTCGAGTACCACCCCAACGGGAGCAGCTGGGAGGCCAGGGATTACATATCCCTGTTCCTCGCTCTCGACTATCCGGCCGCCGGCGACGTGAGTGCGCAGGTCAAGATCAGCCTGCACGACCAGTGTGGGAAGCCGGTGCCATCCTACAGCAGGACAACCGAGGTCGTCAATTTCTCCGAGCAGGGGAGCTGGGGGTTTTCTCAGTTCATCGAAAGGGGGATCCTGGAGAAATCAAAATATCTCAGGGACGATTTCTTCACCGTCAGGTTCGATGTCACTGTACTGAAGGATGTCCGCACTGAGGAAACGCCAGTCGTCGTGGCGCCGCCGCCGTCCGACATGCACTGCCATTTCGGCAAATTCCTGTCGAGCGAAGTGGGCGCAGATGTGAAATTCAGAGTCGGCAATCAGACATTCTCTGCACACCGGCTGGTGCTAGCTGCGCGATCGCCGGTGTTCAAAGCAGAGCTATGTGGCCAAGAGAAAGAGACCATCACCAGTCAAGTCATACCCATAGATGGCATGGAGGCAGAAGTGTTCAGCACTCTTCTTACATTCATTTACACAGACGCGTTGCCAGAGATGAAGGAGCAAGAGGAATCTGCAATGGCTCGGCAATTGCTTGTTGCCGCAGAGAGGTATCATCTAGTAAGGCTCAAGTTAATTTGTGAAGCTAAATTGTGCAAGCACATTGATGCAAACTTCGCGGCAACCATCCTGGCATTAGCAGAGCAGCATAACTGTCATGGGCTTAAGGAGGCAGTCATGAAATCTGATGCCTTTCTGCAGTTAGCCAGGAGTCACCCTAGCGTTCTGAAGCAGCTAATGTCCAGGGTTGTTCCTCGCTGGATTCTTTTCAGAAGGAAATCAAGGTCAAGGTCATGAACCTTGACGTTCTGGTCATGCTATTGCAATTACGCAGAAAGTTAAGGTGATCGATCTGCTGGCTTATACTAGTACTAACACTACTCTCTCCGGTCATTAAAGTATGACGTTCAAGACAAACACAACAGGCAGGAAGTAATACAATTATCCTGTCTGAATCGTCTTATGTAGTTGATGGAGGTAGTAATTATAAGCAGTATTATTGCCGAGAGTATAGGATGTACCTCTGCTTTTTTTTGTTTGGTTGCTGTATCCTTTATGGGGAACAATTAGCTGCAATGGCAGTCTATATTCAAAGGAAGTATCTTGTGCCAATGTGATGAACAATTTGTTCGGTTATAGGCACTGAATTTTCTACGATGTCTATTTTGTTCTTCGTATAATTCCCAAGCATTGCCATTGCATATTTCTGTCAGTGATCTTTCCAAAATTTTTTTTTCTGTCAGTGAACTATATATAGATGTCAAAAAGGCTGTGAAGTATGCTGCAGTTGTATTTTGCTTGGGATGCTCGTCCATGTCAATAGCCCATCTCCAGGAACTACAATTGCCAGGAACGCATATTTAATTTTATTGGCATTTTTCTAATAGTGCTAAGCTAATTTGATCTGTGCAGTGAGTAGTCAGGAGCCAGCACTGTAAAAATCTGGTGTATCTGTGTGTGCCTTCACTGTAAGAAGTTGTGTTTCTTGGCTCCTCTTGACGGTGACTGCATTTTGTTCTCTTAGGAATCTCCTGACAGAAAACCTGTTTTTCTCATGCATATTTTTCCCCAGTGATTATTGTCCTGTATGTTCATCCTCTTACAGAAGAATTCCTTTTTTGTAAACTTTAGTATATTAGCATGTCAAGCCTACTACAACCTGATACTTCCATCTTGATCTCTTGTTTGTTACTTTTATTCTTGCACTATTTGGAATGTTAATTGCTAATTAATCTAGTTATTCCCAAATCCTCTTTGGGTATATCTAACGGGTTATTCGCCATCACTGAAGTTGCTTGTAACGGTCAAACCTGCAAGTGTGGTTTTATTGGTACATTATTTCATCATCTCATCTAGTCATCTGTTCTCCCCTGAAACATCAGTATGTCGTCATTTCTTTCAAATACTGTTCTCTCCCCTGGATCAGAAAAGGTATATTTATTCAGTCATTTTTTTTATGATCAAATCTTTCTCATCCCGTCACAGAAATGGTGAATCTTTAGTCTGGTTATGCTTTGGATAGCTCCCTACTGTTCCGTTAATCCCGATGAACAGTCTTTCCATTGCTTGCTCACTCGCGTTCCGCTTTGCCAGATTACATGTTGAGAACTTGAGATGAAAACACTGGGCTGCTCAATCAAGTCTGCACTGCACATGCAGGGTGCATCGTTCGCAGTCATCCTCTCTCTAACACCATGACCATTCATCAATTATTTTGCTTTGGTTTATGTTGCAAGTTGTACCGGTCTTGAGGAGATTACCTTTATTTTTGCTTGATAAATCATAAGTGCCGATTCTGATTAGAAATGGAGTACTTTTGCATAAACTGCTACCGTACTCGAGAAAAAATGGAGTACTTTGAGCTTAATTTTGTGGAGTTCAATATACAAACTCTTTGTCATGGACCTGCAGTTGACAAGCAGATACTTTGTCAGATATTGCTGCCTTTGAAGAGAGAGACACACCACTCGCTACAATGCTAATTTATGAGATCATGTCTGATTTTTTTGGGTGATTCAACAAGCTCAGCATGTCAAACAGAATCGTTTGGGTTTCTAGGTGCATTGGCAAGCAGATTAATTGGATTTGCATTTTCAAGCTTTCCGGCCGTTGAATGACTTCTTTTGCTGCCGTCCGAAGCAATGGCTATGGTTGCTCTGCCCTTTGCGTTGACACACAATTAGTTTGAGCTATTATCATCGACCAAAGCAGTTTAACTGCTGTAGAGGTTGACAAACAACGAAAATATTGGTAAATGTGTTACATAAATGCATAGAAAACAAAAGATGTGTTTGAATTACAAGAAACGGTGAAAATTATATTTCTGGTGCATTTAAATAAAGAGAAAATGTGTTCTTTCGTTTCATAAAATCCTGAACTTTGGCCCTATTTTCATGGTAGAATAACTTATTTTTCAGTATAAAAAAACTATTTTTCAAGGGGCATTTGTGTTCTTGCCCCTGTTTTGAAGTGTATTTGTGATTTTCCCTCGACTATTTACAAGTCAATACGATTTTGCCCCTAGTCAACGGTCAAAACAGGGGTAAATACGCAAAAGATCAACAGCAAAATAACAATGACTTGTGAATAGTTGAGGGCAAAATCACAAAGTTAGAAAAATCAGATAAAAACACAATTGCACTTCAAAAGTAGAGGCAAGATCATAAAAAAAATTACAGGGATAACGCTCATATTGTAGGCTGTTTTGGTATTTATAAATTCATAATTTTCACTATGAATCTAGATATAAGTATATATCTAGCAGCATAATAAAATTTATGAATATAAAAATAGCAAAACGATCTACAATTTGAGACGGAAGAAGTCTTAAAGAATAAATAAGATTCCATTGTAGAGTTCCTTCGTGCAAAATACTCCTACTAAAATGATGTTGACCATGAATCTGCCCTGTTTTCACCAAGTGCAGAGCTATTTGGCGAGCGCGAGTGTGAGCTCTTGTTTACTTCCCTCCAAACTCCCAACTTTGACACTATGCAAAAAGAAGATTTCCCGTCACATCAAACTTGCGGTATATGCATGGAGTACTAAATGTAGACGAAATCAAAAACTAATTGCACAATTTTATTGTACTTTGCGAGACGAATCTTTTGAGCCTAATTAGTCAATATTTAGACAATAATTCACAAATACAAACAAAACACTACAGTGTCGCATTTATGGCAAAATGCCAATTTTACAACTCCCAACTTGGGAAGTAAACAAGGCCTTCCAACTGCAAATTATGGATTCCGTCACGGAGTCAAAGTTTCTCGGTGCTGACCCTGGCTCTTCGTCTCCCCAGTCCCCAATTGCACAGAGCAGAGCCCACGCAAAACCCTCCCAACTCCCCGTCGCCGTCGCCGGAGTTGCTACTCGCTACCCGCCGCCGCCCCCACCCCAGCCGAGCGCACGCCGCGCCCTACATTACCGCCCCCTCCATGCCGGGATCCGCACCCTCGCCCGCCGCGGGCGACGAGCCCCCCTCGCGCTCCGCGGCCTCCGCCTCCGCCATCGTCGCTGGCGCCGTGACCGGCTACCACGTGCTCAGGATTGTCGGCTACTCCTGCACCAAGGAGGTCCCCACTGGCCAGCGCATCGACTCCCGCCACTTCCGCGTTGGGGGCCGCACCTGGTTCGTGGTGTACCACCCGAACGGGAGCGCCGCCGACAACGCCGATTTCATATCGCTGTTCCTCGCCCTCCATGGCACCGCCGCCGAGGCCGTGAAGGCGCAGGTCACCATCAGCCTGCTCGACCAGGACGGGAACCCGGTGCCGTCGTACAGCTTTACCACCGAGTATGTCAATTTCTCGGAGAAGGGGAGCTGGGGCTACCCAAAGTTCATCGAAAGGCAGGCTTTGGAGAAATCGGAGCATCTCAGGGATGATTGTTTCACTGTCAGATTCGATGTGACTGTCATGAAGAATGTCCACACTGTGGAAGAACCATTCGTCGTGGTGCCGCCGTCTGACATGCACCGGCATTTTGGTGATCTCCTCTCCTGCAAAGAGGGCGCGGATGTCAAGTTCCGAGTCGGCAGGAAGACATTCTCTGCTCATCGGCTTGTTCTTTCGGCACGGTCGCCGGTCTTCAAGGCGGAGCTCTATGGATCCATGAAAGAGAGCACTACCTCCAGTGTCATACGCATAGATGACATGAAGGCCGAGGTGTTCGATGCTCTGCTTACTTTTATTTACACGGACACCTTACCAGCGATGAAGGAACAAGATGAATCTGCAATGGCTCAGCATTTGCTTGTCGCCGCAGACAGGTATAATCTGGAGAGGCTGAAGTTGATTTGTTAGGATAAATTGTGCAAACATATTGATACGGATTCTGCTGCCAGCATCCTGGCATTAGCGGAGCAGCACAACTGTCACGGGCTTAAGGATGCATGCTTTGCGTTTCTAAGCTCATCTAGCGCTCTTGATGCAGTCATGGAAACAGATGGCTTTGAGTACTTAACAGTTAGCTGCCCCAGGGTTCTGAAGGAGCTAATGTCCAAGCTTGTTCCTCGCTGACTTATGAGTTGCAGATCGAGGGTGCGGGCATGAGGTTTTGGTCATAACACTTTGTAACCGAAGAAAGTTAAGCTGGATGTTCTGCTATATTATACACTAAACTAATTATATTTTAGTCTTTCCCTCAAGAGAACGCAAGGTACCTCAGCCATTAGTTATTTTGTTGTCGTACCCTTTTATGTAGAACTATTAGGGTGACAAGCTATGTTCATTTGTGCTGGCATGATGATCATTTAGTTCAGTTATCTGTGCACTAAATTGATACAGTACCTCTGAGCATCACATGTATATATTATATCGCTTCTTTTCTCATATGCATATATCTTCCATTCGCTCCAAGAAAGATGTGTTTAGCAGGTTCACAGAGCATAAATTTGTTGGATGGAATGCTGAATTTGGTAACTACTATCTTTAACAACGGGCAAGAATTTGCATACATGGGAGGATTAGACTATACATGCTTTATGAATTTCTTGTACTCGAGGCATAGGGGGGAAAATGGTTGCAAAGTATTGGTACAAATATAACATCCACTTCTGTCAAGCTTGTTTACTACAGTTCTTATTACCTGAAGCAATTTCTGCTACAGTTCACTTTTTGCCTGCCACGACCATTAATTCATCTCCTGAAACCAAAATGACCAGCTGCTCACTTTGTTGGCTTCCTAGTTCTCTTAGTGCATTTTCTTATGGACTTATGGGGTTTGTGCCAAATATAATATGCATTTGAGGAGTGAGGAAGCCAGGATCCAGGGCTGCATGTTTCACCGTCTCTGCTGATGCAAATGCCCTGCCAATATTGTTTCTCTGCTAGTTTTTTCTTATCGATATTGGTGAAACAGCAACCTTTATCATGTTCTTTTTTCCAAATTTTGTAATAAAATCAAAGAGTGTCATAGAATAGCCATGAATCAGCGAGAAAGACTGATAACAGGTTTCTGTTTGATAAGTAATTTGAACCAAGTAGAATTTAACGATATGAACAATCCGTTTATGAATATGCTAATATGATAACAACAAAAACAAAGCCTTTCAGTAAACAACAAATATCCTAATGATAAGCTGAGATTAACTGCTTAAAAATTTGCTTGGATGAAGTAAATCATATATATCATAATGAGGTTGCAGGACAATTGTCCCATTCCAGAATCGGGATGGTATTGCCAGAACAAAGGTAGCTTGTGGCTGGTTGTGACTGATGACTCTGTAGTCAGTAGATGAATATGAATTCTCAACATGTTTTTGGTATGTATGTTTCTATTGTCTATTTGTTATAAAGAATTTCACGACTAGTTCACGAGGAGGAGAGCCGATGGTTTTTCATTGCAAAACGGTAAAGATGAGCCAAGCCCTAAGAATTAGAGTGCGTCGTAAGCTACTGTCATAGGTAAAAGAAAGAGACGTAACGAAGAAATAGTAGATGAATGTTGTGTCGACTGTTTAGGGAGAAATTACAATCGGCCGTATGCCCTATTATTTATAGGTACATGCCGGGTCTATGGACTCCTTTACTCGCGTACAAAATATCTGTTTGCATCCAAGCTTAATAAAATAATCCTAATCCTACTTTATTTAGCCATGTAACTAACGGACGGATATATCAGCTCAAGTCCAACGCAAGTACGGCTTCCTTTTTTCACTCGATCCGGCCAAATAACCAACTCACGTGATATCCTTTCCATCTCAAGTATTCTCCGTTCTGAATTCCGCCTTCTCTGTTTCCTTTTTTCTGTTTCCTCCACGCAGCTTGTATTGCTCTCCCAAATTAAGCATGCATGGCATGTACACCTGACTAGCCTTTAAACCAGCATGCAAATCTCCGCACAAATACGCACACTTGCCTTGTCGAAATAATCAGCTTCGCCTGACGATCTCCAATCTTTATAAAGCCTCTGCATCCTGCTAATTCTTAGACTATATCAACTTGACTACCATCAACTAAATAATTTGGCTGACTAAATAATATAAACCAGCCAAATTACAGTGTAAACAATACGGTTTGTCTAGTGCACTCATGTCCAAGCTTGCTCTCCGGCCGTTGATATGGTAGAAGCAGCAGAGGCATGTTTCTAGCCTAGTCCTGTGCTACATTGCTGCCTAGTCCTGTGCATTGTTGTTTGGTCATTGTTATGGGCTCTTGAGAGCCATTTGCTATCACAGCGATGCCAAAGCTGCTACTCATCCCGTGAATGTGATGAGCTTAGTTTTGCTCGTCTGATTTAATTACGTCTTCTCTAACGCTTGTCCGTAGCACATCCGAAAAGAATGCATATTCTCATATCTTGAAAGATCTTATGTAGATGCGGACTGTAGAGTATAAAAGACTTGGTGATTAACTATGGCTTCAGGGATGCAACGCTCCAACAAACCAGTGGCGACTCTGACCAAGGTAATTTTGCATCTTCTTAAGGATACCTATACTCGTATTGCGAGCGTAACAATAAAAAACCCCGTTCAGCGGGGTAAAGGCCGTCTTCCAAATTAACCTTTATAAACCAGAGCCCACCGAACCAGGCTAGGCAGGAACACCTCCACCAGCGCTGCGCCGCTGCTTCGTTGCAGCCTACCAGGACCCTCCGCAGGGTTGTACAGAAGATGGGCACTAGTGACTTGCGCCATACAGAGAGTAATGGCCAGGCTACAGAATGTCTATAAGCAAGGCACCCAGATTGCTGAAACACTGAACAAGTGAACAGCACTGTGTTAGTTTGGGTGCCGAGCATGGAAACTGGTCGAAGGTCGACAGTGTCCATGACAGACTTCGGACTCGCTGAAGACGTGAATAAAACTGAAGCATGCTTCTTCAGCCTGTGGTAGCAGTGTAGCTCGGCCAGCTTCACCGTACCAATTCACCATGGGGGTCAATGTGCACATCAAGCAAATCCAGCGATTGTTCTGCTCAGCTGATAGCAGAGGAGCGGAAGAAGAGGGAAGGAGAGTGAGAAGGAAGATGGGCCAGCAGGCCTTAATAAGCATGTAAGGTAATTTGCTAATTTTGAAAGGAAAAGAGGGCAGACGTGTAAAACTAAGGAAAGTGCCATACACTTTTGACCTGGTTGTACATCAAATAATGCAGCTTTGCAATGTTTATACGTTATTGCTCACTCATATTCTGTTAGAAATTTAGTCACAATTCGGTATATTTTAATTCCAAAATTAAACATGTAGAGTGAATGAGAATAGGTGCACGTGTTCATGTTTAACACAAACATAAGCATGAACAGAATAAAACACATAGGTTTTAGTTTGTACCCTTGGGCGGGGCTGGTTCCGGAGGAACCGGATGCGCCGTCACCACCTGGATTAGACATACTAATCGTGGAGTGGCCTTAGTCGATGTTGTCGTACATGTCGATGCAGGAAGAGGTGCGCAGTGCAGTCACTTGAATGGCACCAGGAAGTAGTCATACGAGCCACCAGGATGTAGACGATGTAGTCGTTCACGGAGCAAGCGAGCAGTCGCATGGAGATGCTCCCCAAAAACCTGATTGCTCGCTATCCCATGTAGGACCTTCAACGTGTAGGGTTTCGAAGGCCTGCTCTCGCCAGAGCTGACGCTAGCGATGGGAATGCAAAAATAGCAGCAGAAAACAGACAGGGGGAGAAGGAGGATGAATCTGGACGTCATTAGGTGGAGCAATGACCATTAACGCGTCGGTTACTTAGTAACGAACACAATCAAATCACCACCATGAATAGTCAGTCATCAACAACAGACCAGTCATTAATCTCAATTGGTGCAAAAACTTCCAAGTCACACTCGGCTTGTACCGCCCAATCGCGTCGTGTCGCGTCCGTCCATCTATGCTGTGACGCACGCCTCACCTCGCCTCACCTCACCCACGACCTCAGCTCAGCGAGGTGAGCGAGCGAGCGCGCGCGTGTGGCTCGCCAACTCCTTTTTTCAACTTCACATAGGGTGTACAATCAGTCCACCTTTTTAGTCGATTGGAATTCTCCTCGACAACTAATGTGGTATTAACCACTTTTAACTCCCTAGCATTTATTAGTGGGCTTTAATTCTTTTCATTGAATTATTGAATAATTAGGCCAAGCCCATATATTCCAACAATCCCTAGCAAGAATTTGAAGCCACATTACAAATTCTCTCAAATCCACTGTAATCTATGATATACCAGTATTCTAATGGAGACTGTTAAGTTGAACATCCATCTAGAACTAAGGTTACACTTATTCACAACTAAACAATGGACTATGTCTTGAATTGTCAATTTTGTACAAACAAGCTTGGCCAAAGCTCTTTCATTGATACTAGGCTGCAAAAGCATTCTTGCGATTTGGAGCTTATAAGTCATACTCCAGGCCTTTCATGGGTTTCTAGAGATCACCCAATCTTATAGACTATGACCAGTAGTCAGACTAATATAGGTGTATTACCCATATAGGTTTATTCCTCAAAAGACGTTCTGTAGGACAACATCTTTGCTTCAAAGTAAACAACACCCTTGTTTCTAAGAAGCCACTTGGAACACATTAAGGTATAAACCAGCCTGCCATATAGAATTAGAAGAGATATGCATCTTCACTAGAATGAGCCTTTTACAAAGGATCTCTTCTCTCAGTCAAACTATAGCTTGTTTCACCACTCTACTTCACGGGATCTCCAATCACATAGAGTAGGTTACCACTATAGAAGGACTCACATGGGTGTCAAGCCCAATTCCATAGATGCATTATCAATCACGTTTTATGAAAGACCCTTTGTAAATTGATCTGCCAGCTTCTTAGCCATTTGGATATAATCCAAGGCTATCACTCCGGAGTTTCTCAATTTTTTGATAGACTTCAACCATCTCTTTACATGCCTTGATGACTTCATGTTATCCTTTCAACTGTTCACCTTGACAATCAGAGTTTGATTATCATAGTTCATTAGGATAGCCTAGCCAGTATCGGTTTTTCAACTATCAGCAAATCCATAAGGAGATCACGAAGCCACTCGGCCCCAACAGTGGCGGTATCTAATGTTGTGAGTTCTGCTTCCATTGTAGACCTCACTAAGATGGTCTGCTTGCAAGACTTCCATGAAACAGCGCCACCCCCAAGTGTAAACACATATCCACTTGTGGCTTTTATCTCATCAGCATCATAAATCCAATTAGAATAACTATAACCCTATAGTACCCTTGGGTACCTGGTTAATGAATCCCATAGTCCAAAATGCGTTTTAGATAGCACATTACTCTTTCAAGAGCATTCCAATGATCATCTCCCGGATTTGAAACAAACCAGCTTAGTTTGCTCACAGCAAATGAGATATCAGATCTTGTAGTGCTACCTAAGTACATAAGTGAACCAAGAGTATCTCAGCTGATCTCTCATGATTCTTTTATTTTTTTAATACTTTAATAGCATCATAAGGTGTAGGAGTAGGCTTGCAGTCGCTATAACCAAAGCGACTCAAGATCTTTTCCACATAGTGGGATTGTAAAAGTGTAACCCCACCTTCACCTTCTCTTACTAGTTTAATATTAAGGATAACATTAGCTTCTTCAAAATCCTTCATCTCAAAATTTTGAGACAAGAAATCTTTGATTTCCTTAATCACCTTAAGGCAAGTCCCAAAGATCAGTATGTCATCAACATACAGGCACAAAATCACTCATTCACCCTCACCATAGTGATAGTATACACATTTCTCAGCTTCATTCACAACAAAGCTAGCAGTCGTGAGAGTTCTATAAAAATTCCCATGCCATTGCTTAGCTGCTTGCTTGAGGCTATACAGAGATTTCAGTAACTTACACACCATTCCTTCTTGACCCTCTGCTACAAACCCATCTGGCTGATCCATATAGATCTCCTCTTCCAACTCTCCACTTAGGAAAGTTGTCTTAACATCCATTTGATGAATGATAATACCATGAGAGACTGCAAAGGAAAGTAACACCCGAATAGTGGTCAATTGAGCAACTGGTGAATAAGTGTCAAAGAAATCTTCTCCTTCTTTCTGGGTATAACCCTTGGCTACAAACCTTGGCTTGTACTTTTCAATAGTACCATCAGGCCTAAACTTCTTCTTGAACACCCACTTGCACCCTACAGGTTTGCACCTATAAGGATGATCAACAACTTCCCAAGTACCATTAGATGTAATTGAATCCGTCTCACTCCTCACTACTTCCTTCCAATAGTCCGCACTAGGAGATGAATATGCCTCTTCAATGGTTTTAGGTGTGTCATCCACAAGGTATACAATGAACACATCTCCAAAAGACTTCACAGTCCTTTCTCTTTAGCTCTTTCTAAGCGGTTCATTGTTATCATCCTCAGGATTTTCGACAAGTATGGGTTCATTGTGTTCTATCAGCATGGTGGAGCTATCATCCTTGATAAACTCCTGCCTAGATGAACTTGTTTCATCTCTCATTGAGAAAATATTTTCAAAGAATGTAGCATCTCCGAACTCCATAATTGTACCGACATGCATGTATGGTACTCCAGATTTTATTACCAAAAATCTATAACCAACACTGTGAATAGCATAACCAAGGAAGACACTGTCGGGCATACACCCCAGGTCCACGAGTAGGCCTTGGACGGCCCACCAAGGGACGTACTCGGACAAGATCACAACTAGGATAGGCGTATCCTTCTCGGATTAGTCTCGTATGTTTATGGAAACTACTCGGGCCAATACCGAGTAGAACTCTGTAATAGTACCTGACTAGGACTTGTAACCCTGCCCTCCCGGGTATATAAGGCCGGGCAGGGACCCCCCTCAAAACACAATCCTCAAGATTAAATATGTAAAACATTGATATTATCGTGACTAAAGTGAGTGAATTAGAATAGGTGCATGTGTTCATGTTTAACACGAACATAAGCATGAACAGAATAAAACACATAGGTTTCAGTTTGTACCCTTGGGCAGGGCCGGTTTTGGAGGAACCGGATGCGCCATCACCACCTGGATTAGTCATACAAATCGTGGATTGGCCTTAGTCGATGTTGTCGTACAAGTCGATGTAGGAAGAGGTACGCAGTGCAGACCCTCGAACGGTTTCGGAGGAACCAGATGCGCCATCACCACTTCGATTAGTCATACTAATCGTGGGGTAGCCTTAGTCGATATTTTCATACAAGTTGATGCAGGAAGAGGTAAGCAGTGCAAACCCTCGAACGGCACTAGGAAGTAGTCGTACGGGCCACCGGGATGTAGACGATGTAGTCATTCAGGGAGCAAGCGAGCAGTGGCGTGTAGACGCTCCCAAAAACCTAATTGCCCACTATCCTGTGCAGGACCTTCAGTGAAAACAGTGGGAGAAAGGGAGAGGTCTCCTGAACAGGAGTACTGTGTGTTGGTGTGTCTGGTGCGACGTGCAGGGGGAGAGGGGAGGATGAATTTGGATCTCATTAGGTGGAGCAATGACCATTAACGCGTCCATTAATCTCAATTGGTGTAAAAACTTCCCACTCATGCTCAATTCGCTGCAGGGGGAGAGGGGAGGATGAATCTGGATGTCATTAGGTGGAGCAATGACCATTAACGCGTCCATTAATCTCAATTGGTTCAAAAACTTCCCACTCATGCTTAGTTCGCACCACCCGATCTCGTCCGCGCCTCGCCTCGCCCTTGCCCACGGCCTTGGCGAGCGAGCAAGTGCGCGCATGTGGCTCGCCAACTCCCTTTTTCAACTTCATATAGGGTGTGCAATCAGTCCACGTTTTAAGTTGATTGAAATTCTCCTCAACAACCAATATGGTATTAACCACGTTTAACTCCCTACCATTTATTAGTGGGCTTTAATTCTTTTCAATGAATTATTGAATAATTGGGCCAAGCCCATATATTCCAACATATTCTTCCGGGATGGTAGTTTTTTCTTGACCTTCCGGGATGGTAGTTATGTTCGTTGGAAAGGACCAATCGAAGGTAGTCGTCCCCTGATTCTAACTGGGTAGTAGTTCTCATCAAATTTAAATTGTGTTTTATGCGAAAGCGCCTATGTTTAAAATATGAATATGTCTTAGATAATGCATAATCATGGTTAGTTAAATATGATAAGTGGTGGGATTAATGCATTGTACTTAACCATCAAGTTGTAAATGCGTTATCGGGGAATGAGGATGAATTGATAAGCATAAGCTAGAGAAAGGTTAAACTCCTAGCTAGCAAGAAGGATCTGGACATGTATAATTGTGTTGTACTGTAGTTGCCAGTGTACAACATAAATTTGGACAAGTTGTGAACAAATACATAGTGTATATACGGGAGGAACTTTAATCAAACTTCATATGGCTATGGTACGTGTTCTTGTGTAATGTGCCACTTACTCTATTGTGGAACACTTGATGTGAATGTGAGAGATTCCAAAAAGGAAAAAGAAAAAGAATAAAGAAAAGAATAATCTTTATTCAGTGATGACTCCAAAGACCGGTCATCCTCCTAAGCGAAGTGTGATAGCTCGTCACAATTTCATTGAACAGACTAAAACTGACCAAATTTGAAATCTGAAATTTCATCTATAATAGTCCAGCAGCAGAAAGTCACTAGTACGCTCACCACATCATGTGCTTTTATTTCTACTCGGACTTGTTCACACGGCATTCATGGATAGAGCTCAATGATTGATCGGAGACCTAGCGGCATAATATTGTAGTCCTTGAATCCAGCTTCAAGGAATATTTTATTCCACTCTTGCTCATCTCGTTCAACCCCACCAATTTTCATGATATCGAGATCACACAAAACCTGTGTCTCCAGAAGCTTGATATCCGACGGCTTAGATCCAACCACCATATCTATTATTATTATCTTTCCTCCTGCATCTCGTGAAGGGATAGCTTGTTTGCAGTTCTCCAATATCTTGATGCACTCTTCGTCGCCCCAATCGTGCAACACGTACTGAAATAAACAATATAAGCATTAAGTTAGTCTTGCATTCGTCCAATACCTGAGCGAGATAGCATTCTTAAGTGCTGGAGCAACGACATACCTTGAGCAAGATAGCATTTGCGGGTGGAATGCTCTCAAACATGTCTCCAGCAACGAACTGCACCTCACTAACAGACGGAGCCTTGGCGACAACGTGAGGGAGATCAAGCACGCTACACCTCAACGACGGGAACGCCGCTGCGATGGCGGCGGCGGCCCCGCCGACCCCGCCGGCGACGTCGACCAGCGAGTCTATCCCGCGGAAGATCTCGCCGCACTCCTTCAAGACGATCCGCATCAGGAAACGGCTGTCCGCGGCCATGGCGTCGTTGATGGACGCGTTCACCGCGTCGTCGCCCCGGCACATCTCAAACACGGTTGCGCCGAGCATCAGGGCGAACGGACACCGGCCAGGCTCCTCGTCGTGCCGGAACCACGCGGCGAGGCCCATGCTGAGCTGCGAGTCATGGAAAGGATTGAGCACGTGGCTCAGCATAGGGGACAGGCTCGCCGAGCTCTCGCCGTCGTTGTTGCTCATGACGAGACGGGAAGCTGCTGTCAGCTTATAGACAGGTTCATGCCCGTCCGACGAGGTTTCTGGTTCCTGATAGTGAAGGTTCCGGCGACGGCGAGAACGCGCATGAGGCGACGGAGACCAGGAAGCTTACATGGGTTGATACTAACCCTGCAAATGGTTTGGGCTGAAATAACTTTAACAGTTTGGATTTTTCTTTGGGCTTCCTTAGCTTGGGTGCTAATGGGCCAACACTGCTAACAAATTTATTTGGTTTGGGCTCCACCTCCCTAGCAGTTTGGTGTGGTGTGGTGAGGGATAGTCATTATTGGACTTCTAATGGATCGTACCCGTGGGTTCCAACCGCTAAACAATCCGCCGGCCTCCGCCTCCGCCTCCCTCCCTCAGTGACTCAGTCGGTCAGTCCCGAGATCCCGCCGCCACCCTCGCCTCCCTCCCTCCCCCTCCCGAGATCCCGCCGCTGCCTCCCCTCTCCCCCGTGACTCCGTCGCCGACGACACCGAATTCGAGCTCTCTCCAATCTCCCAGCCGCCTACCATCTCCGCGTCCGCCCCTGCAGCCGCAGACGCCGCCGTCCGCTCATCACCTCCGGCTCCGACCGAGACCTCCCCAATCCCGGCTCCCTCCGACTCGCAGGCGCAGGCGCCGAGGAGATTAAGGCCGCGAGCGCCGCCGCCGAGCAGGGCAGCGGGGATGGCAAGGACCACGAGGAGATGAACGGCGGCAAGAAGGCCGGCGTGGTGGTGGGCGCCTTCACGGCCGCCGCGGTCGTCGGGCTGGGCTGCTTCGTCTGGAGGAAGCGCCGGGCCAACATCTCCCACTTCACTTGACAAACGGTATACGATACGCACGCAGCCCTGAAATGCATGATTCCTGAATAGATCGTTCATTGTTTCTTCTTCTTCTATTCTATTGGTATGTGTAATTCTTTGGTGATGCCGAGAGGAATAATCATCCGATCAAAATGTTCAGCATGGTATTCTGGTAAATCTTCTATTTGAACCACTAAAAACTGATACTTATTGTCTGTAGCCAATCATAAAAGGCATTAACATCATCATGTTAATTGCATTTTCTGTCATTTCCCCTGCTTCCATCCTCATGAATTTAATTAAATCAGGCACAATGGATAGAGGTTGATGAATCTAACTACTTGCTGGTGTTTTCCTCAAGCAGTTAGCAGATCAAGATTTAGTGACAGCAGGGAGCAACCAGCACAAGCGTGAACAACTTGTTTGACAGCAGGGAGCGAACGAGCGAGATTTTTGGCGGTGGTGGCGGCAGAATATTGGGGACGGGGGACGGAGCTGGATAACGTGGTGGATGAGCCGCACGGGGAGGGGAAGCCGGAGCAGATGCGAAAAAGAAAAGATCGACTGGCTACTCCGCTCGCGCTGGACTCGGCTCGCCGGCTCGCTCGGTGCACCGCGCACGGCTCGTGGGCCGGATGCCGATCGGACGGTTGGACGGTCTGGTTACAAAATAACCTATTCTGTGACCGGCCGCTGATAAATAGGTCTGTATATATATATATATATATATATATATATATATATATATATATATATATATATATATATATATATATGTGTGTGTGTGTGTGTGTGTGTAACATAGGTCTTTGCAACTTGTTTGACTACTAGTAGCTATCTAATGGGTTCTTATTGGGTTGTAACCATATTTGGCAAGCAGTTTGTATAACTTATGCACTGAAAAGTTTGGGGTAGTATGGTGTGTGAAGGTGGAAGTTTGATTTGGAGTGGGTTAAATTTATATATTTGTGAGAATGGGTTGGTGGGGTTATAGTTTGGGTTCCAACCCAATTAACAGGTTGAGTTGATACCAATCTCTGAGAGTATCTGAGAGAGGGTGGCGGCGCCGCCGTGGTGGCGGATGGCGTCGGCGATGCCGAGGTCCAAGGCGACGGCGAGCGCCACCGACTTCATGAAGCTGAAGGTCTGGTTCCAGAGCTCCACCTGGGCTTGGAGCAAGTCGTTGCTGTCCTCGCTTAGTGCCATTGTGTTGTGCTGCGGGTGGGTTACTAGTATAAGTTGTAGATTGTAGATGGCTGTCACGTCTTAATATAAGCTAGCAGAAGCAGAGACGAATATATTATTAGCTGGGATCAACAAAACTAGCAATATATACTTGCCCTCATGATTGAATCCACCGTCCATTGTCTATTGCGCCTCAACCGTCCAACAACTACTTACCTACAGGAGGTTGTAGATTGTAGATGGCTGTCACGTCTTAATATAAGCTAGCAGAAGCAGAGACGAATATAGTATTAGCTGCGATTAACAAAACTAGCAATATATTATACTTGCCCTCATGATTGATATCACCTCCAACACTTTCTCTTGGCCCATCGCCCAGCACAGAAGGTTGTAGTTGGTACATGGCTGTCACGTCTTATCTGGTTGCTCGTAAATTATGCTTTAGTTTGTTTTCAGTATTAGTTGTTTGTAAATTATTGTTTAGATTATTTTTAAGAGTAAATTGCACCCACCATATAGCAATTTATATGGTTGTATCATTTTTGCCCAACAAGTTGCAAAATGTACAACTGGATACATGAAGTTGTCAAACGCGTGCATGTAAACCACCAAGCGTATTCTATCACTACTGGAAAACTGAGCATTGCTCCTAGCTCTTAGTATCGGTTGGTTTTTGATCTGGTACTAATGTGAGCATTAGTATCGGGTCTAATGGCTAGTTCCCAAGGAGCCCCCAGTGACCCCCTTTAGTATCAGTTGGGGGCTCCAACCGGTACCAAAGGTCACCCATTAGTACTGGATTGATCCTCCACCTTGTACTAAAGGTCATCCATTAGTACCAGGTAGAGGTTCCACCAGGTACTAATGTGCCTAAGAGCCGGTACTAATGTGCCTGAGGGCCTTTAGTACCGGGTGGAGGCTCCACCCGCTACTAATGTGCAACCTTTAGTACTAGGTGAAGCCTCCACCCGGTACTAACTTCCCTCCTATAAATTAGGTGTCTTCTTCCTCCTGCCCGAGCCATTTCCTCCAGCTCGGGCTTCATCCATTCATGGCGAAATAGGGGAGGTGTTGCCGGATTTTTGACCATTTCGTGGGGATTTCACTCATTCAAGTGTTCTAAAGGTTAGAAACTTCATCTTCCCTTGATACATGGTTAGTATACTAAGTTTTATATTTTAGAGCTAGAGTAATTTAAGATTTTTAGAATAAGGTACAATGGAGAAAAATTTCATTTATACGCATGTGTTATTTAGAGCTCATATTTGTGATTTTTTAGAATAAGCTACAATTTTTTGGATGCTATGTTACGTATTAGTCAAAGAAATTGATATGAGGTTAGAGGAATAATTTTATAGTTTAGTACTGAAACGGACCCGAATTCCTAGTTCTGAGAATTCAAGCCTACGCACCTCGGTAATAGTCCCAGGAAGGCTCTCACATGCGGATCCCTGTCTCAGATAGTACAAATCTATACAACATAGAAATAGAGAGAGAAATAGAGTACAATATCATCATAGATAACATGAGTACGAGTACATCTCAGCGGCACATGCCGGTACAAGTCCACTAATACTGAATCAAGAAAGGTAAAACATCTACGCAGCGGAAACAGAAGCTATGGCGAACTCCATCTTCACAGGCGACTCGAGCGAAGCACGATCCCTAGTCCTCCCAACCGCCGTTGTCGAAATCGTAGTCGGGCTCCAACCCTAAAGTCAGCATCTATCCGAGAAGCAGGTAGGTCATGTCAACTCCCAAAAGCAGCAAAGCTAAGGAAATGGGAGAATTATACTACATGCATGGGTAAAAATCTAAGTATGGTTGTGGTGGTTTATGCAACAGGAGTAGCAAATCAAGGAAGCAAGGCACATATCCCGAGGTCAACACCTCAACAAGGAAGTCTGCACAAAACACTGAATCCTTGACCCAAGGGTCCAGCACCCAAACACGCTAGGCGATGTGAGAGCTCCCTTCCCTCACATCTCAATAGCAAACGCCAGCCTATATCAAAAAGAGGGAATGTAGGGTATTATGTGATCTAGCGGCCTGAATCTGTCTAAATCATGTTCCTCTGTAATATGTTAAATTGGGACCTCTATAATATGTTATCTGGATTGTTGTAATCTCTAGGCTTGTCTTCGTGCGAGTGTTGTATTCTTGTTTCGATCGGAAATACGTGGTTGTATCGGGTGAAACCCAACAGACTGCCGTTTTAATTCGATTAAAGTGTCTTTTCGCATTTGAGGCGATGTTGAGCATACTTTAGCCGAGTTAATTTGGGTGGTTCTACCACAGTCGGGTCTTCTAGACCGAGGCAAATCTTCTTGACCCTGGGGTCAGGCTGCAGCGCCGTGGAGGTTAGCTCCGTCTCGGGGATTGTTAGCTGGTCCTTGCTCATCTTTTGGGCTTCGGCTACCATGGCGGTGGCCTTAGCTAATAACTCTAGGGCTTCTGCAAGCTGAACTGCCTTGGTGTCACATCTGTATGATGTCTCCACATTGCTGTAGATGGAGAGGATTCCGTTTGGGGCTGGCATCTTGAGGACAAGGTAGGTGTGGTGCGGGATTGCCATAAATCTTGCTAGCATGAGCCTACCAAGGATGGCATGGTAGGAAGTCTTGAAGTTGGCCACCTCAAACGTGAGGTGCTTTGTGTGGTAGTTGGCCTGTGTGCCAAAAGTGATTGGCAAAACAACTCGGCAAATGGGGTAAAATCCTTTGCCGGGGACAATGCCGTAGATGGGTTCTTCACAAGGCTAGAGTCACTCAAAGTCGAAGTCCATGCACTTCAAGGTCTCGGTGAAGACGATGTTGAGGCCGCTACAACCATCTATTAGCACCTTGGGGAGTGGGGCTTGATCTATGGTCGGGCAAACCACCAGCGGGGTAGAACCTTGGATCTGGGATGTGGACCCAATGATCTTGCCTGGAGAAAGTTATGGACTGCTCCAACCAGCGCAGATGCTGGACTGGCTGTACGGTGACAAAGTGCACCTCTCGCTGGTGTAACTTTTGCTAGTGGTTGCTGCAAAAGGCGTTACAACCGCCCACGATGATGTTGACTTGGCACTTCAGTCGCTGGAAGTCCCCATTCTGGTTGGCACCGTGTCGTTGGGCATCTTGATGTGGCTGGTCGTGGTGCTCCTCTCTGTTCTGATTATCACGGTCGTTGTGTCTGCTGTTATTGCGATCGTCGCGGTTGTCACGGTGGCGACTGTTGCGGTCGCCACAGTCACCGATGTTGCGGTCATCACGATCGTGGTGGTAGCGGTTGAGGTCATCGTTTCAGCGATCATCACGATTGCGGTAGTCGTGTTTTTTGTTATCCCGATGGTAGTCATTGTGGTGTGGTCGCTTGTACTCCACTCAGGTGCCGAGCTCTTTCTTCAGGACTGTGCAATCCCAGAGAGTGTGATGTGCATCCTTGTGGAAGGGGCACGGAGCACTAAGGGTTCCATCAAATTCTTCCTGGATGAAAGTGGTCAGCCTGGTGGGATCGTGTTCAGCAGCGTAGACCTCTGGGGCCCATTTTCAAAGTCGGGCTCCGAGCATGCTTGGGGTTCATCGTGGATTGGCTGATCGTAGTCGTCAGTCGGGCGGTGCTTGATGTTCTGGAACTGAACTTTTGCCGCCTTCTCTATGTCTACTTGTCTGTTGACATCTTCCATCATCTGCCCGACCGTCTTTGAGGCGGCCTCATACAACCTGCAGAACATGGGGCAATTCATCAAGCCGGAGCAAAAAATACCAGATGATGTCACGGTCTTTGATGCCAGCCAGCCTGTTCCGGTTCTCGAAGAAGTGGTTGATGTATTCTTGAATAGTTTCGCCTATCCTTTGGCAGACTTGGCCAAGTTTCTCCCTGTTACCAGGTTGGCTGTAGGTGGCCTGGTAATTCTGGGTGAAAGCTCTAGCGAGCTGACCTCAACTATCAATGTTGTTCGGAGGGAGATTCTCCAACCACAGGAGCAGCCATCTGGTCGCAGGTGCCATTGGCAGCTCTCACCGTGGTACTGTATGTCTTGAGCCAGATGGTGGGGTCAGAGCGGCCATCATACTTTTCATTGATGGCTGGCTTGAATGTGGCTAGCCAATCAACAGCCCTGAGGCGTGGTGTGAAAGTAGAGAAGCCGTCGATCACCATGTCATCGTATTCATCGTCAAGGTAGTCTTGGACGGGTGGTGCCCTGTGGCGTCCACCGTAGTTGCATCTGGGCGGGTAGTAGGTGTCTTCGGGAGCGCTGTACATGTAGTCGTAGTCATGACTCGGCGGGTTGTAGGCGTCTTCAGGGGCACCGTACGCACTGTCGTAGTCGGCGCGGTGGTGCATCTCATCTTCCTGGCGACAACGGTCCTCGCGCTCTGCATCGGGGTTGGGCACAGGAGCATCATAGTCACGATTATACTCGATGCGGTGGCAGAGCTCATTCTCGTCATGCTCGTTGTGGTAATTATTGAGATCAGCGCGGATGTCATGATTCTGATGAAGGTCACGTAGCTCATCACGAAGATCACGTTGCCGTTCCAGTCGGCCACGGTCATCATCATTGCCTCTACCGCCACGGGTTGGCGTTGATGTTGGTAGGTGGATTTGCGGGTTGGATGGCATTTTGCTCCACGTCCTCTTTGCAGATTGGCTCCATCCGACCACCTGCATGGTCACCTCAGTGGTGGTCGGATCTGCTATGCCCAGACCTGCTTCGAGAGTGCTGGGAAGAAGTGGACCAAGAATGTGCAAGTCGGTTGTTTGTCTGCTCCTCGATTTGGGTGCTGGCGACTTGGAGTCGCACCTGAATCCGTCGCATTTGGTCTGAATCTAGAAAATTTTCCAGCTCAGCAAAGGCAGCGCCTAGGTTGGCCTAGGGTGTGACGAAGATGTTGTGGTCAGCCTGCTCGAGGTCGGCTAGTAGATTGCGGGTGTGTACAGGATGCATGCGTCTTTCCCGAGCGCCACCTTGGTCAGCGTTGTCGTTGTCACTTCGCGGCTGCTGGTGCTGGTCGCCTACTACATCTGCGTTAGCAACAGGTTGCTGCTGGGCATCGGGTTGCTCCTGTTGGCATCGCGCTGTGCGGTTTTGGTTCCTGGCATTACGACCTTCTTGTTGAGATTCTGTTTCACCATCATGGGGTGGTTCGTCAGCGGAGACCATGAAAGGTTCCCGATCTGGCATCGAATTTCTCTCATCATCACTTCCGTAGGGATTTGGCATCAGGACGATGCGAGGCACCTGGAATTCACCACAGTTCGGAAACTGGGCAGGTTCGGGTGGGTCTCTAGATTGGATCTGGAAAAACTAATCAAGCTTAGTGGAGTACCCGGCCGCCAAGTTCTGCAGACTGAAAGAGACGTGGGACGAACCTTGCGTCGGCCTTGTTGAGCGTAGCACCACCTCGGATAATTCTATGCACTCAGCAATAGTGGTGCTGATGCGATCTAGCCCCGCGATCAGGTTGGACAGCATGGGTGGGCGGGCACCAACGAGTAGATCTGGAACCTTCTCGGAGGAAGAAAGTTCGCCGACTTGCTAGGCAAGCGGCATGATGATCTTTGAGTAGAGAACTTGTCCCACTGGAACAGGTCCAACAGAAGCCGAGCTGGTGCTGGACGCCGAGTCGGAGGAAGTTGCTGAGTCGACGAAAGAAGAGGTCAGATCAAGATCCACCGGCATCCTCCCGAATTGAATCTGGACCGGGTTGGCAAGGAAGTCCTTCATACTCTCAGGAAAAACAACACCGGGACAGGATGCCATCGAGGTCACCTAAAGGATCTCACAACCACCCCTACCTGGCGCGCCAACTGTCGGATTTATAAGCCCGGCAGTCCACTAGGGGGTTACCTAAGTGGTCTATTTGTAGGTGAGGGTGATTGCAAAACCAAGAATTCGAAGGTGGTTGTGAGAACACGAAGGGGACACAAGGGTTTTAGATAGGTTCGGGCCTCGGAGAGTAATACCCTACGTCCTGTATGCGTGAATTGTATTGCTTCATATGAGAAGAGTTATCCTCGGGGGGTGCCCTTGGTCGCCTTATATAGGTTGACGACCAAGGATTACAAGTCAGTTTGAATCTAATCTACTCGGTATTTACATGGAAAGCAATCTGAGTCGGACTACAAAATGTGTCCCACGTTATTCGGGCAGATTTGGACTGTCTAGTTGCCTTGACGTGTACTCCAAGTAACTTTTATGTCCTCGGCCCGCACGCCCTGGTCGGGCAGGTCCACTTGTCAGGTCCAGCCAGTATCCAAGTCGGTGGGGACCTGTGGGGTACCCATATCCCTCACCGGGACCCAGGGGAGTACTCTCCCTACGCGGAGACTTGAAGAGATCACTGGGACCCAAGCCGTGGAACTAGCAGCGACTACTCAAGTCCCAATTCGATGATGCAAGTCTTCGCTGCTTCTATAAAACCGTCCCATTAAAAACTTGAGATTCCAGAAAAAAAGTCAGGGACAACCAAGGTTAAACCGGCAAGTGAAGTCGATATCAAAGCCATTGACCTTGAAACTGGTGATAGCTCCAAAAAAGCCCTGATTGGCTCAAGGCTGGATCCTAAATAGGAAACCGCGCTCGTCAGGTTCCTTCGGGTCAAGCGAGACATCTTTGTGTGGAAGCCATCAGATATGCCGGGGGTGCCCAGGGAGTTGATCAAGCACTCACTAAATGTGGATCCAAAAGCTACACCAAAAAGGTGATGACTACACTGTTTCACCCAAGACATAAGAGATGCAACCAAAAACGAGTTGACCAAACTACTCGTGCTGGCTTCATAAAGGAAATCTATCATCCAGAGTGGCTAGCAATTCCCGTCTTAGTGCGAAAGAAAAAGAACAACGAGTGGAGGATGTGTGTCGACTACACAGACCTCAACAAGTACTATCTAAAGGATCCCTTCGGGCTCCCTAGGATTGATCAAGTCATCAACTCGACCGCTGGATGCGCCCTACTCTACTGCCTCGATTGCTACTCGAGGTATCACTGGATAGCTGTCAAGGAAGAAGACCAAATCAAGACCGCGTTCATCACCCTATACGAAGCTTATTCCTACACAACAATGTCCTTCGGGTTGAAGAACGCAGGTGCTTCCTATCAACGGGCAATCAAGGAGTGCTTCAAGAAGCAACTACACTGCAATGTAGAGGCGTACGTGGATGATGTGGTCGTAAAGACCAGAAGTCCAGGTAACTTGATTGTGGATTTGGAAGAAACCTTTGCAAGCCTGTGAGAATTTCGGTGGAAGCTAAACCCAAGAAAGTATGTTTTCGGCGTACTCTCTGGAAAACTACTCGGGTTCATCATCAGTCGCTGAGGGATTGAAGCTAACCCCCGCCATCACCAATTTGCACGCCCCATCGTGCATCAAGGACATCCAGAAGGACTGGATGCATGGAGGCCCTCAACAGATTCATGTTAAGACTTGAAGAATGGGTCTTCAAACTACTCAAGCTGCAAGTCAAATTCCAGTGGACCGAGTGTCGAATTTATAAGCCCGACAGTCCACCAGGGGGTTATCCAAGTGGTTTATTTGTAGGTGAGGGCTCAAAGGTGATCACAAGAACACGAAGGGACACAAGGGTTTTAGGCAGGTTCAGGCCTTCGAGAAGTAATACCCTACGTCCTGTATTTTGGTTGATTTAATTGCTTAATGGTTTGATGGGATCTGGGATTGGATTGCCCTTGGGAGGCTCCCTTGGCCGCTTATATAGGTTGACGACCAAGAGTTACAAGTTGGTTTGAATCTAATCTACTCGGTTGTTACATGCAGAGTAACCTGAGTCGGACTACAGTACGCGTTCCACGATATCTGAGTAGATTTGAACTGTCTAGTAGCCTTGGCGTGTACTTCAAGTATCTTCATATCCTCGGCCAGCACGCCCTGGTCAGACGGGCCCACTTGTTAGGTCCGACCAGTATCTTGGTCGGTAGGGACCCATAGGGTACCCATATCCCTCACCGAGGAGGCGACCCAAGCCTTGCAACAGTTGAAGGACTTCCTATCAAAGCCACTGATCCTCACGGCGCCAAACTCCAATGAAGATTTCCTGCTTTACATCGCTGCGACTACCAATGTCGTCAGCACGACGATCGTGGTTGAAAGACCAGAACCAGGCCATGTATACAATGTACAGAGGCCCATCTACTTCGCGAGCAAGGTGTTGTCAGATTCCAAAACCAGGTACCCACCAGTCCAAAAATTGCTATAAGCAATACTACTCACCTTGCGGAAGCTACGACACTACTTCCAGGAACACAATTTCTCCATCGTCACAGATTTCCCCTTAGGAGAAATTCTCCACAATTGAGCTGCAACAGGAAGGATATCCAAGTGGGCGGTAGAACTCGGAGCATTGTCCCTGGAATTCAAGTTGAGGACTGCCATCAAATCCTAGGCACTAGTCGATTTCATGGTAGAGTGGCGGGAAAATCAAGTACCAACACCAGCAGAACGCTCAGAGCATTAGGTTATGTACTTCAATGGATCACTCAAGCTTGAGGGCGCCGGTGCAAGAGTACTCTTAATATCTCCCAAGGGCGAACAACTCAAATATATCTTGCAAATATTCTGGGAGGTATCCAACAATGATGCTGAATATGAAGCGCTTCTACATGGGCTCCGCCTGGTAGTCTCGCAGGGAATCAAGCGATTATTGGTCTACGACGACTCGCTAGTAGTAATTAATCAAGTCAACGACGAGTGGGATCACCATAAGGACAACATGGATGTGTACTGCCTGGAAGTACGCAAGTTAGAAAACAAGATCTCCGATCTGGAGTTCCACCACGTGGCTCATGACAACAACGTAGCCGCGAATGTCTTATCCAAGCTTGGATCTACTCGTGCTCAAGTTCGAGCTGGGGTCTTTGTCCATGAACTACACAAGCCATCCATAGCGGAGCCGGCGCCTTCAAAAACCACCAATTGAGGTCACGATGCACCAGACCGGGAGGTTATGATGATCAATGTAGATTGGAAAACCCCCTTCCTCGATTACATCAAGAAGCACAAGTTACATTCACACAAAACAGAAGTTGAGCAAGTCTCACGATGCAGCAAGAACTACATTCTTGTCGGGGACAAGCTCTATAGAAGAGGCGCATCAGCAGGAGTACTCATGAAGTGCGTCTCGCGACAAGATGGCAAGGACATACTCAAGGAAATCCTACGACAACCATGCATCCTCACGAATGATCATGGACAAGGCTTTCAGGATAGGGTTCTATTGGCCTATAGCTCTCGCTGATACCGAAGAACTAGTCTGCCAATACCAAGGGTGTCAATTCTTCACTACGCAACAACACGTCCCTGCCTACAAGTTAATCACTATACCACCCTCCTGGCCCTTCGCATGCCGGGGGCTAGAAATGATTAGCCCATTGCCTATGGCGTCTGGAGGATTCAGCCGAGTACTGTTGGTGATCTACAAGTTCACTAAGTGGATCGAGGTGAAGCTAGTAACCTGCCCCAAGGCAGACAAGGTACTCGACTCCCTTGATGAAATCATCCATCGCTATGCCTTCCCCAATCCCATTATCACAAACCTGGGCTCCAATTTCAACAACCACGAGTTCTATGAATATTGAGAGAACAACGGGATCGACATCCGATATGTCTCTGTCTCTCATCCGCGAGCCAATGGCCAGGTTGAGCATGCCAACGGGATGTTATTGGAGGCTCTCAAGAAAAGACTACATGACATTGGAAACACCAAAAGGGGCATGTGGCTTAAGGAACTACACAATATCCTCTAGAGGCTTCGCACTCAGCTATGGAAGTCTATAGGGTACTCACCCTACTTCCTGGTCTACGGATCAGAAGCTATCCTCCCAGGTGACGTCATGTGGAAATCTCTAGTAGTCGAGCAGTATGAGGAGGGCACAACAGAAGAAACAAGACATGTAGACTTAGATAGCCTCGAAGAAGCTCACTGTGCAGCACTCGTCTAGTGAGCAAGATACCTTGAAGGAATCCGCTGCTATCACGATCGCAACGTCAATGAACATTCATTCAATGTAGGCAATATGATCCTCAAGCGTATCCAAGACACCAAAACCTCCAAGGTCACTGAACCTGGGTCGTATAGGCTCCAAAACCTCTCTGATGAAAATGTCAACAGCTCGTGGAACACTAAGCAACTTTGTCGATTCTACCCTTAGTTTACATAATCATGTAAATTGGTCATCGACCCCAGTTGTATAATTACAATTTAATAAAGCCGATTTATTTTTTGTTGTAAAACGACTACAGATTTCTGCCTGATTACGACTTGCAAAAACAAGTCCGCAGAGCTATTCAGCTCCCCGGGTACTATTGCCCAACTCACAGCTTGTAATCACAAGCCTGTACAAAACTACTCAGCTTCTAACGCAACATTGCCTACATGCAGCTTGTAATTACAAGTCTGCAGAAGTATTTTGCGAGTTATTCAACTCATTGGACAAGTCTGTCCTCTCATCGTCTTTCAGAAAAGAAGCTATCAGGAAGTTCGGAGTTATTTAGACTACCCGAGCTTTTCTAGACAAGTCTATCTAGCCACAACTTGTAATAACAAGTCTGTAGTTCCAGGATTTCAAGAGCACAACATCTGAACAACCCAATGAGGTTGCAAATATAGGATCTAGCTGATGAAATCCTAAAGGGTCTACTTTTTTAAGAAGTATGACTACCTAGATACCCTGAGTACTCGCACTCCGCAGAAAGGAGTTGCATCCTAAACGTACTCTACATCGTGTATCAGAGGAGCCTCATAAGTGTAGCCTTGTGTGCAGACACTCACGACAACCTTACGAGCATCCATTAGGATGTTCGTGAGATGCTCTAAAGAAAAACAAGTTGACACCAATAAATTTACAATAAGACTTCAAATAATTTACATTTCATCCATATCATGTTTATATTACAACGAGCTAACGTTCACTTATTACATAAGACCACTCAAGGTTTAACTGACTAGCTACTTCCATTGCAGTAGGAGCCACCTCCTGTAGGTACTGCTCGAACTGCTCATCAGAGCAGTCTTCTGCGATCCCTTCCACAACGGGAGCTAGGTCCGCTCGCAAATAAAAGGATTTCACAAAGCCAATAACTGCTTGGAGACTGACTCGGCTATCTTCTGGACATAGCCAGTAATCTTGTCAGGCACCTCCTCGAGTATTTCTGACAGAGGGCGGGGCTCCACACCTTCGGCTGGGGACTCCACCATATCAGCAATAAGCTAAGCGGCTTCAATTAGCTCCTTTAGAGCGAGCTTTGTGGCCTCCAGCTCAACCTCACGCTCTCGGAGGGTCTTCATGGTGTTCTCCAAGTCGACTTCTCCATTTGCGCGCATCTTCTGCTCCTTCTCCAAGCGGTGCTCCAAGTTCTCATACAAAGCAGATAATTTATCGTGCTGTTCCATCACCCTATACTAGGAGTTCTGCCAATCAGTGGCTCGGCCTTGGAGATCTTCATTTATCTTCTCGAGCGCTACAAGAAAACACAAAGGGAATTCAGCACTATCAAGCAAAATCAGTACTTGATGACTAATGGGGGAAGACCAGTTACCTTTCAGTTGATGCTTCAAAGCCTTGTTGCGCTTCCGGAGGCAGTCTTTCCTCCTCGAACTGTTGCACAGCATTGCAGTACTCGGCGGCTTGGCCGTCATATTTCATTAGCATCCAGGAGGAGTACTCCCACTCCCTGGCAAGTTCTTGCTCGAGTGCCTGAGCTCGCATAATGATGTCTCCATAGCCCTAGAGCATCTTTGACTTCTGTCGTGAACGTTTGATTAGATCTTGCAAACCAGAGCAAAGTACTCGTGTCAAGATACGAGTACTAATTTCACGTTGTGGACAAAGTAGAAGGAAGCTTACCGCCACATATTCGCCTACACGGTGGTACATCTCCATCATCGTGACTTCCCTCTCTATGGTGAGTAGCAGGTCGGCGATGAGTTGGATGTCTTCCAGGTTCACCCCCTTAGCTATCCATGGTTCCTCGTGCTCTTCGACGATTGTTGCACCAAGCGGAACCAAGGCGCGGCTGGTCGACAGACCCACCTTGGAGGGCGGGATGGAGGCCAAGACTTCCAGCACCCTGGTAGCTTCAGCCTCTACCTTTGGCTCGGGCGCTACAAGTGTAGCCACAACACCAAAAGTAGTCGCCTCTGCAACTTCGATCTCTATCCTCGACTCAGGGGCTACAAGAGTAGTCACAACACTGGAGGTAGTCGCCGCTATAGCTTCTGCTACTAATAGCTCGGGGGCTGGCACTAAAGCATCACTTAGCGAAGTAATTACATCTTGCATTAATGCGGGAACAAGGGATACCACACCTGGATTCATTGCCAGAGCACGTTGATCTTCTGGTGGTAGACTTCTAGGCGCTGGGATGAGGTCTTGGGCCGATGGCTACTACCATCGGTCGTAGACTTCGTGCTCGAGCCTCCAATCTGCACGCTGGAAGATTTCCTACAAAAGACAAGTGTTAGAAGACATACTACAAGGCAATATCAAACTACAATTAGTACTTGAATGAAGTACAAGTACTTACTTTGATGACCTCTTCACCTTCAAAGAAGGCTTCCCTGACATGCGCATAGGCTTGACGGACGGCGACGGCTTCTTTGGTGTGGCTTGTTGGATCACAGTCTGATCCTTGGCAGCCTTGGTCGTTATCTCCGTCTCTTGGGTAGATTGTGTGCTGATATGGTTGACCCTAGCAATGGGAGGTTCTTCGTCATCTTCGATCTTGATTACCTCCTCAATTGCTGGCAGCTGCTGCTACACAACTTCAATAGTCATCCTCTTCGCCTCAGTTACCTCCCCGACTATCTGCAATCCACCAATGTCGTATTGAGTAGACATGGTGGTAAGGGATTTACTTACAAGTACTTGATCCTTAAGATTTTGTCCTTCTTCAAAAGTTATTACCGGTGGAGGCACATTCTCGGCGGTGAGAGGCTTCTTCTCTGCACGCTTCGCAGCTACGGTGCGCTTCTTCTTCAGCGGCAACGCTAGTCCAGCCTCCAGATCATCCTCAGTCGCACGCTTCGATGACCCAGAGGAAGATCCAGCATTGTTTGATGGCCGGGCCTTGAGCACAAACTCTTGACTAGCTTCAAAGTTGGAGTTGCTGAAGGACTCGAAATCATCTAACTCCTCCTCCTCGACTGGTCCCTGTACACTTGCAACCGTGTGTACGCACTGAGCAGCGTCAAAGCCATCTTATCCGGGAGGAGGTGGAGTGGAGCAGAATAAGTATACATCTTCCTACATGAGAAGACAAGTCAGAACATCAACAAATACAACAATCAGTACACGGGGGTTGCGGCCACGGGTACTTACATTGTTTGGTGGGTTGGTGGCGCAGTACTCCTGCACAATCGTTAGGATCTCACTTGCATGCTTGAAAAGGTGCCTCACCTGCGCCATGACTTCATTCACACTAAGATCTTCTGGAGATAGCCGGGATGGGTCATCGGGACCCGAGTAGTCGTAGCCCTATGTGCACCGGAGTTGCAGGGGTTGAATCCACCTCTTCATGAAAATGAAGGCTACCCTAACTCCTATCAGTCCTTGTTGTTTGAGCTTGGCGATTCTATCAAGGAGCTCAGGTAGCTGCAAGCAGTCCCTGTGTGAAAGCTCATCCAACCACCTATTATTCCAGATTGGACGGTGGCCTGTTAGCTTTGGGAGCTTGGGCTCGTGGTTGCCAATGTAGCACCACCTTTGCTTCCATCCAGAGTGGGAGTCAATTAACTCATAATCCAAATATAGGCCCTTGACCTTCTCCCTCATCTAGATCCCCGCCCCTCCAACTACTTCTGTATGTTCCCTCTTGGGCTGGGGCTTGACACGGAATTTTTTTTGGAACAATTGGAAATGTGGATGGATCCCCAAGAAGGCTTCACACAGATGAACAAATATGGCAGCATGTAAGATACTACTGGGGTTGAGGTGCACCATTTCTATCTTATACTAGTTGAGGAGACCTCGGAAGAAATCCGATGCTAGCAATGCTAATCTCCGCTCAATGAAGTGGGGAAAGATTACTGTCTCATTGGCATACGTCTAAAACGGCCAAGGGTTGCCGAATGCACTCCTCCATTTGATCACATCCTTGCCCTGGAGAAGATTGGCTGCTACCAGTGCCTTGATGTCCTCTTCCTTCAACACAGACTTCTTCCAAGCGCAAGCTGGAAATGGCGGGGCCGTCTGGTCAGTCTTGTCGTATTTGGGAGCCAACAACTGAATCTTCTTCTTCTTTTCTACCTTCTTCCCGCCTTTCGCTGCCTTGCTTGAAGTCGCCTTCTTTCCCATCCATGCTGCCATGAGGGTCTTCTTGCTCATGCGCTCGGGGGCTAAGTGATGGGGGACGGTAGTGCTCGAGCTACAGGATCAGGCAGCGGCAACGCTAGGGCTACAATATGGAAGTTGAAAGAGTAGATGGCACAGGTGAAACAGAAGGAAAGTTTTCCTCTGTTATTTATAACCACAGCGTAGTTAAAATAGTAGGGAGATTACTGGGAATATTCCATTTTTAAAATGCCAGAGGATTTTGCACCTGGCTGATAGTTTCTAATATTTTCGGAAGAGATAAGGTTACCGATGGCGAACGGTCACGTTGATCAGAGGTTGACCCTTATACCCAAACTAGTCGTGTAACAGCTTAGGGGCTGTGTGCCACTTGCCCATCAGCTAAAAAGTTTTTTTGGATTTTTAAGCAAAAAGAGATGCAAAATTACAAATTGACCCTTAGCCTGATTCTTTGATTCAAACCAAGGCTCGGGGGCTACTCCATATGGAGTGCGACTTTTGTCGCACTTCCATATAAAAATTCAAGATTGAAGATTCAAGATCAAGTTAAATGAGGCTTGAGCATATTGTAGCCACATGGCAGTGCTCGAGTACATTTGAAGACTCAATCCGATGGAGTACTTGAAGAGCACCAAAAACTAGTCGGAGAAGCCTACAAAAGTACTCGGAACTGCTGCATTCGACTAAAAAGTACTTGGGGGTTTGTCGTACATACATATATGGATCCACCAGAAGGTTTGGACAGTCCTAGATATAGGGCTGGACACCGAGACGTGTCAGACATGGAAACTATGGTGCAGGACAGCGTGGTCTACGTGGCAAGATAGGAACTAGTCGAGGATTAGGAAACTACTTGTAGCAATTAGAGGACTCACTGGTCGAATCAAACTAGTATTCTTGTAAACAACCAACTTGTAACCCTACCCCCAGCAATATAAGGCAAGGTAGGGACCCCTCCAGAGCAATTCAATACAACCAACACACAGGGCGTAGGGTATTATACAATCTAGCGGCCCAAACCTATCTAAATCGTGTGTTCGAGTTCACTTTGACTTCCTGATCTCGGCAAGCCCCACGCACTAAACACTACCTTGGGCAGCCCCCTCGGTAGGTTGTCGGGTCTAAACACTGACACATATAAAACTAAATTTCCGATCCAAGATGCTACTAAAAAGTAATTAACAACATATATTTCTCAACATGCAATACAAATTTCTCAATATCCAACACATTTTTATTTTTAAATACGATAATATGATATTATTATTATGAAGGACAAAATTATATTTATTTGACCTCTGATTTTCTCTATCCTCAAAAGTAAAAAATCTCTATTCTATGTATAAATAAAAAACTCTCCATCCTCTTCATTCTAAAAAATCACAAATTTCTCTAGCTACAAAGCATAAAACATAGAATACTAACCATGAAAGGAGGAAGGATGAAGTTGCTAACATTTAGAATAGTTGGATGAGTGAAATTCCCACAAATCGTTGAAAAAATGGGCAGCACCTCCCCTAAGTCGCCATGGGAATGAAGAAGCAGCGTGATTTATAGGGTGTATGTTAGTACTGTTTTGTTGGCCGATCCGGTACTAAATAGTTAGTACCGATTGGAGGTTCTAACCGGTACTAACGTGCATGAACACTATTTAGTACTGGCTCGACCCACTAGCCGATACTAAATGGCTTTCAAAGGAATCTAGCTGTTGGCCACCCGGTCCCTGTACCGCCATTTAGTACCGGCTAGATCCCAATAGGTACTAAAGGGGATCCGGTGGTACTGTGCATGACAACCGGTACTAATTCCACGTGTTAGTACCAAACCTAAAGCCAGCTAGTACTAACGCCATCGATGATGAATGCTCACTTCTCCATCAGTGTAAAGACCACGGGTTACTTCGACATATCTAACGTCGCTAAGTGCCATTGTGCTGTGCTGTGGGTGGATTGCTAAGCTAGCAGTAGCAGAGGTGAAAACCGTATTATCTGGCATGTCAACAAGTCTAGGAATATATAGTCGCCATCAGGGCTATTGCCCTTCGTGATGGAATCAAAGAAAGTCAGCCACGATGCCAACCAATCTGCATGGTGCAAATAATATTGACATCAGCTTACCTGTCACAGTTAACAGGAAGTATAATTGAGCATCTCAATCGTTGCACAGCTTGAAATGACTAATGATTTATATATATATGTATATACGAGTTTTGTCCAATCGACACAGACACGGTACCAATCCCAAGCGTGGAGTAGTACATTATGTTTGTCTAATAATTGCATTGGTTTTATGATGCACAATAGGAAACTATGATGTAAGGATGCTACCTAAGAGGAGGATCAAATTACTGAATTAGGGATTTCTAAACTTAATCAACTCAAAAAACAAACTCAACCTGCAGGTAAGACAGCCTCGGGCATTTTGCTAAGAAGAGAAGACATTTTTATGTAGGTCAAGAAAACCCCACGAAAACCCCCTGCCCACCCTTACACAGCGGCACCGTAGTCCATGTGAGACGACCAACAACCTAAACCCGACCTTAGATCTATGCTTTTGCACGGGACAGACAAGGGGACCTTTTTAACCCGAACATGAAATTTGCTCCCATGGGGAGTCGAACATAGAAGCTGAGGAGTGCTACAAGAGCCACCTAACCAACTCAGTTAGAAGGCTGCCATTCGCATAATCAGCTCAACACAAACTAAAGACTAAAAATATGTACTAGACTTTCTAGTGTGTACTCAATTGCAATAATCCTTTGCACCTTAGGAACCAATAATACTTAAGCTGTTGGTGGCAGTTCGAGGAAATTGCTTTCTTGATATATGCACTACTACAAAAATGCTTTTAGGGGCGGTTAAAAGGGGTTTTCGGGGACTGATGCGTTACCCGCTCCTGCTTTTCGCAGCTACAAATAGTTGTTTGTAGGAGCGGGTAACTGCCCCGCCCCTGTAAAGCATTTCCAGGGGCGGGCAAGGGAAGGGTGACCCGCTCCTACAAATGCCATTTTCAGGAGCAGGTCGTCGCCTCACTCACCCCTAGTAATCGATTAAAAAACAAAAAAAATAAAAAAAGAAAAAAATGGTAGTGGAGTCGTGTCCCAACCGTCCGCCGGCCACTACGAGCTCCGGGCGGGAGCCGCGCCCCCGCTGGCCAGCAGCCCTTGCGTCGAGCCGCGGCATCGTGGGCCACCATCCCCGTGCGCCACCGCGCCGCTGCCGGCCACTAGGCTAACCCGTGGTGCCGGCACGCGCCGCCAGCTGGTGGTCTCGTGGGCTGTCGTGAGCTCCCCTCAGGTGGCCTGCGCCGCCGTCGGCCTATCGTTGCCCCAGGCTGGGGCCACCGTGCCCCCGCGTTGTGCCACCAACTGGTGGCCCTGTGCACTACGACAACCTCCTGCAGGGAGGCTGCACCCCCACCGGGCGACCATTGCCCCAAGTTGGGGCCGACGCGCCCCCGGGCCACCACGCGCCGGGCCAGCTGCCAGCTGTCGCCCTGTGTCTCCACCAGCCCGTTGTGAGAGGAGGGAAGGAGGGAGTGAGAGAGGGGAAAGTGGATGGGTGAGTGGAGAACATAAGGGAGAGAGAACACAGAGAGGGAAGGTGGAGGCGTCAGCCAATCTGAGGCCTCAATTTTGGAGGTTTGAATCGCTGATGTGGCACATTGTGTTTCTTTTATGTACTTCAAATGATTTTTTGACGTATTAAATGATCTCAAATAAAAAACTTGTCAACTACAAAGTTTCAAATCTCTCTAAGGTCTACAATCTTGATACAAAGTTTGTATTCATCCGAGATCGTATGCAAAATCTTATATTCAAAAAATAGAATCGTTAAACTTAATCCTTCTAATCCTTAGCATTAAATGAAAAACTTTGTATGTTTGTGACCACTAAATAATCTCAAATGAAAAACATGTCAACTACAAAATTTTAGATCTTGTTGAGATCTACCACTTTGATATAGAGTTTTTTTACATCCGAGGTCATTTGAAAAATTTTAAAATTCAAGATTTCAAAATTAGAGAGCTTAGAATGACTTTTTGAACTACTAAATGATTTCAAATGAAAAAGTTGTCAACTATAAAGCTTTAGATCTGATATAAGTCCACAACTTTGATATAAAGTTTGTTTTCATCCCAGACCGTATGAAAAAGTTTGTATTCAAAAAAATACATCCTTTAAACTTAATCTTTCCAATCCTTAACATCAAATGAAAAACTTGTATGCTTGTGATCACATATACATATACTCACATACTCTTGCATATGCTCATTTATTTACTCATATATATTTAGATTTCATCAAGAGTTCCAACTTTCATATAAGCTTCTTCTCTATATCCAAAGTCATTTGAAAAATTCAAAAATTTTAGATTTCAAACTAGAGAACGTATAATAACATTTTGAAGTACTAAACAATCTTAAATTGAAAAATTATCTAACTTCAAAGTTTTAGATCTCGTTGAACTCTACAAGTTTGATTTAGAGCTTATCTATAGCCGAAGTCATTTGAAAATTCAAAAATTTTAGATTTCAAAACTAGAGAATGTATAATAACATTTTCAAGTATTAAAAACTCTTAAATTGAAGACTTGTCAACTATAAAGTATTAGATCTCATCGAGCTATATAATTTTTATATAAAATTTGTTTTCATCTGAGATCATATGAAAAAGTTATGAATTTATTTTGATGCGAACATTTCTAGGGGCGGGTCATGGCCATCACCCGTCCCTGGAAAAAGATTTTAGTGGTGGGTCACGGGGCAACCCGCCCTTGGAAAAGGATTTGTAGGGGTGGGCCACGGGGCGATCCGCCATGGAAAAAGATTTTAGAGTCAGGCCACGGGGTGACCCGCCACTAGAGAAGGATTTGCAGGGGCGAGCTATGAGGCAACCCGCCCCTGGAAATGGGGGCTATTTCGCGCTCGAAATAGCCCTGTTTCCAGGGGCGGATCGCCCTGTGGCCCGTCCCTGCCAATGCTTCTCTAGGGCGGGCCAGATGCTATAATAACCTCTTCGTTTTGTAAGTGTGGATGGTAATTTCGCCCGTCCTTAGAATAAAATGGAGCACCCTTACAAATCGTTTTTTATCGTGATGCATATATGTATACAGGGCTGCCGCTCTCCTAAGAGTCCTTGTCTTTTACCGCGCAATGCAAGGATCTCAGCTCCTCAACCGGTATGTGGATCTGCAACAAAATCTTGTTCTAATTAAGCTGCTACGTGCCCAAAAGCACCAAGGAGTTAAAAGTGCAGATTATTCACTTGTTCTAATTTCGCTGTTGTCGTCTAGATCAATGTAAGAAATAGCGGGCTATAGCGGTGCTATAGCGGTTGATGCTAGCTATGCTACAACAGTGTTGTACTAATTAGCGGGCTATAGCGGCGCTACAGTGAGCTATAGCGGAGTTATAGTGGTTGAGCACAGCTCTACGCTAAGTCCCATAACCCGCTATTTTGTACATTGGTCTAGATATATAGATGCACTGGTGGGAATAAACTAGTTCTATTTTAAGTCTTGAATCTGGCGATAATTTTCTTCCATTATCTTCAGCATCTCCGCTTTTAAATACTATTAATTAAGTTAACGATTAAAGAGAAGAGAGCGATGCTGTTTGTGATCGCTCAGTATATATTGAGCTGATCTTGACGATCGAAGCCACGGAGACCTTCAACCACTTCCCTTGGCCATCACATACGTCTAGATGATCCGCCTCATCTTTGGCTAAGTGCCAAAAGGATGTAGTTGGTATATGGCTGTCACGTCATATCTTGGTTGTTCGTAAATTATGATTTAGTTTATTTTAATATTGGTTGTTTGGAAATTATGCTTTAGTTTATTGCGAATACATTTTTGGCCTAGTTATTAGTTTGCAAATCACTAGCATAACCTTTGCTGCATTCTTACATACAGGACTATAAAATTGAAGTATGGAAGGAGGCAAATATGCATGGGGTCCTGGAAGTCATTAGGAATTTGTTATTTGGCCCCGTGATGAATGCTACTGCTCCCTACTCTATGTTGGCAAATCATTTGGCACGGCTCTGGTTCGGCGTACGTGATACCGAGTTTTAGAGTATGTTTTCTTTATCCGCTGTTGCGCATGTATATTGTAGACTCTATGTATAGGCTTTCTGTTTTTGATATAATAGACACCTCTCTTTCTGGTTAGTTTCAAAAAAAAAGTGTAAGCTAGTCGTCTAGATGGATGCACTAGGAATAAACTAGTGATATTTAAGTCATTAATCTTCTGCTAATATTATTTTATTGCCGTCAGCACCTCTGATCTGCTTTGTTATATTAAATTAGTGATTTTTTAGGAACTATTAAATTAGTGATTAAAGAGAAGAGAGCGATATTATTGATGATGAGTACGTATTGAGATGATCGCTCTGGACGATTGGAAGCACAGAGAACACTACCTTCGGCACGCCTCCAACACTTCTCTTGGACATCACAGATGAGCCTCATCTTTGGCTGAAGGGTTTCTTTGCTTGCAAGCCTCAACCTGCCACGCCGCAGGTTGGGCAGCACCACAGCTTGTGGCGTGGGAAATCGGGGCCACGCCGGTGGCGGAAAAATAGGAAGAAAACTGTTGTTTCTCGTTTGGCACTCCAAAGATGAAGAACCAACCAAGCAACGCCCTGGCTTTTTCCGCGGCACCACAACTTAGGCGTGGCGGATAGCGGCGGGGAAACTAGCATCTAAACGCCAAAAGGTTGTACTTGGTATATGGCTGTTAGCTTAGTTTGCAGGTTATTAAGAGCATTAATTATCTTTGCTGCATCCTTACGCTACTTATGCAAATTGGCCAGCATATCTTTTGCGTTTAGATCAGCAAAGATTCCCTTCCGGCCATGTGGGAGGGACGCAATTAATTAATATGGGGTCTTGGAAGTTGCTAGGAATTTGTTATTTTGCCCTGCGTGGTGCATATACTACTTGAGTATTTGATTACCGTCTGCTGCAGTACTAAACTGATGTAAGAGATTCCCAAATTAAAGGATAAGCTTACTCAGTAATGACCCAAATTAAAATACTAGTCATGATATCACCTTAGCTGGGAGTGATAGGTCGTCACAATTTATCTGAACAGACTCAAACTGACTGAGTTTGAACACTGAACATTAAGACTCGTTCAAACTGAGACTTCAGCTATAGTAATCCAACAGAACAAAGTCACTAGTACCCTGACCATGCTATGCTTTAATTTCTGTGGCGGACTTGTTCACTGATGAGCGTTCATGGATAGAGGACAATGATTGATCGGAGGCCTAGAACCGGCATAATAGTGTAGTCGTTGAATCCAGCCTCGAGGAATATCTTCTTCCACTCTTGCTCATCTCGTTCAACCCCACCAATTTTCATGATATCGAAATCACACAAAACCTGTGTCTCTAGAAGCTTGGCATCTGATGACTTGGATCCAACCACAATATCTATGATTATCACCTTTCCTCCTGCATCTCTTGAAGGGATTGCTTGTTTGCAATTCTTCAGTATATTAATACACTCATCATCACCCCAGTCATGCAAAATCCACTGAAACAACAAGCATTAAGTTAATCTCGAATTTATACAGTGATTGTGCGCTATATCTTGACACCTTCACAGTAACGAACATTTATCCTTCTGATCTGTCGATTTCTAAGTGCAAAATAGTAGGTTCGTTTCAAATATTAGAAGGATACTACGGTTAGTTCTAACACAATTTAAAGGATTCATTTAAACTTGTGTATTCTGATAATAAGTTCAGACTTCAAAAAATGCAAAAACAACAAATTAAAATATGTCAAAAGTTAGTTTGATTGATGATTTTAGATTTTTAGCAACATAGGCATGCAATTATTAAATATACTAAACGGAATAGAAAAAGAAATAATAATAGCCAATAGTAATTCATATCAAATACTACATGGTTAAGCGACGAGTTGGCGTAGTACCTTGAGGAAGACAGCATTTGCAGGTGGAATCCTCTGAAACATGTCGCCTGCGACAAACTGCACGTTGCTACCAGATGGAGCCTTGGCGACAACGTGAGGCAGGTCCAGCACGCTGCACTTCAGACTCGGGAACGCCGACGCGATGACGGTGGCGGCTCCGCCAATCCCGCCGGCAACGTCGACCAGCGAGTCGATCCCGCCGAAGACCTCGCCGCACTCCTTCAAGACGACCCGCATCAGGATGCGGCTGTCCGCGGCCATGGCGTCGTTGACGGACGCGTTCAGTGCGTCGTCGCGCCCGGACACCTCCCACAGGGTCTCGCCGTGCATCAGGGCGAATGGACAGGGGCCGTGCTGCTCGCCGTCGTGCCGGAACCACGCGGTGAGCCCCATGCTGAGCACCGAGTCGCGGAAGGGATTGAGCACGTGGTTGAGCACCGGAGACAAGGTCACCGTCGAGCCCTCGCCGCCGCCGTTGTCGTTGTTGCTGGTGAGGAGGAGGCGGGAGGCCGTCGTCAGCTTGTAGACAGGCTCGTGCCCGTCGTCTGACGGGGATGCTTGATCTGGTGGCTGGATGGTGAAGGTTCCGGCGAGGGTGAGGACGCGCATGAGGCGGCGGAGGCCGGGAAGCTTGCATTGGCTGATGCCGATCTCCGGGAGTATCTGGGAGAGGGTGGCGGCGCCGCCGTGGTGATGGATGGCGTCGGCGACGCGGAGGTCCAAGGCGACCGCAAGCGCCACGGACTTCATGAAGCTGTAGGTCTGGTTCCAGAGCTCCACCTGGGCTTGGAGCAAGTCGTGACTGTCCTCGCTGAGTGCCATTGTGCTGTGCTGTGCGTTGATACTAATTAATCTAGCAGAGACGAAAGCCGGAGTATTAGCTCGGATCAAAAAGACTAGGAATATATACTGCATGCCCTTGTGATCGATGGATCGGAGTAGAATAGAGTCTGACACCCTACCAGCCAATCAGGAAGCAGGCGGTATGGGCTTGGGAAGTGTTTGGATCCGTGAGTTAAAAGTCTAGTCTATGTCACATCGAATCTTCGGAGTCTAATTAGGAGGACTAAATATGAGTTAATTATAAAACTAATTACACAGATGGAGACTAATTCGCGAGAAAAATTTATTAAGCCTAATTAATTCATGATTAGCACATATTTACTGTAGCATCACATTGTCAAATGTAACACCCAAAATTCCGTCATAAATGCAATGTAAGCAATTTTGGTCTAACTTTTATTCTCTAAGGATTAAATAAATTACTAATATTAAATTAGAGTCTTAAATAAATGAAAGAGCACTCGAATTTAATTTTAGAGGCAACAAGTGCTTGATAGAGTTTTATCTTTCATTTTGGTTTGTTTGAGTGGTGTTTGCAAGTTTAAAAATAATAAAACCCTTTTTCCTCTCCAATCTAATCAAGCAGGTCCAATCTTTCTTCCTCTTTCTTTTGACCCAAACATTTCAGCAGGCCGGTTCCCTTCTTTCTCTCTTTTTCCTCCAACCGGCCCACCTTCTCTTTTTCATGCACCAGCCCAATTTCACCCACCAGCCCAGCTCCTTCTCCCCTCCCACCGACAGATGGAGCCCACTCATCATGGGCATCCCCTTCCTCTGGCTGGGCAAGCCAGGAGCCTGCACGCATGCACAGGTGAAACCCAGCGCCATCGGCCCCCCATCTCCCGGCACCTCTCGGCCTCTCGAGCCCCTCCACGACCTTGCGTCGTCTCCTCTCCCCCACTCCCAGCCTCAAACTGCCGCCCCCTCCTTTCCTCTCCCTGGGAACGGCCACACAAAGCTTCAAGGCCATTAATGGCCGGCCAGCTCTCGATCTCCCCTGGACGCCTCTTCTGCTCCTCCTCGCGCCCTATAAAGCCCCCAAACCTCTCCACCGGAGCTCCCCTTTCCATTAAGAATAAATATAGTCATCGATTATTGATAAAAAGGATGGCACCAGAAGAATGTGCGTGGATTATAGAGTTATTAATGATGTGACTATTAAAAATAAATATCCACTCCCTAGGATTGAAGATCTATTTGATCAGATGAGAGGTGCAAAAGTCTTTTCCAAAATTGACCTGCGATCAGGCTATCATCAGTTGAAGATCCGAGCAGAAGATATTCCCAAGACAGCGTTTACATCCAGATACGGCTTATATGAATACACCGTGATGTCTTTTGGATTGACGAATACCCCAGCATACTTCATGTATTTGATGAACAAGGTGTTTATGGAGTACCTAGATAAGTTTGTGGTAGTGTTCATCGACGATCTTGGTGTTTTCTTGAAATAAAGAAGAGCATGAAGAGCACTTAAGATTAGTGTTACAAAAGCTTCGGGAGAATCAGCTATATGCCAAATTGAGTAAGTGTGAGTTTTGGTTGAAGGAAGTTTCCTTCCTTGGACATGTTATCACTGACGGAGGAATCACAGTAGACCCAAGCAAAGTTCAAGATGTGCTGAATTGGAATCCACCTAAGAATGTGTCCGAAATCAGAAGTTTTCTTTGATTAGCAAGTTATTACCGCCGGCCCCCCATCTCCCGGCGCCTTTCGGCCTCCCGAGCCCCTCCACAACCTCACGTCATCTCCTCTCCCCCACTCCCAGCCTCAAACTGCCGCCCCCTCCTTTCCTCTCCTCGGGAATGGCCGCACAAAGCTTCAAGGTCATTAATGGCCAGCCGGCTCTCGATCTCCCCCGAGCGCCCCTGGGCGCCCCTTCTACTCCTCCTCACGCCCTATAAAGCCCCCAAACCTCTCCACCGGAGCTCCCCTTTCCATTTCGCTGCTTACCCGCTACTCTCTCATGCATTCTTGCCATCGCCGCTCAAGAGCTTCGCGCCACCAGTTCCTGTTTGCCAGCCGAGCCTCTATCTTTCCCTGGCCGTTTTCTTCCACCGGTGAGGCTCCCTCCCTCTCCGCATATCTCTCTCCCTCGCTGGTCCCCTCCCTGCCGTGCCAAGCGCCGGCGAGCCCACCGCTGATGTTGCGCCGCCCCACTGGCCAAACAGGCCTGTGCGAGGCTCTGCCTGCTCAAGAAAGAAGAAAGGGATAAGGCGTTTTGCATTCTAGCCCCTGGAGTTTCTGTTTATTTATGTTCTTATTCCTTGTATCTTGCCAATCTTGCAGAGAAGCCCCTGTAGTTCTTATATATATACTTTCTTTTCAACCCAAGCCATGTAATCTTGCATATCTAACCCTGTACCTTTCTGTATTCGCAAGCACTATTCTCTGAGTCTTGTGAAAAATCCTTGCTAGCCCCTGAAGTATATACTTAATTTTTTTTCACCCCTGAAACTTGTTTACTCCATATCTTCATCATTTTAAATCCGATTTCAGCAATCTTGCGCTCACGCGACCGTCTCTTCATGAACGTTAGTTTTAGGAGTTTGTTTTCAGTCTTTTGTCATGTGTTGGTGTACTATTTTATTTATTGGTTGTTTTGCTTGTGTGATCGTGTAGACGAAGTGCTGTGTAGACGAAGTGCTGTTCGAGGAAGGTCAAGGTCAGGAGCAGCAGCCGTTCAAGGAAGAGTTCAAGTAGTTTGCCGAGGAAGGCAAGTGGATATCTCCCCCTGCATATTCTTTTTCGTCCCAATAATATCATGATAAATCACTTTATTAATTTCTTGTATGTGCATAATTTGATGGGAATGCCTATTAAGGACTTACTTAGTTTCTAATCCTGATCCTTGAACACCTGTTTAATCATGTTGGGTAGAATTGCTTAGTTGCTTAATTTTGGGATGGTAATAATAATTTTGAGAATATTAATCATGACCTTTATTTATGCTATACCTGTGTTAATACAAGATTACTTGATTTAATTGGAACATGGAGAACCACCCAGAAAAATAGCACAACCACAAGGACTATCATGGCTCTGGTCTTGGCTAATTAATTAGAAATTCTAGTTTGAAGCGGTCTTACCGAAAGGGCAAGAGGGGTCGCGGTATATGGGGTACAGCACCCGCTCTCTTGGGGAGTGGGCTTTGCTAAGACACTGTATCTACTAGGGGGCTGTTATATCCTGGTACCGATCCGGAAACCTTAGCGGACTACTTCTTACTAGGGAATCTTTGGAAAGGCCTCGTAGCGTCTCTATGCAATCACACCTCGGAAGTGTGGTATTGTGCCTGGCCCGCACAGCATGGTTGGGTTTAAAGTTCTTTTGAACTTTTACGCGACTTGTGGGTAAAGATGTGCAACCTCTGCAGAGTGTAAAAGTGATATATCAGTCGTGCTCACGGTTAACTCACATGATAATTGAACTTAAAGACGAGAATAAATCGTGGTTCCTTTATCTTTGGGTTAATGTTAATGCTTTATGCCTATGTGGGCTGGTATAAACTTACATCTAGTAAATAGGTGTTGTTAATAACCAACAAAAATGCTAACCGCTTAAAGCCTTTAAGCCTCTCCTTGTGAACCTTGCATGTTTTCCCCACTTGTTGAGTACCAACCATAAGTGTACTCACCCTTGCTCAAATGCTGCTCGGAAGCTTGTGATGACGCGGAATTCTTCGACAACTTCGAGGAGTTCTAGGCGGGCGTTCACCAGTCAAGCCTGTGGAGAAGCTTCGCTGTGTGTGTGCGTGTTAAGTTATCAATGAAGCAGACTTTCATGTCTACCTCTCGAAGTGTAAAAAGTTATCTACTATTTTTTTATTTATGTTTTTGAACATTCTTTGATGTATTCACTTATGAAGTCAACATATATGTGAGAACGGATCCTAGCACACATATACTATGCATTCGGTTTTGTCCAGAAACTGGGTGTGACATCAAATCATGGACTAATTAGGCTTAATAGATTCGTCTCACAAATTAACCTCCATCTATGCAATCGGTTTTGTAATTAGTCTATGTTTAATACTCCTAATTACTATCTAAACATTCGATGTAACAGGAACTTTAGTCCGGACTACGATTATATTAACAGTGGATGCAATCATGATTACCATAATTGCGCGTGTGATATAACTGGTCACCAGATTCCATCATTAAACTAAAGGCAAAGATTTGCACACGTACTATTCTCTTGGTGACTGAAATTTCATTCGCTTGGTGCGAATAGTGAATGTAGCAGCGATGCCATTGTTTCAATGAGGAAGCATGCCTATCAATGGACGGCTGGAAGAGGGTGGGGATCAGGAGGCATATGAGCAGGACGGCATTGGCATGCCAGGAAGAAGCCAAGGGTAGGTATGGAAATGTGAAAATGGATATCCGACATCCATATCCGCTAAAAAGACAATATCGATATTCGTATTTGTATCCGAATTCAATGCGGTACTAAAATGGATACATCTGAATTCGCTTTTCTTGATTTTCTCTATCCGATTCCACATTCGTATTCGACAATATCCGACACTATCCGTATCTGACCATATGAAACTATTAGTTATCCCTATAACTAATAATATATTATGTTAATTTGAATATTAATAATGACAATATATCATTGAAAATGTTCAAAAGTTGTCTTTATACCTAATAATGAATTATATTATTACTAATATTGTATCCATAAAACTATTTAAAATTTATCTGTAATCCAATGTCATTGAATTTAATTATAAATATATATGAATATTAAATTTAGTTTTAAATACTCTAGTTTATCGATTTATAATAAAAACATTTTATAAATTTTTTATTATTCATTGATAAATGTTTATATTTACTGAAATGTATATTTATCCATGTATTAATTTTTTCATAAAGTTCACTATTTTAAATAATTATTAATTAATGTAATATTTTCATGAGCGATCTTTGTTTTCACTAGTTAGGTACTCATACTAGTCTCTACTTATATAAAGATTTTGTTATTAAAAAGCATCAATAAACAAAATAGGTAAATGTTATCTTCAAATCGAGTAAATATCCGATGGATATCCTAATTCGAGACACTCATTTTGTATTCATATTAGAGAACATCCGAATTCGTATTCGTAATCGACCTAAAATGTGGTAAAAATTGCTATCCGGATCCGATACCATGCGGATCCAATCCGCATTCCATCCCTAGACAAGGGTGAGTTGTATCATACTTGCATTTACATAGGATGGCAACCATGAAATTAGAAAAGCAACATGATACAGTGTACTCCCTGCGTGCTAACCAGCTTGTCATAAACGTCATATATTTATGGATGGAGGTAGTACTTGGATAAGCCTAATTTTCTTTCATTGCTTTCAATGTCTCCACTGTGTGGCTACGCTACTACTGGAAAACCGAATTTCCATGTGTGTATTCAATTTCCCTGTGGGTGTGTAAAGAACACATGGGCAATAATCAAACCCACAGGGAAATTTGCCAATGGGTTAATTTGCCCAGCTGCTGCAATGATTTACTGCAGAAAATTTCAGAGTTAGTTTTTACATTGGTTGACTAATACCTTTGATTCACATGTAGGCTGCTGGTTCTCACCACATGTTGGCTGATGGCATTGCTAGCCACAACAGCGAGGCTCTCAACATCGCAAACAGAATGGCAGTGGAAACAATGAAGTGCAACAATGGAAGGCATTCATCTATTTGAAGGTGCCAGACAATTAGATATAAAATGATAGTTGGTAGTTTATCTTGTGAACTGTTGCCTTTTGCGGGGAGGCATGTAACTATTGGCACCAGCATACTTGGACATCTTTTTTGTATGTATGCTATATTTCATACTGAATCAGTGTCACTTGAATAATCATGCATTTGATGTGTCATTTTTTAATTAATTTGCTATAAATGATTCAAATTAAATTTATGAATATCGTTTTGTGGACATCAATTTCTGTGACAGAAGAAGTAAACTAATTTTTTATGATATCACACAGACAGGATAATTGATTCTTCTGTCGGTAGAGTTAGATTTCCCTGTCGGTTTGTGGCGACAGGGTTAAAATTCTAAAACTGGGGAACGTCATTTTTTCTGACGGTCACGCACCGACAGAAAAAATACATAACCGACAGGGAAATAAAAAACGACAGGCAAATTTTATTTCCCTGTCGTCATATCCCTGTCGAAAATTTGCCTTTCGGTTTCATATTTCCCTGATATTGAATTTTTCCTGTCGATTCACATATTTTCCTGACGGTATTTCAGGAAATTCCGATACCAGTAGTGTACATTTATTCACTTCATAACAATGGAGTATTTTATCTCTAAAAGTTAAAAAGATACATAACGGTTCAGTGAACACCTCATAAATACGGTGCACGAAATCCACGTATACTCACTCCAACCAGAAGGGTGTGAATTGTGGTCACCATGCAATGAGTTCGGCCTACATTGTTGAAGCCATCATGCATGGAGAACACTCCAGCTTCTCGACACACCTCATCATTGGTGACTGTCAAAAAATGTTTCAGTTGCTAGGGCCGTACCGATCAAGGTACACGTCTTATCTTCATTGTTTTATAATCATGCATTAGTTTCTTTTGAGTAATTTAGCCCTGCAAATAAGCAATACCTTTTGCAGACTACTACAAAGCATGCCGTCTTCAGTACCGGCAATATCACCGTCAGTTTAGGTGAACCGCTGCAGAAACATTTTCATAATCGGGTCGGAAGTGGGTGAGCTCAGTGGCCGTTGGAGGCGGTGGTGAAAACCATTTTCACCGCTGGGATTTCAACCACAAATAGATGCTGAAAATAAGTTAATTTCACTGCTGATTTGTAACATAAACCGTGGTGATAATCGTTCAGTATATATAACCCCCCCCCTCTCTCCAACCTGATATTTTTGCTCATATTGAAACGAAACATTTTTTACATGTTTTATACTGCATATAAGTTGCCATGGATGAGTTTCTGATTTTTTTGAAATTATTTGCTATTTCTAATGAGTAAATGAATTTCTAGGTGCTTATTCTTAGTAATTCCAATTTGAACTACATGTATGTATAATAATTTTTAAAAATCCTGTAAAAATGGTATGTAAGGACACATGCCCTAGATAGGATCATATCCTGAAAAATATATGAAAGAATCAAAGACTTGCTATGGATAATCCACACTTATATTTACATCTTTACCGGTAAAAATAATAATAATACCTAAAAGTTCTTGAAAATTATTTTAAATTTGCATGTAATGATTTTTGGATGTATAACCATGTCATAAAAGATCCAGCACATTTGAAGAAAAATAGACTATACATTGTTCACAAAACCATACATCTCCCACATTCTTTCATATATAACACAAGGGAACAATCTTTGAAGTTTGGACACACTGAAACATTATTTTTTCTCATATTCATAGGAAATACTTTTTGCATGTTTTATACTGCATATAAGTTGCCGTGTACAGTCAGTAATCAAATCCATCTTTGAACTAGTTCTATAAAATTGACGTGGAAACCTTTATGTGTTTAAAATAAAGATTCACCTCATTCCTGGGTCGGCGAGAAGAGATCCAGGGACCTTGACGGCAAGTACTTTTAATTGGCCTCGTGGTGCACGCAATGTTTTCTGAATTGGGTAGTTGCTGCAATAGGATCATTTGTGTCAATAAAGTTATGCGATTGGCATGGTATTGCTGTACACAAGTTGTCCTGTGTTATCTCGATTAATATTAAGGTATCCATTGGTTGGTATGATCTGCAAAGATAGCTCTAAAAAATAGCATGCAAATCTTTTTTTTAATAAAAAAGGCATCCAAAATCTTTTGGGTATTGAGAACAAAAGATTGTTAATATGAGATTAGAGCGGTATAACAAGTTGGCACTGGATCAGATCGATGCATCTGCGAAACTCATGATATCATAGGAACACGGATATGCTGTGTTGTACTGTTCGATCTGGCCATCATTTCAGTGGTTATTCAATTTAGTGATTAGTCTCTTTCGTTATCATCTGGATTCAATTTTGTCGAGACAAGGAGATGCCAAGGTACAGAAATAGTCACAACTAAAAAATACTGGCTTGCTCCGTATCAAAATATTTGTCACTATTTACTTTCTTACAACGTTTGACCATTCGACTTACTCAAAAATTTATTATAAATATATGAAAAGATAAGTCATACTTAAAATACCTATGACGGTAAAGTACGCTACAAACAAAATAAATGATATTTACATAATTTTTTTAATAAGACGAATGGTCAAACGTTGCAAAAAAAGCAACAACGATAAATATTTTGATACGAATGCAGTAATTCTAGAGGGGGGGGGGGGGGTTATCGACCTGACATTGATGATTGAAGGCACGTAGAAGTATATGATTATGGCAGCTACTTGAGCTGCGCCCTATGTTGCCCGAGGAGGAGGAGGAGGGGTGGGGTGGTCGTGACTTTGGGCTCACAGCAAAAAAATGGCCTTGCTTAATAAAGATTTTTTTTATTTTTATATTTTTTTCTTTTTTGATTTTGCATAAATAAATAGTCGAGCTAAAAATTTGCAGAAATAGACCCCTACTGTCGGATGAAACGGCTACCGCTTTGAACCAGCGGTAGGAAAAGTTACCACCGCATGAAACGGCGGTAGCTGTGCCGCCGTGCCACGTTAGCGTCCGAAACCGCTTGCCGTCATCTGAAACGGCGGGGGCACACGGATCCCTGGCGGTCGTGGGACCCACGGAGTTACCGCCAGATAAGATGGCGGTAGCTCGTTACCGCCGGATAAAGCGGTGGTAACAGGCTCGGCGGGAGCGGGAAGTTATCGCCACCTGATTTGGTGGTAGGCGGCCATCGGCGGAATCGTGGGAGGGGTTAGCTACCGCCATTTCAAACAGCAGTAGCTACCCCCTCCGCTGCCACATCACCCAACCACCATTTGAACCGGCAGAAACTCCCTTTTATTTTATTCTTTTACCTACCACCGTTTCAACTGGCAGTAGGGGTCTATTTGTCCAAACTTTTTGCTCGACTATTTATTTCAACCGGCTATAGCTGGCTCTACCTCATGCCACCGACGGAATTGTGGGAGGTGTTAGCAACTGCCGTTTCAAACGGTGGTAGCTACCCCCTCCACTGCCACATTACCCAACCACTGTTTGAACTAGCAGTAACTCCCTTTTATTTTATTTTTACCTACCGCCGTTTCAATTGGCGGTAGGGGTTTATTTCTGCAAATTGTTTGGTCGGCTATTTACTTCTGCAAAATTGTAAAAGAAAAAATAAAAAAATAAAAAAACTTCCGTAATAAAGGTCCAATGCCTACCATATGGCAGAAGCGAATTGCAAGGACACCGAAAGAAAACAATGCATCGACCAATCCGCTCCTCAAGTTTCTGCCAAGTATGATTCCACATAAGAGCATCAAATTCTATATCCATTGCGGTTTTCCAATCATTAGACTGAAGAGCATCATGTAGGGAGGCCGGTTTACAAACCTCACAAAATGGTAATCTACTTCAATATGCTTAGTTCGAGCATGAAAGACCAGATTAGCGGATAAATAGGTTGCACCAATGTTGTCACACTAGAGAATAGGCACCTTTGTGCTGTGATATTCCTAATTCATCAAGAAGAGACTGAACCCATATAATTTCTGCCGTAGCATTGGCTAAAGCTTTATACTCAGCCTTAGTACTGAACCTAGAGACAGTAGCCTGCTTCTTCGCTTGCCAAGATATAAGATTATCACCAAGGAACACTGCAAAACCTCCTGTAGATTTGCGAACATCAGAGTAACCAGCCCAATCAGCATCCGAGAAGGCACTGATGACATTGAAGGACTGAACAAACTTCAAACCATAGCTGATAGTCCCACTAATATACCGAAGGATATGCTTGACTGCAGAGTAATGAACTGAAGTTGGACAATGGAGATAATGGCAAACCTTATTAACTACAAAAGTGATATCTGGACATGTTAAGGTAAGGTACTGTAAGCCACCAACAATGCTTCTATAGCGAGTAGAAGTCTTAGAATCTAGAGGATCACCAACATCAACCCATACCGAATAGTTCCATCAGTTGGGATTTTGGGCTTGCGAATATTATTTTGCAAGCGAGTTGTAGGTCTTTCCGGAGAGGCCCTGTTGAGGCCATGAATTGGTCTTGCTGGACCAGGCGGAGGAGGAGGAAGACACCGAGCACTAGATGAGGCAGCAGAAGCATCAGGCACAACAGAACCTGACGGCGGCATATCAGATCCATGTGACCCAAGCAGCGGCAAAGAAGGCACTGTAGAAGATCCCGATAGCATGTCAGACGCTGATAGAGGCGAAAATGGAGGCGTAGGCGGAGGGACAGGTGGCACCAAGGTAGAGTTGGACACCGAATCTTTCGATGACGGCACTTGCACGGGCGAATCAGCCCCGGGATTGGCATCAAGATCAGCTTTAGTAGTCGCGCAAACATTGTCTTCTAGCCTAGAAGAGAAAGAATCATTCCCAGAGGGAGCTAGAATTGGAAACAATAGCAATTTATGCACCAGAGGAGAAGACTCTGGACCTGGATCATCACAAGGCAACTCACATGGTGCAGATAGTGTATTAGTCATGTTAGAAAAACTATAATTCACATCCCCATCATGATTACGCAAATGAGTAGGTAAAAGGAGAAGTTCCTATCAAAGATGAGTTCCTGCATTAGGATGAAGCTGAGAAAACGGGAAGACACTTTCATCAAAAACAACAACACGTGAAATATAAACCCTTCCCGTTGAGATGTCTAAGCACTTATAGCCCTTGTGAGGATTACTATATCCAAGGAAAGCGCATTGCTTGGAACGAAATTGAAGTTTGTGCTTATTGTAGGGATGAAGGTTAGGCCAACAAGCACAACCGAACACACAAAGAATGGAATAATTAGGTGCCTCACCGGATAGACGTGTCAAGGGGGTGGAAAAATCAATGATGCGACTTGGGGTTTGATAATGAGATACATGGTGGTAAGAAAGGCTTCATCCCAAAACTTAAGTGGCATAGATGCTTGAGCTAAAAGAGCTAAGACAACCTCAACGATATGCCTATGTTTACGTTCAGCAGAACCATTTTGTTGATGGGCATCAGGACAGGACACGTGATGAGTAATACCAACTTTTTGAAAGAAGGAGTTTAATCTTTTATATTCACCACCCCAATCAGTTTGCATGGTCAAAACTTACTATTATACAAGCATTCAACATTTTGTTGGAAATTAATAAACACTTGAAACACATCAGATCGATTTTTGAGGAGGAAAATCCATGTAAATTTACTGAAATCGTCAACTTACATAGTATTGATAATGACCAACTAACTTGGGTGCAGGCCCCCAGACATCGGAGAACGCTAATTGCAAAAGAAAACTAGACACACTATGAGACCTTGGGTAAGGTAACTGATGACTCTTAACTTGTTGACAAGCATCACAAATAGACTCATTAGAGTTTCCATGAAACGACAAATTATGATCCCTAAGGATATGACTAAAAATGGAAGATGAAGGATGTCCTAGGCGATAATGCCACCTGAAGGCCGTAGGAGTAGTAACATGATGAGCTTCAGAGATACACGGTAGAGGGTAGGAGGCCATATTGACAACTACCGCGAAAAAGAGGGGTCTTCGTAGATAGATCCTTAACACAAAAAAAAATAAGGATGAAACTCAATAAAGACATCGTTGTCGGTGGCAAATTGATGAACAGAGATCAAATTCTCTTGTACCGCAGGAACATGAAGAACTTTATTAAAGGAAAAATCACGATTGGGGGTATGAAAAATAGTTTGACCAACCTGGCTGGTATTCGTACCTTTACCATTGGCTGCATGGATCTGGTCTGTCCATTATACTTCTTCCTTGCCATCAACTTCTCAAGATCATTGGTTATGTGATTTGTAGATCCAGAATCAAAATACCAATTTGTGTCAACTCCATACGAGGGAACAGTCGAGGATGCCAACTTTTGTGATCCAGATTTAATTGGTTTTTGACCACCATCACGAGGAGCAATATACTTCTTGTTGAATCTGTACCAACAATCATGGACTATGTGCCCATATCTCTCACATAGCTGACAGGCCCTTCATCAGAATAGGGAGTGCTTGAGGAATCTTGATGACCACCATATGGCCCTAGAGCACCACGACTAGAGGAGGGGTGCCACGTTCGCGACCCCGGGCACCACCACCGTGTCCACGGCCATGGGACATAGCATTGGCCGATGAGTAGAAGCGTCCCTCATCTTCACGTTGTTGATTGAGCCGAGCTTCATAGGAGAGGAGTTGTGCATAGAGATCGCTCAGGGACATGTTGTCTTTAATAGATACCGAAGAAACAAACAGATTATAATCCGAGTCCAATCCATTAAGGATAGATGCAATGAGATCTTCATTGTCAATTTTCTTTCCTGCTGCCGCCATCTCATCGGCAATAGCCTTCATCTGGAGGTAATAGGTAGACGCAGATAATTCTCCTTTCTTCTCCTGAGCTAACTAAGATTGGAGCTGCAAAATCTTGGAGCGAGATTAGGATGAGAACATCTCTGTGATGGTCGTCCACACATCAGCAGCATGATCCAGAGAAGAAACTTGGACCAGGATTTCCCTGGTCATGGAAGATAGCAGATACGAGAGGAGCTGCTGATCTCGAGTAATCCAGATGACATATGCTAGGTTCTCAACTTCTTCGACGGCTTTGCCTGGCTTCTCAACGTGAAGAATTGCAGGAGGCTGAACCGTCAAACCATCCCAAACGCCAATCTGGCGAGCTGCACGGATGGCAAGAAGGGTAGGGGGTGATTTGCTTCCAGTGCCAATTACCTCAACCTTGTTGTAGCTCATCTTGAACCAGGGCATCACAAAATCTTCCAGTCTTGTCACCGTGCCCTAGCGGTCCTTCTTGAAGCCCATCAAGAACCGCGTGTTGAAGTACTCCTCTGCCGCCAAATACTTCTGGCGCTCTTGTTCATTGAGATCTTCAATGGAGGCCGTGATGATGTTGTCCTTGTCAATTTCCATTGTACATCCCATCTGGCTAGGGTTTGATAGAACGGTTGCAGAAACCAGATCTTTCTTCACCAGCGGAGTTGCCAAAAATGTGTTGACGCTTCTTCTGGTCAACATACCGAATGCGCTAGATCGCACAGTCGTCAAAACTCTCCTCGCGTGGCTCCTAGCCTTGGCCAATCAGACCGGTTAGGGAAACCAGTCAGACCGGTTTATACAAGGCGACGTGAAAACCTATAATCACCACCCCATGAGGACCCCGTAAGGAATGGTGCGCCTAGGGTTGCTTTGACATCTGCAGGCCACTCAGAACATTCTCAACTGCCGTAGAGATGTAGGAGGAAAGCAAAGGGGTTGGAAAAGATTAGGGTTTGGAGATAAAAGTAAAGATAAATATTTTGATCGATTGGGTGTTAGCCTCAATCGGCCGTGACCCTTTATATAGGGTGGGAGAGGTCTTGCCCCGTAAGGAAACCCTTTTACAAATCTTAATCTATAAGAATTCCTCAAATCTATTCGGACTAGGATTGGACCAGTCAAACCGATCATGCCCACCGCTTAGACCGGTTGGTCTTACCAGATCGGCTACAGGACGCACGATCAGTCAGACCGCCTGGAGGAACCGGTCCGACCGGTCCCAGCCTGATGGGCTTGCTACTAATTTTGGGCTCCAACACCATGGTTTCGTACTAGCGTAACACCAAGCATTTAATCACGAGTTACATGCTAACACAAACTACTGACCGGTTGTTCTTAGTTCGGAGCATGTTTCTAGAAGGTTCATTCAGAGTTATCTTGAGTCTGACAGTCAGGGACGTCTCATAGTTGTAGCTTAACAAAATATCCTGACTGCAATTTATTTTGCGCCACCTTATTCTCAATAGCAACCTTTGCAAAATTGAAATATGCATTCCTGAGAAATTTTTAGCTACAGTATTATAAATGTCCTTGTAAAATTCACAACAGTGGTTCCAGGGATTGGAACAGCGGCATCTCCTTGATTACGGACCCAAGATAGCACTAGCTGGGACGGACTAAAACTGTGCTTTTTAGACAACTTCAAGAGACTCATATTTCTCTGTTCTCCAAGTTTTCTCCTATGTACCTAGGATCCACGGACTGAAAAGGATTGAGATGATACCAGTTATGCGAGCAGATTTCTTTTACTTACTACTCCCACTGTTCCAAATTATAAGTTGTTTTAGCTTTATTCTAAGTCAAACTTCTTGAGTTCTAACCAAATATTTAGAAAAATGCATAAATATCTACAACATCAACCTAGTTTCATTAGATAGATCATGAAATATATTTTTATAGTGCATATATTTGATATTGTGTAGATGTTAATATATTTTTCTATAAATGTGATCAAAGTTTAACAAATTTGACTTTTGGACAAAGCTAAAATGAATAATAATTTAGAATGGAGGGAGCAAAATGGAAGGTATTTGCAATGAATCGGGAGTGTTCATTGCAGGGGCGACGCCACGTTATGTCACCGTGGTGCACAAGCATCAGGTAAACCAAAACTTTGTTAATAACTTGACTAATTTTCACCATATATCTGAAGAAAAATTTGTATGTTCTAGCTTCGCCCCTGGTTCATTGTTAAAGTATTAATACCAGCAAACAGTTTCGTGGCAGACTCCACAATACCAGCAAAAAGCCCTGACCAAGCAGCTCCATCACTACCGGAAACAGTAAGTTTGCCGAGTGCCCGAAGCACTCAGCGAAGGCCAAAAACACTCAGCAAACAATTTGCCGAGTGTAACACTCGGCGACCAAGACTCGGCGAAGTTTCCCTCGGTAACAGTGGGTTTGCCGAGTGTCGAACGTCGAACACTCGGCAAAGGCTTTGACGAGTGGCAAAAAACACTCGGCAATGATTTTTTGGAAAAAAAAAACAAGCTAGCGCCACCGCCGGCCGCCACCACTGCCGTCGGACGCCGCCACACTTGCCTCCCGCCGCCAGGCCACGAACTCCGCTGCCACCAGGCCGCCACCCTTGCCTCCCGCCGCCACGCCACAAAGCCTGCCGCCATCCACCAACAGCGCCGCCGCCGCGCCACCAGCCCCCGCCGCTACTAGAAGCCCGCTGCCGACATCTCCCGAGCTCCTGGACGGCTCCGTGGCCCGTGCCACCCCTGGCCCGCGTCGTCCCTGGCCCACCCCAGATCCGGAGGGGAGAGAGCTGGGGGCCGCTGGATCCGTGCCGGAGGGGAAGAAGGGGGCGCGGATCTGGCCGGAGGGGAGGGAGCCGGGGAAGAAGAGGCCGGATCCGGCCGGAGGGGAGGGAGCTGGGGAAGGAGAGGCCGGATCCGGCCAGAGGGGAGGAAGCCGGGGTGGGACGGCGCGGATCTGGCCGGAGGGGAGGGAGCCGGGGAAGGAGAGGAGGGCGGCGGCGGACGCTGGGCGGCGGGAGGGCTGGGTGCCCGGGCGGCGGAGGGCCCAGCGAGAGGCCCAGCGCTGGCGCCGGGCGGTGGGCGGTGGCGACAGGGAGAGAGGGAGGTGGGGGGCGGGTGGGGGTGGCGGAGGAATGAAGAGGGGCCCGGGTGCGGTGCTGGTCAGACTATAAGTCTTGAGCGGTAGAAAAAAAGAAATCACCGAGTGTCCTAGGTGTGACACTCCGTGAAGGGTTTCTTTGCCGAGTTTCTAACCTAGGACACTCGGCAAAGCTATTTTGAAAAAAAATTAAAAATTATCCAACAGTTTCAAAAAATTGTTAAAAATTCACATGAAATAATATATATTCTCTATTGACTATACAAAAAGTTTTGTAGTCAAATCAAAACTCGACTGTCATTTTGGCTCCAAATCTTATTCAATCCTTCTCAACGTTACTATTCTTCTTCTGAAATGCTTCGATTTGTAAACATCGTACGTGACGAAATGTGCAAAATATTCTCAATTTTTTTCCACAGCCTTCACGTATGATATCATCACATCATAACAAATCTCATGATTTTCAGACTTTGCTTATTTTTTTTACAATTTAAAAATACCACTGCCACACGTTCGTGGTCATGTTTCCTGAACAAGATGTTCGAAATTTCTTTTCATTTCATGGGTCAGGTCTCAAATTGGGCCAAATAACATGAATATCATTTTTCTACTCATTTTATTCTATAATTTGAATCACTTGCTGTTCAAATTTGACTTATACCAAAAATTTTCTTAAATGCAATTAATGAAATAAATATAGCAAACAAATTCAAAAATATACCAAACTTTAACATGGAGTACCACATGTTGTATGTGGGGAGTAGAAAAAATTTCAAGGTGGAAAGAGGAAAAAAATTTATTGTTTTGCCGAGTGTCAAATAAAACACTCGGCAAACCCCACTCTTTGCTGAGTGTTTTTTTTGACACTCGGCAAACCCACTCTTTACCAAGTATTTTTTTTGACACTCGGCAAAGTTCAACATTTGCCGAGTATTTTTTTTTCCGAGTGTTCTTAGCCCGGCACTCGGCAAAGAGCTTGTTTGCCGAGTGTCGGCAAAAATAAAACACTCGGCAAATTTAAGGTTTCCGATAGTGTATAAACACATAAAATCAGTTACTGATGGCAAACATATTAAATTTGGCTGAGGTATGGACTAAAAATGAAGCAAATAAAATAAATCCTAGCACTAAAAAAATTGCAAAGAGTTAAGATGTGGTATGGTGCAGTGAAAATATGCATGATGAGATGCATTACAAAATGGACTAACGTTTCTGGTATCTGTTACAATTGAAAAGCTGCAAAATATACCGCCACACCAGGTATATGGAAACATTCCAAGTGGCACAAATGAGATTGTAAGAACATTTCTAGTGATCATGTAGAGCTAAAAGGAAAAGAGGCATCTAAAGTCTCTTTACATTGTTCCATCTAACTATCACACACACCCTTATAAAAAAAAGCTATCACACACACTCTCCAAAAGTGTTAAAGCCTAGCAGGCCCAGTGCTGTGATGTGAGGGCCGCCTCTAACATCATTCAGTTTACGGTGATCTCCCATTAGCTAACAGTTTGGAAGATGGTTGCTCTGCAGAGAGTAGCAATTTTTCAGAGCAGAAATTGACTCCATCCTACCAAATCCCATATTTCAACAGCTAAACTGACTCGTTACTTCTGCATCCAAATTTTGAAACTTCCAGAACGCTTCATTATTTGGGATCACGGGAAGAAGGGGGAACAAAACAGTAAATGCCCGACGTTCGAGCTGAACCCCATTGGTTCTTCACTCTTGGCATCACTACAACATCACCTTGAAACCGTAAACGAGCCTTATAACTTAAGTTGCATGGATTATTGAAAAAATAAGGGACATATTTTATCTGGTGTTGAAGCAACCAGATGAAATTTAATTGATAATAAAATTGAAATACAAAAATAGTTTTTTATTTTCATTTTTTGGTGGGAAGTGCATAGATAGCTCTAGAGTCAAAGGAAAATCTACTACTGAGCTTTGGTCCGTCCAGACCCACTACACCATGTACCAGCGAATTGGGCTTGTATGGGCGATGCTAAAAGACTGCACTATCAGAGGTTTGGATAACAAGAATCTCTCTCACATTAAAAAACTCACATCTCTTTCTTCTTTGCCAAAAACACAAAGGTCGTTAGTCCTTGGATCCTGATTGATGCTAGATCACTGTTCTCAAAAAGTGAGAGACAGCAGAAGTTGAATAACACTAGCAACGTGATTCTTGTCTCAGAGAACGGGACATGACTTGAGCTTATTTGGCTTATGTTAATCAAGATTCAAGAGAGATGCCTTTTGCTCCTCTTAAAATCAGCAATTGCATAGTTGCATATATATAACAAGTGTCTCCCACCGAGCATGGTCCCTACTTTTTGTAAAGACGCGCCGGGATATTGCTTTGCGGCTCAGTTCGTGATTTATTGATTGATTCTTCCTGGGCAGTAATGTATAAAATGTCTCAAAAAACACAGAAAGATATACTGCTGTGTCATCGAAACGTCTGAACAGCTACAATGACGAATTATCGCATTTGTGAACAACATTACTTTGTGATGTATATATACATTTCGTACATATACTTTCAAGTTCCATTGAGTTTCTAAGATATAAATTGTCATTCGAAAGACAAATTAGTGACATTACTATGTATATCATTGTAACTTCGACATGATATATATACTCGCATAAAAAACTTAGAGTATGAGATACAAACGTATACCTCTTAAGACACATATTTGAGGACAATGAAATTAGTTGGGATCTTTTTCAAAGTTCAGGCGTGGAGATGCACAAAAAAACTTTAGTATAGCAGCTTTTAGAAAAGCTCATACTATATATAGAAATGCCCTGGCGTGTATCACAATGGGTGAGCATGCCAATATTCTATGTCGCTTCCTCTTCATCAGGGACCACATACTTTGTATTGTTCTGAAAAATCAATTTCCGTATAGCAGTCGTCAAACTAGCATAAGCACAAACCACAAAGAGAGGCTCCATAAGAAGCCCTAATGACCCTTCTCACCTCAACATGTTTTCACCACTCTCTCTTTTCTGTAAGGATGATAGAGCTTTTCTCTCTTCTCTACTCGATCTCCCCTCTTCTCTTCTCTTCTCTTCTCTCCCCAAATCTTGGTGTGCACCAGAAGGGGATGAAGCTGCCAGCATGATCTGCATCTAGCTTTTCTGGCTTGATGCATGATCTGAGCTTGAGTTAAGCAATCAGATCACCTGGCAGTTTCATCTTCTTATGGCAGTACAAGAAGCTGAAGAAAAGCCTAGCCAGAAGCAAGCTAGCGAACCTAGCTCCACTCCAAGATCTACAAAGGTGGGGATTGAAAGCACTGATAGGATAGTTCTTCTTCCATGCCTAAATATTCTGCCTTTTTCTTTTAACTGTGAAGGCTGAAAGAGTGGAAGTCAATATATTGATTTGTAAACCCGTATACTTTCTGTTCCCTTGATTTTCTAGATGCATGTTTCAATCATACATATTTCTTGTATAAAATGCTGGTTATCATTTTTTTTTGTTTCTTTAGTTTAGATGTCATTCTCTTGTGCTACAATGTTTAAGTAGTTTCATTCTGAGCCAAACATAATTATTCTATCTGGTGCAAGTTGTTCCACATATTATATTATATATATATATATATATATATATATATATATATATATATATATATATATATATATATATATATATATATGCTCATCATCATTTAGTAGTAATTAGCTAGAACATGACAGGCAGTGTAGCGCTATCAAGATCCAGATTTTGTGTCAGTATGGTAAAGCATCATCGTCCCGTAACTTATTTACCAGTCTGGAAATGATTGAGTAATTAAGTATCTTCTACTATGGTTGAATACTTGAATTAGGATTTTACATTAAACTTAGAGCATATATACTATCTAAAAATCTCAATACCTTGCACGTGTTTTCATTTAAAGTTTTGAAACTTTTGATGAAAATAGCATTGGACTGGCACATACAATGTACTTTTGGGAATGCATCGTTAGCTTTAGATTTCAAGAAGCTTTGTAAATGCATATATGCTGAATACTGGTTGTCTATACATCCACCTAATTATTTGTGAAATATTAGTAAGATATCACCTTGGATTTAAATATTAGTCAAGGATGCTTTGAATTTCTAATATCATGCGTTTAAAATAAAAGAACTCAAATATCCTAATTTTTATTCTACAATGCAACATGTTGAATTTATCATGTGATGTTAACATGAGAGAGTCACTTCCCAATCAAGGGGAATTGTACTTTCACAACTTAATCTTTTCTAGAATCACAAAACATTGAAGAGAACAACTTAACATTAAATTGCAAAATTCCTAATCGTATACAGCGCAGTACTGGATCAATAGGTACCAGGAAATCAAACGCTCAGTTTGCCTTAAGAAAAGAATCTCATGACAGCACACGTAAACATTATCATAAGCTCTCTCAAACAACATAAGACTTGCTTACATTCTTACTCCCTCCGTTTCAAATTGTAGATCATTTTAGCTCTTCTAAATATATAATTTTTGCTATGCATCTAAATATATATTATGTCTAGATATATAGAAAAAGCTTTAAACCTAAAAATGCCAAAACAAAATATAATTTAGGACGGCTAGCTGGAGTACTATCTAATTTAATGAGCTAGCGACATATTTATAATCTTGCGTGTGGTACTGTTAACCGGCAACATGCAAGCAATAGTCTAGTGAATGGTATAGCTTGTCTACACTAATAGACAACAGTTGCTTCTCACTAGCTAAGAGGAGAACTTTTTGTGACATACTGGCATTGGCTCCTGAAACGATTCGTGATCATTTTCCTTTTAGTTCACGTCGTGTAATCAATTAACCAGCTTATACGGAATAAAAAAACTGGCATATTATGCTCCTTCCGTTCCAAATTGTAGATCGTTTTGTAGAAAATCCAAAACAACCTACAATTTGGAACAATTTGGAACGAAGGGCGTCTAGCAATTTTCAGAATAAACATGTTGTTGATACAAAACAATGAAATCTATTTGATCCTCTGCACCCGTATCATCATATAATCTTTTTTCTTCACTACACTGTATTTTTCTTGCAGGACTAACACTGATAGAGAATTGGCCTTTAGTCCTGGTTGGTAGGGTGCATATCTCCCGAAAATCCATCCGGGATAAACCAACCGGGACAAAAGGGGGGTCTTTAGTCCCGGGTCTTTTAACCGGGAGTAAAGGTCCCCCTTTAGTCCCGGTTGGTGTCACCAACCGGGACTAAAGAGCCTGCCACGCCAAGCGCGGGACAGGCCCTTTAGTCTCGGTTGGTAAAAGCAACCGGGACTAAAGGGTGCCCCTTTAGTCCCGGTTGGGTTTCCTAACTGGGAGTAAAGGGTTACCCTTCCAACCGGGACTAAATGGCGCCCTGCATGGCACTGCCTGGCGCCTGAATTTTTCATGCATATGCATCACGTACGTTACCGCGGCCCTTTTGTTAACCTTTAGTAGTTGAGATTTTTTAGAACGAAATCAACTAGTATTTAAACGAGTGGGATTTGTAATTATACAATTACTATATATATACACAATTCATATACACAATCCAACTAGTACAAATCGATCATAATTAGCGTGTGTTATATATACAAATAAATCAAAGTATCTATCTACAATCTTCCCATCGTGGTGTTGCTGATCGGAGTGTCTAATTATCGTCCATCGTAATAAAATTCTCCTTTTGGATCTACCACCTCGTCCATTAGGAATCCAATGAGACCTTCACATATTGCCGCTACTCTTTCTTCCTTCAAGAGTCCTTGTTGAATATTTAACATCTATAATTTGGAAATTTGTGAATGTTACACGAACAAATACATATAAGGAGCTAGAAAATAATTAACTAGTAATAGTTTTATTTGACGTACTTTAAAGTTGTGCGGCGTCATCTTCAGTCCCTTGGGTCCCATAAAACTGTGCATGTGCTCACAGATGTAGTAACCACATAAGTTATGAAATATTCTTGTTATACAATGTAATAAATGTGCAGACTTCATACGTACCGGGAAGTCTGTGTTCCATGTAAGCTTTTCTTTGAATGGACCTTTGTGTGTCCTTATGAATTGTTTCCATGCGCTGCGGATTAGAATAATGAATGATATAGTGTAACAGGGATAAAATTTAGGAAACAAACTTTTTCATAGAGATAAAGGTCCAGAATTATTACAAGCCTAGCATGTCTTGCACTTCTTGGTACTCCATCGGATCTTTCCTCAACGAATCGAAGACAGTGACGTGGCTTCTTTCAGGCTCAATTATAATAAGAATCCAGTGGAAGCTGCGTGCGTAAAATGTTCATGCATATTAGAGCTAACTAACATGTAGAGATAAGGAAAAAGACATCAAAAGTAGACGGTATACACACACTTACTTGAAGTTGTATGGAAGTAGTATGAAATCCTTGAATGTTTGTTTATCTAGGAAATTGTATACTTCCACCAAGGTTTTTTCCGGCGCTAATTGTATCTGTTGTTGGTTAACTACAGATGGATCCATGAAGCTATATGTAGGTATGCCTCTCGGCGGCATGTCTGAATTAGCATCCTACATGAAATGGAAGACGAAGTTAGTACGGTGTCGCACGCCAAAATTTACATGTAGAGATAAACGGACACTTACAGAACCCAAGTGCTCATCAGAGAGACGTCCAGGGCATCATGATGGTACACTTCGTATATATCCTTGAAGTCTAGCCACAGCAGTTTCTCCCCTTCGCCATGAAAATCTATCGGTTTTACCTTCAGGCCGAGCATCTCCCTCGAGTCGGCGGATGCCATCATGTACCATTGATGGAATGCGTACATCTTTGTTGATAGCTTCCGTACCAATGAAGGCTTTACTAGAGGTTTGCCTAGCTCATAAGGCCATCTCGGCTCAGGGGGCGGTGCAGTTGGCGTCTCAACTTGCCCTATGCATTCATCAAGTCCCAGACCTATTTCTTCCATGAACTTCAATACATTTGCTTGTTGATCCAAGGGCATTGCTTTTACCCGTTGAGCATCTTTTTTTGATAAATGGCTGAGGTCGGGGACGGGACCGCTGGAAGATGACTTTCCTTTCCTTTTATCCTTTTCATTAGCCTTTACTAAAGCCCGTTCATAGTTTGATAAGAGTGGTATCCTTTTCTTGGCTCCTTCTTCCATCCTGATAAAAAAAGTTTAAATCTCTTCGACTTACTGGCGGTGGCTCCATCTCCCTTGCTTTTTTTTCTTCGGCTTGTTTCTTAAACCACTCACTGGCCTCTCGTTGGATTTCTGCCCACTGTTCCGCATGAGACATTGCCTCCCAACGTTCCTTACGAGTCACTTCAGGCTCCTTTGTTTTCTTCTTTCTCTATCTTTGCTTGGGAGGCGGTGCTCGTGACTTCTTTAGTGGTGGTGCAGGTTCCTTCAAGGGGGCCGCTCTTGGTGCCGGCGACGGTGATTGGGGAGGGGTGTTGTTATTGTCGTCATCGCTCCCAGCACCAGGATGTGGTGGAGATGGAGACCTTGATATAGATGGAAGGAACGGTCCTGGAGTAGGAGATGACGATCTCGAGGTATGAGGAGAAGGTCGCTGCTGGGGATCTACGGGGAGCGGTCTTGAGCTCTGAGGAGATGGCTCCGTGCCAGGAATAATGATGTAGCGTTTTCGCCATAGAATGATCCAATGAAGTGCATCTGCCAATGTCTTTTCCCCATCGCCTCCCGGGAGGTCGAGCTCTAGACCTTCATATTGGCTATCAACTATTTGCTCTACGCGGACGCTGGCGTAGCCAGGTGGAATCTCCATGCCATGACTGCTCTGCCCTGCTAGGGTTGCTAACGCACTCTCGTACGCTATCTGTACATATAGCAGAAGTAAACAAGTTGAACTTCGATCTCGAGGCCTGGATTAATTGACAAGATTGCATAAATATTATGTCTAAGTATACCTTAATAGTGAGGTTGCCGACCGGTGCATGCAGCTCACATGAGGTCCGTTGCGTGATGGCATCCACGGGGAACCGTTGCTCCTCCACGGGTAACCTGGGCGTCTGCGCATCGAGGATCCCTGTAGATGCACAACTGCTCAAGAGGCGTTGAGAAGGGCTGGCGGTGTTAGGATTCGGCAATGCTCCAGATTGGGCCAACTCCGTAACTACATGGGCCACTCGACGATTGATTTCATCCATCATTCTTTGTTCTTGTGCCTGCACTTTAGATTCTAGCATCTGCCGCCAGCTCTCCTCGATCTGTTTCTTTCTTCGCTTCCGGCTTCTGTACGAGGCGCTGTCGCTTCGGAAAGCAAACTTCCACGGAACCACCCCGAACCCTCGGCAACGTCCTGGGTGCTCCGGATTACCAAGGGCCAATGTGAGCTCATCATTTTCTCGGTCCACCTTCAACCTCCCAGCCTTAGAATCTTCAATGTTCTTCACAAGATGTTCGGCCTTCTCACATATTGTGTCATTAAAAATCAACGTCCCATCCTCTTGGCTCAGGGAGCCTCCATGAGCGTAGTACCAATTTTTTGATCGTTCGGGCCATTCAATAGTTGCGGGTACGATTCCCCGTTCGATCAGATCTTGTTCCATCTTCCTCCACTTGGGAATTGCTGAGCCATACCCACCTCGCCCCAGATGATGATGGTAGCCCTTCTGTCTAGCATTTGTTGTGTTGGTCATGATCTTTTTCACACTGTCTTCACTCCTCTTATATTCAACAAATGCATCCCAGTGGTCCCTCAACTTTGGCCACGCATTGAAGTTTGGAGTTCGACCCTTCTTAATGTAGTGGGTATCCAGCATCTTCTTGAATGTCTGGAATTGTGTAGCCATCTTCTTAAGCATCCACGCTTCCACATCCTTCTCAATATATCCTTCGGGGAATGTGAAATGTCTCTTGATGTCTTCCCACAGCATATTCTTTTCTGTCTCCGGGAGGGCGTACGGATTAGTGCTTCTGCCCTTCCATTCTCTGATGCTGATAGGCATGTTGTCCCGGACGATTGCCCCGATCTGACTCACGTACTTCTTTGCTACTTTCTCGGGAGCAACCGGCCTGCCCTCTTCTGTCACTTCTGTGATGACAAGCCTCCCTTCCATCACCTTTGTACGACCTCGGGTCTTCTGCCCTTGCGTCGATCCGGAGGGCTAACAGTTCAAGATTCGTTAATTAGTACGTAGTAGTAACGGTGGCGTGAAATAATAGAAGAATCGTTATATATACCTCGCCGGAACCTTCCGCCACGGCAAGGTGTTGCTGGGGCTGTTGCTCTTCATTCCCATCGGCGGACATGTTGAGGAACATGTCCGCCTGAGTGCCATCTTCATCCGTGTACGATAGTGGAAGGTTGTCGCCACTACCATCACCAGCGATTATCTGCTCCATGATATACCTTGCGGTCTCATCGTCTGCCATTTCAACTATTGATTGAAACATACATGGAATCATACATGACAGTCATAGAAATCGCCTTACTTATATGTATATAACAAAATCATAAAATAACATGAATCCTACAAAGTCCGGAATATTTATACAAATTTCTACAAATTAGTAGTACTTTGTGATGAATTTCTAGCAATAACATGAATTTTTACGAATTTCTAGCAATAACATGAATTTTTACGAATTTCTAGCAATAACATGAATTTTTACGAATTTTAGCAATAACATGAATTTTTACGAATTTCTAGCAATAACATGTGGCAGTCATGAGCCTTGAGATTTGTAAACTTCTTTTGTTTCATATTTATTGTTCCCTTTATATTCGAGGAGTACCCAGACGGGACCTTCATACTATTCAAGCATTCAAATATGCTATCCTTCTCTTCCTTGCTGAGAGTGTAACTGGCAGGACGTAAGTAGTGCTGTCCATTATCTCTCTTTTCCGGATGTAGGTCATCTCGTTGCCCCATGGCTTTTAGGTCCTGTCGTGCTTCCAATGTATCTTTTGAGGTTCCATAAACACCCATGAAGCCTAGCACGTTCACACAAAGATTCTTCGTCAGGTGCATCACGTCTATTGCATTGCGAACCTCTAGGATTTCCCAATAAGGTAGCTCCCAAAATATTGACTTTTTCTTCCACATGGGTGCATGTCCGTTATCGTCGTTCGGAACAGGTTGGCTACCAAGTCCCTTTCCAAAGACTACATTTACATCCTTCATCATCTTGAAGACACGCTTTCCATTACGGTGTGCAGGTTTTTTACGATGGTCTGGCGCCCCTTTGAAATGCATCCCGCTCTTTGTCAGCTGGTGGTGAGCAGGGAGAAATCGACGATGACCCATATAGACGACCTTCTTACAATGCTTCAAATACATGCTATCTATGTCGTCTAAACAGTGGGTGCATGCCCGATATCCCTTATTTGTCTGTCCCGAAAGGTTACTCAGTGCAGACCCGGCCCCTCCTCTCCCTTCACCGGCCCCCTCCCTCCCTCCCCGGCCTCCCCTCTCCTCCCCCCTCCGCTCACCCCTCACCTCGAGCCTAAGGTGAGGAGCAGCGGCGGGGTGAGGCGGGACGGTAGTGGCCATCAGGGCACGGAGCGGCCAGCGGGATGCCAGGCTGGGGGCGGATGGAGTGTCGGCGATGAGATCTACCGAATGGAGCGGCGGTGGCGGGATCCGTTGGATGGAGCGGCGGTAGCAGGATGCGGGCCGGGGACGGCGGGATGCGGGGGTTGCGGGGGCGGCAGGATGCGGGTGGCCACAGCGGCGGTATGCGGTGCCGGGGGCGGCGGGATACGGGCTCGCCGGTGGCTAGCGGGTTGCGGGGCCAGGGGTGGCGGGGGGCTCGGGCGGGTCTCGGTCTTGGGCGTGGGGGGGGGGGGCGCTTTGTGCTGGTCGGGCTCGGGCTCGGGCCGGCGGGGTGTGGCTCGGGCAGGGTGGGATTTCTTTTTTTTTAATATCCCTTAGTACCGGTTATTTCAACCGATACTGAAGGTCCCCTTTAGTACCGAACTAACAATACCGTTTAATACCCCTTAGTACCGGTTATTTCAACCGATACTGAAGGCCCCCTTTAGTACCGAACTAACAATACCGATTGCGAAACCGGTACTAAAGGGGGTTCCCAACCGGTACGATAGGCCCTTTCCCCAGTAGTGCTGTCTGTAACCATTCAGCATATGAAGAGGTTTGGGGTCCTCCATTTCTGTCTGTAATGACCTTTCACCATCACCTTTAATTTCCTGCGCGCTTCAAACCTACATGCACTTGCTAATTGCCTAATTCATATATAGTGCCAAGTTTCTGCATATAGAAATGAACCTTTTCAGTTACAAGGAAAAGCATAAGCTGCTGTCAATAGATTCAAGTTATTCGGAGCGGCGGCAGACAGAATGGCCGGTCAATTCACATGGAGCATCTGCCTAAGCCTGACACCGCACGGTTCAATCAGACTAGCTGAAGAATCACAAGGTTATATATATATATAAATTAGACACATCATCGTGAATGCAACTTGCGAGTTGAAGTGACTACAAAAATACTACTATGTTGACGTTTAGAAGTCGAGAGAAGTGATCTTTTCGGACCAAGATGCATGCACTACCCTAGTTTTGCATTTATTTTCCCATTTGTTTCTCTCTTTTTATTTTAAAAAGAGTATGGCGTAGGTTTGTAGCTATATGCTATATTTGGCATCACAACTGAAAAAATTAGTCTCATATATCTATCACTTCCATTTCTACTACACACTAGGCCTGATAAGATTTGTGCTGGCGGCTAAAATGAATGTGTATTGGCGGGCGTCTTCAGTAGCGGTGAAAAGTGGTACATGGATATCCGAAATATACGAATTCGTATCCGCCTATGGATTATCCGCATTCGTTTCTAATGTGGTACCTTAAGTGGATACATCCGAATTCGTTTTTTCATTATTAGAATTCGTATTCGTATTCGAAACAAACGTGGATAGGGATGGATATCCGATTATAGCATAAACACCTCCCTAAACCATACAAAAAATATATTATTTTAATTTATTTAGAAACTTATATATTTGTTTGTGTAAATTACTTCAATAATTTATTTTGGTATTGTTAAATATTCTTTATGCTTAATTTGTTTATTGATATTATGAATATTTATTTATTTATTCATTATAATATTTATAAAAATATTTTTAATGAGTAATTTTTTGCCTAGATATGTTATATCTTACCCATAAATATATTTGTATGTCTAATGATGACTTTGTTCTTCCAAAATTATCAATAAGATGAATGTATACTTGCTAATTGCTATCAACCAAATTAAATGGGTATCCGGATAGAAATTCGAATTTGAGATATCCGAATTCGATGCACATTCAACAACATCCGAATCTGAATTTGCATTTGAGTAACAACATGGTAAAAAGTGCTATTCTAATCCAAATTCGAGCGAATCTGATCTGATTCCATCCCTAGGATTTAGGTAGCTGCCAACACAGACCCTTCAGTGCTGCAGGCGACTAAAGAAGCCCACCAGCACAGATGCTTCTATGCTGGCGGGAGGGTTGCGAAAGCCGATGGCACAACTCTTTCTATGCTGGCGAACTGTTTATGGCGCCCACCAGGGAAATGCATTTGGCAATTATTTTTTGTTTATTTCCAAATTATTTAATATTTATTTCCCACAAGTTTTGGTCCGTCAAATTGAAATATGTATCTTCAACTACATACGTGACACAACAAACATGAATAATTTATAATTTTTCACATTATTAAAAATTCCACTATACATTTACAGAAATTTGAATTAGTCTAATAAGTCCAACATTTGGAATAGAATTGGCTCTTTGCCACGCTAATAAAACTACTACACCCAATTACAAAGAGGTGTGCACTCGTCCGTGATCAACACGCTAGCGTCATTAAAGAATGCTCCTTTCTCATGACAAATCATACAAAGAATGAACCTTGCCATGTCCATACAAATGTTATATATACCTTTGTCTTTGAGCTTGGTTGTCGTAACTCTGATGGTAGGCAGCTGCAATTAAACAATAAATGAAGATTGAGATGTATTATCATTATTATAAGTGTAGTGGATAATTATGTAGTTTGTACATAATAGGATATACGTTCCTTACGTCTTCGGGGTTCGTCCCGTACCTACCATTGTTTCTAAGAAACTTGCACATGTAATATCCACATAGTGATTATTCATGACAAGTGCTAAAATATAACATTTGTATCCTCCCATACAATGTTCTTGCTACAGTCGGAGCACAAACAATGAATTTGCTTTGTCTTGCAACTACGAGCATGCTTCTCCACTGCCTCCACAAACTTTGATACATATGAAAGTATGCCATGTTGTCCATCTTTAACTACTTATGACAACGATTCTATAGTATATTAAATTAAACTCAATTAATTGCTATTTTATTTTATTAATAAGACAAAAATTTTACAATGGATGAAATAATATCCAAAATTAAGATGAGAAGCATGGTCTTTGATCATGGAATTTTATTTTAAAAAATAATCAAGCTCTTACTTTCTCTTTCCCCCTCCTCTCTCTTCTAGATCTAGATCTAGACCTAGATGAATATATGTCATAATAGTACTAGAATCACATGTTGAAGGTACTCATTCAACTACAATCATGTGATGATACTCATTCAACATAGATTGGGTTAGAAATGCTAGCTAAATTGCATTATGAATGGGGAAGAACACCATGTCACCTAACTCTTGTAAGACAATCCCGATCAAGACAATATCTCTTCTAAAACATGAAAAGAAGGTTGGAATGGCATAACTCACTTTATAGAGCCACCTTCTCCAAAGAATTCAATGACAAAACCTCCCGCTTTTGGTGTTTTTGGAGTTTTTCATGAGCTCCTCTTGGACAACCTTGAAATGGAAGGATGGCTGGGGAAGAAGCTGCCCGCGATCATATCTAGGCAGCATCTGTGCTATCAGGTTCTTGCCGGCTGGCTCCTGGCAACTTTGTGCTAGCGGGTGCCAATACTGCCCGCTACCACTGTAATTTCCATGTGTCACCACAAATCATTTATAGCGCAATAAGATAAAAAGAATCACATTCAATATTTTGTAGCCAAGTTGGCCAATTTAAGGACAACATGTAATTTTGCCAGCATTCTTGAATCTTGTGACATATGACACAAGGACACAGCATGATACACGCATGCTTGTAATTAAGAACAAATCTGAAAGTAGAGTACTGAAGCCAGTCCAGAGCGTAGTGATGCAGCATGGAAGTGTGAGAATGTGGAGAGCCAGCCTTGTGTGGGCTGTGTGGCCTCACGGGGGCTTCTATCTGGCTTCCGCAAGCCAGATAGGGCACTTGGCTTAGGGCCTGTTAGTGTCCTACTGCACGAACTCATGTTATTCCTCTGTCACCCCCGACCCCCTCCTCTTCTATGGCCACATAACACTAGAGCCTTTACCCCCGCAACCCAAACCTTAACCCTAAGCCACCGCCGCCGCCACGATGACCTCGCCGCCGGCTGCCCCCGCCCACACTCCGCTCCTCGGCCAGATTCCCACCCTTCGACCTCGAAGCCGCCAGCGAAGGCTAGCAGCCATGGATGAAATGATAGGAGCGGAGGAAGAAGACAATAGATCAGAAGATGATGATCCAACGGCTATCAATGCACGCACGAATTTTGGGTAACCGGAAGCCAAGTAACTGCCTAGCTTCTGGATGCCGAATAGGATCCGCGGGTACGGGCATTGCGTTTTTGGGCCGGCCATCCATCCACCACACAGAACGGCCGCCGAGTCATCATGGGCCTTGGTCAGCCACCAGAAGGTTCGTTCATTCCTGGCTGGGCCCCCAAGACCATAAATCATGCATGCATGGTCCGTCAAGGCCGTATTAAGCCGACTTGTCTGCATAGTTATTTGAACCGGACCGGACTGGCGGTTTGACCATTAAAAGACCGAACCAGAGCCTATACCAGCTCGGTTCACTTAAAAGATCAACTATGCAACTGAATCTCTAAAAATCGGTTGAACCCGGTGGTTTTTTATGGAACCGGTGAACCGGCTAGTTTTGATTGAACCGGACTGGTTTTGCTTCTTCACAAAAATACCCCTCTATTAACTCAGTGAAACCTTATCTCCACGAGGGCATAAATGGAATTCTTCATATTTTCACGTTTTAGGGTTATGAGACATAGGTGTGCACCACAAAGATTCGCAGTTTCGCATGGGGAGGGAAAAAATCGCGCAAAAAAGAAATTTTGGCGACCGGCGGCCGGCGGTGGCACGGTGCGCACCGGCACACGCCACCAAATCCCATTGCCGACTCGCTGTCCTCTGTCCTCCCCATTCTCCTGCTCCTATGCTCCATCCCCATCCTCCCCGTTGGCCTAGTGTTCGGCTGCTCGGCGCAGAGTTGTAGCTCGCAGGGTGGGGTGCCACCGCGCCTGGGCGGCGGGCTCGGCCACTCGGGGCCTCTGGAGTTCTGGACTCTGGAGTCTGGAGTCGGAACAAGAGTAGGATGAGCCGACGAGGGCAGCGGCAGACCGGCAGAGACACTGCAACAGATGCACCCACCCCCATCATCAACCCTCCATCTTCGACAGCAAGTCAGCAATAGCGCCATCTACCATCAACAACGCCATCTACCATGGCTAATGGTTTGTACTCAGACTTCTGAATCTCAAGTTCTGATCCTTAGAATCAATTTATTTCGAGATGCTTGCAGATTAAATAGTGGGTACAAGATTGGTAGATGATTGTTGGATGATTGGTAGATGATTGTTGCTAAAGAGATTGATTTGCACTGATTGGTATTATTGATTAAAAGGGTTAATTTTTAAAGTGATTTGTATCCTTACTATTGAAGTACTGATCGGTCTTTTTTGCACTTAACATTCACAGTTGATTCCTCAGACACTCCCAATAGCGCAGTCCCAACACCTAGCCAAGAGGTTGGAACAGAAGCAAGGATAAGAAGAAAATTTGATCCAGCATGGGGGTATTGTACACATATTAAGGAGGAAGGAAAAAAGAAGATCAAGTGCATGTACTATGACATGATTTTGAAAGGAGGTGGAATCCATTGATTCAAGGAACATCTAGCCAAATATCCAGGAAATGTCGCTGGATGCCCAAAGGTTGATCCTGAGGTTCAGCATGAAATGAATCAAATCATTGAAAATTGGAAAGATAAGAAAAGGAAGCAGCAAGAGATCTATGAGGAAGAAAACCCATATGGGCCAGACCCTGGAGATGAGGAATCATGTGATGTCTCTAATACCGAAGCAGCCCCAACCCAGCATGTTCCTCCTGCAGCAGTTAGAGGAAGAAAAAGAGGCATTGCTACTCCTAGTATTGGCAAGTATTTCAAGCCTAGAACTATCCCAGGGGATAAACCTACAATAAAGAGTGTGCTCCAAGGAGAAGAAGTCAAGTTAAAGACTAATTTGTGTATCGCAAGATGGTTTATTGATGCATCACTTCCATTTAATGCAAGTAATTCCATCTTTTATTAGCCAATGCTTGATGTTGTGTGTGCATATGGTTTAGGATACAAGAGGCCAACTTTCAATAGTTTGTGTGGTCCATTACTTGCAAAGTGTGTTGAAAAAACTAGAAATTTTGTTGATGGATTTCGTAGAACTTGGAGGCAAACTAGTTGCACAATTATGGCTGATGGATGGACTGATGGGAAAATAAGGACCCTTATCAACTTCTTGGTTTACTGTCCCAAAGGTACTGTCTTTCTCAAGTCAGTTGATGCCACTGAAAGTTCCAAAACTGCAGAGTTCTTGTTCAGATTATTTAGAGATGTAGTGAACTTTGTTGGTCCTGAACATGTTGTTCATTTTGTCACTGATAATGCCTCAAACATGGTTGCTGCTGGTATAAAATTAGAAGATGAGTTCCGATCTATTTATTGGTCCCCTTGTGCTGCTTATTGTTTGAATTTAGTATTGTCTGACTTTGGCAAGGAAAATTTAGTGAGACCACTGTAGCTCATGCAGCATCTATTACAAAATATATCTATAACCATTGCTATCCATTATATCTAATGAGGAAGTTCACTAAGGGTCATGAAATTCTTCGACCAGCGCAAACTCATTTTGCTATAAATTTTGTTGCTTTGCAAAGCATATACAAGCACAAGGCTAATCTTCTTGCAATGGTTGTCTGTAGTGAGTGGACTAACTCTGCATATTATAAGGATCCACAAGGGAAAAAGTTTACCAAAGCTGTGCTAGATCAAAACTTTTGCATTGTGCTGTTGTCTGTCAATTATCAGAACCAATTGTTAGGGTGTTGAAAATTGTGGACAGTGATGAGAGACCTGCAATGGGCTATCTATTTGCAGCCTTCCATGCTTCTATAGAGGAAATTGAGAAGAGGTTTCAGAGGAAGAAGGAGTTAGTTAAGCCCTTTTTCAAATAAATAGATGCACGATGGGATAAACACTTTGATAAGAATATTCATGCTGCTGGCTTTTGGTTTAATCCTAATAACCAGTATAATGATCAACGAAGAGAGAAGTATAGTTTCACTACTTCTGGAGTTCTTGATATCATTGAAAAATATGCTGGGAAAGATATAGCTCTTCGGAGTTCTTTGACAAGAGAGATGAGAATTTTTAGAATGAGAGAAGGTGACTTTGGACGTTCAACTGCTATAAATGATCGACAACACATGCTTGCTGGTAACTACCCTTTCATTATGCTGTTGTCTTGTAATTTTCCATTACTTTCCACACCATTAATTTTTGTTTGTTTCACACAGATGAGTGGTGGCAAACCTATGGCTGCAGCGCTCCAAATTTACAAAAGCTGGCCTTGCGTGTGTTAAGCCAAACTTGTAGTGCTTCAAAGCATGTACACAGCAAAAAGAGGAACAGACTTGAGCATCAGAGGCTAAATGATATTATTTATGTTCATTGCAACTTGAGATTGCACCAAAGGTACCTTTTTATTTTGCTTCATTACAAGAGATGCCTTGCTGTTCACTTTGTTATACAAGACTATATTCAATTTTCCTACATTAGGTCCAAAAAAACTGTTACAAATTATGATCCAATCAGTTTGGATGAGATTCGAAAGGGAAATGAAGCATGGACAGTAGAAGATAATCCACCATGTCTAAACTCGGAAGAGCTAAATGAATTTCATGGTGAATTTGCTTCTTTGAGTATACAATGCAGTGATCGTAATGTCAAGTGTTCAATATTATTTCTTTTCAACAACCAGCATACATGTTTGCCTATGCTAGCATCTAACTTGATAATGTTTTTCAGATTTAGAGCTAAACTTGGATGAGGCTGAGACCGATGCAATGGAAGAAAATGAAGTAATGGTTGCTGACAATGAAAATGTACTTGATGATCTTGATATTGCATTGGATGAAGATTTGGAAGCAAGTCCGAGTGCTGCAGCTGAAGTTCAAGATTGGGGGCCATTTTACTAGTTGTTGAGTTGTGTGCTTTGTGAACTTGTCCCTGTTTGTGTGGCTGTGCATTTTACTGGTTGCTGTAAAAAAAAACCTTTGTGAACTTGTCCCTGTTTGTGTGAACCTGTCATCATGTAGCCTATTGTCAACTTGCTATTTGAATTTTTGGTTTGCATGTCGAACATTTGAATAATTGAACTTTGAATATTTGCTATTGTACTTGTGTATATATATTAATTATGGCTGGTATATTAGACCGATTCAAAGGTTTCTTTGGCCGGTTCACTTCTCCGGTCCAAAGTTATCGAACCGGCAGTTCAATCGGTTTTTAACGGTTCGACCAGTGAACCATTAAACCGAAGGCCTCACCAGTTTGATGACCGGTCCGATTCTAATAACTATGCTTGTTTGTCCCCCACTCCCCCTTTTGGAATGTGAAGGTGAAGCTGATGAGCTGAGCTGTTGCGAACTTTCCATGCTTTTTTTTATAAAGACTTTCCATGCTTTAAGTTTGGGAAAAGATGTAAAAAAAGCACAGCTCTCTAAAAAAACGAAACAAGGACGAGGTGAGCTGCAGTGAAGCCGGTGACTGGGAAAACTTCCCATGCTTCTCCCAAGTAAATACTGCATGCAACCATTTTCTAGGAAAACTCTCCTTTCAATAGTGTTGGTTACTTCCTCTATTCCAAATCATAGGTCATTTTAGCTTTTCTAGATGCATAGATATTATTATGCATCTACACATAGGGTATATCTAAGTGCATAATAAAGTCTATAAATCTAAAAAAGTAAAAACGACCTATAATTTGAAACATAGGAAGTACATTATTCATGCAGCAGAGCAGGTACCCCCTAGCTTTATTACTAGGTACTCCCACCCTTCTAAATTGTAGGTTGTTTTGACTTTTTTTAGTTCATACTCCCTCCGACCCGCAAAGAATGTTCGTTTAGAAAATTTTAGACAAGATAGTAGCAATGCTAAAAGTCCAAAGTATCCCTAATAACTCTTCTTAATCGGATGGATTACCAAGTAGAACTTATTATGCATGCACGCTTGTAGTAATTGTCGGACCTATTAGCCTTCCTTATTTAGTGAGTCTGGCTCGAGCATCGATGGGAGTAAATGATCGATTCGTTAACTGGGTAGAGGTATTATCAGGGCCTTTGTTGGATTGTCAGAAAGTTATATGGATGAAGGGACCGTGACACCCTAAGAGGGGGGTGAATTGGCTGGTCTAAAAACTAAGTCTCCAAGCACATATAAAAATATATTTCAATTTCTATCTAGATGTGCACTAGATTTTTCTATGTATTGCTATCCCTACTGCAAAAGAGTTTTCCACCCTAGATTCCAATCCTATAAACTACACATGGCAATTCTAGGAAAGGTAAATGCGAAATGTAAAGTGTAATAAGAAAAGCGGAAGGTAAATGAGGTAGAGAAGGCAAACACCTGGTGGGGCGACACGGCAATTTTTACCGAGGTATCAGAAAGCAATGTTTTCCACTAGTTCTTCTTGTTGGAGCCCCTCTCAAAGGGAATACCTATGCAAAGGCATAAACTCCTCGGTCAAGTAACTCCGTAGGATAGCCAATAGGCATTCCCCACACGCAAGTGTGTCTCCGTCTAGCCTCTCCTGGATGCTCCTTGTGTAACACCCTAATTTTCAAAATTTGCAATTAATAAAAATTGTTAGAATTTAATTACATGTGACTAAGGATTTTAAGGTTGTATTTAAATTTTCTTAGGCATTTAAATCTTTTTAAAATAAATTGATGAATCATAGGAGTTCATTGTTGCATACATACTGGTGCATTGTTTTTAGTTGTTTGAATTCAAATTTGTGTTTGAATTCATTTCTATGAATCTTTGTAAACAATAGGAAAATTCTTTCTTTTTCTCTCCCTTTTCTCTTATTCCTTTTGGCCCGCTTCATCTTTTCAACCCATCCAGCAGAAGCTCCTCGCTAGGCAGGCCAGCCCAGCTCAGCCTAGCTCCCACGCCAGCCCCGCACGCGCTGGCCCCTCCTCCGCTCTCCCGTTGGCACCTGGGACACACCGGTCATCCCCCTCCTCCCACCGTTTCCGCGCCTCGGCCGAGCCGGACTCGAATTCAAGCTCGTGCCAGCCCCGCGCACGTGCCCGCCATGACCTTGGGCCCGCATGCCAAGGCCAGCCTCCAAACTATAAAAGCCATGCCACACCCCCCCCCTCGGCCTCACCAATCCCCAACGCCACCTTGAGCTCCAATGCCGCCGCCGCCCGAGCCGAGCACAACGCACGCCCACCGCCATCGATCTCCTCCATCGTCGCCTTCCCATCAACAAGAAACAGCTCTGGAGCATGGTTAGGAGGTAAGGAAGCTGGACATCCAGGTCCCGTGCGCCTCAGTGTAGTACTCCGCCCGCTTTGGCTTGCCGGAGTTGTGTCATCCCCCACTGAGCCACCTCGCTACGCATAGCACCCCTACCGATGCATAATCGACCTCAAGAACACCCTGGATGTGTTCACCACGCCCCCAACTGTCTCTAGGGCTTGATCCTGTCGAGAACCGTGGCTGGATGCTTGAGATCGAGTTGATCCTAGCGAACTGCCCCTGTAGAGCCGTTGCACGCCGCCGCCTTCGCCGGAACCGCCCGCAGCCATTGGATCCGAGCCGGGCGGGTCAGATCTGCTTTGACCCCTAGTCAATACTAATCAAACCCGTGTCACACCATTCTTTTTGCTAAAGAGCCCCTAAGTTTTATAGTTTTTGCACCCGAGGTCCAGCACAGTTCAAAAGTAATTAGATCTAGGTCTTTTTTCTTCTGTTTTAGCCCCTGTGCTTTTGTAAAATAGTGCCTGCTGTAGTGTGATGAGTGCCTGATCAGCACAGCATGGTTGTGTCCAAAGTTCTTTCGAACTTTTACATCACTTGTGGTGAAACTGTACAGCCTCTGCAGAGTGTAAAACTGAAATATCAGCTGTGGTCATGGCCAAGCTTGGCCTGGACCCTCACATGATTAATAAACTTGAAGATGGACTTAAATCATTATTCTAGTTATTTCTTGTGGCCTTGCTGAGTACCAACCATAAGTTTACTCACCCTTGCTTACTGCTGCTCAGAAGAAGAAGGTGTGTGAAGTTTTCTAAAGAAGATGCTGAGTTCTACGCATACGCAGCCCCCAGTTGATTGCCTGTGATGTTTGGAGCCTTCGTTTCTAGGATTAAGATGTATATCTCTTATAGACTTGTAAGTCTTTATTTATATTCCTTTACGTGATACTGTTACTGTAAACTGATGATGTCACTATATGTATAAAACTAGATCCTAGCATACATATAGATAACACTTGGTTTTGTTTTAAAATCGGGTGTGACACCTTTCCGCTCTTCACTTGGTAGAGCTTCGGCAAAATGCCGAGGGCCTCTCCTCCCTCTCACAAGCATCAGTAGCCACTCCAAGAACACGGTTGGAGGGTCTCGCAAGACTTACAAGCCCCGAATTTATAACTCTTGATGCGCGCAGGCACCGATACAAAGGAGGTGTGCAAACCTCGCCGAACTCTAGGCTAATCCCTAAAGCAATACGCTAAAAGGACTAAACTAGCACTAATCAAGACCTAAGCCTTATGCTAATTGCCTTAATCTTCTCTTTACCACTTTGGTGGATAGAGCACTTGTGTGTATGTGAGAACCAAGCCTATAGCTTCTCCAAGCTCTAACACACCCCAAATGGCTGGGCAATGGGGTATATATAGACCCAACTCCAAGAACTAGCCATTACATAGCCATTGTAACTTTCTACCATGGTTACTGTAGCCACTGTATGAATCGGTGAGGCCCAAATTATACTCCAAACCTTCCTGAGCCAATTTCGAGCCTGTGTTGAGCTGAGCAGACGATCACCGACATGATTCGATCATGGTTACTGTTACCAAAGTATGAATCGGTGCACTACAAGAAATCTTTCGACTAATGACGAACCAAAAAGTATTATAAAGACATTCATTGCATCCTAAACTGTGATTTATGACACAGGAGTGATGAAAACCCTTCGTCATTAGTCGAGCGTCATAAATCGTGACTAGTGGCGTTCCTTATTTCGATGCCTCACTAAGATAATGACGAATGAAAATTCATCCCACATGTCGTCATAAATTGGCTCCTACTTAGCTTGCCACGTTGGACGACAATCTGATGTGGCATGACGGTTGTGACGAATTGTTTCATCATATGTTGAATTGGGTCCAATTCTTGTTGGACCGAGCCCAATAATTGATGTCGTCATAGATTGATTTAGGCCCAACTTGTTGTGCCGAGCCCAATAATTGCTATCGTCATAGATTGATTTAGGCCCAATTCTTCTTGGACCAAGCCCAATAATTGCTAACATCATAAGCTTGTTTAGGCCCAATTCTTGTTGGATCAAGTGCAACATACGCTTACGTCATAAATTTGTTTAGGCCGAATTCTTAATGGATGTAGCCGAACAATTGCTGACATCATAACTTTGTTTAGGCCCACGAAATAATGGGCTGAGGGGGCGAGCCCACAAAATTTTGGACTCAGTTATTTTCTGGTGTAGCCTAGGTAGTGCTTAATTAAAATATAATCTAATTAATATTACATACAAATAAATTCAGTAATTGATAGCACAGTTAATCTTTACATACCACACATACAAATAAATGTTTCTCATCACACTTCACACATTATTATTCATGACCAAAGAACAAGCACAAGCATATTGTCCATAAGAGATCATAAACCACTACACATGATATCTCTCTGACCAAGAATAAAACTGGCCTAGAAACACATTGAGCACAAACCACAATACTCACAAACCAGCACAAGCAGCTGGAAGGACATGAGCAGATGCCTAAGAAACACATTGACCTTACCCTCTGAAGTTTAGCAGTTGACAAAGGAGATACACAATTTCTCTTACTGCTTTCTTCAAACTCTCAGTCTCCTCAGACTGCATTTTCATTGCTGCATCTGAAGCTTGTGCCTTCATCTTCAAGTCGCTCAACATTTGCTCCTGTTCAACAACTTGTTGAATTAGTTCTACAGTTTCTTGTAGCCCTCCTAAAGAAACTTTGGATCTTGAGCTTATAGCTGTGGCTGGCTGCACGGACACATAATCAAGGAAGGGACTTGTCTGCAAATCATGAGCACCAGAATTTGGTACTGCAACCCCAAGGATTGTTTTCAATATTTCATCCTACAAATGAAAGGAGCAGAACTCAAACTTCAATCTTAAACAAAACAACTAAATAAAGTAAAGAATACAAGTGCAGTACAATCACTTGTTTAGCTACTTACCACGACATGTGATTGAATTTCAGCAATGTAGGAACGTGATACTAGACCGTGCATAATAAGTATTTGGTCAGTTGTCTTAGATACAAGGAACATAATGTACCATGATCATAGAATGCAGATGCTGGCCTTGCAGAGAGATCTAGAGCAGCCAGGTAAGAGAAGGATCTGAAATCTAACACAATACATGGAGAAATTTACTTTTCAGTAAAGAAATACTCCAAAAGCATGGGGATCGTGGCCACATCTAGGTGTAACTAGCCTCCGCTTCAGACAGAAATAAACTTGAGTAGAGTGCTCTCCGGTGAAGCAGATGTAGATCCAGAAAATTGGAGGGGACTATAGTGAAAAGAAATGAGATTCTCACTTATGGAGCTCAAAGATGCAGTGGCGCGACATCCTTGCTCAACTGCTCAGCTACGCAAGTATGGGCGCAGCTGCTGAAAGGACGCTGAGATGTTCCTCCAAGAGTGCCGCTACTGCAGATCTAGTTGGACTTTAGGGCCATCAGAGAGGAGAGTGCTGATTTTGGAAATACAAGGTGGGAGTTTGGAGGGGCACTGCGGTAGTCATGTTTTTATAATTTGGGGGAAGGCGCGGGAATACAAAATTTGAAGATCCCGCTTTCAAGTTCCTGGGTGCGAAATGAAAATTTGGTAACTTGCACTTGCTGTTGGGTCATTGACAAGATTGTGCGCTCTTATCAGATCCATTTGTCAGCGAAGCTGGGTGCCTTTCATCTTGCATACAACATAGGCAGGAGATGAATATCTAGAAGTGGCCCACGCTTCAGTGAACCTGGGTGTGTTTCCAGTCGCTGACCACAAAGGGAAACAACTGCTTTCTCCAACTATAATACCTACGTGTCTATTTTTTTAACTCATGTGGATGTCAAGCTTTTCCTTCTTTTTATCCTGACCAAAGCGCACTCTTGTACCTACCGAATATTTTGCATGCTTATCCGTGAACGAAAGCCTGCATATTCCACCCTATACTTGTGGTAGGATTCCAGATCAGTGTAGGCCTGCAAATTCCTAGCATCCAATATATTTTCATGGCTACAGTAATGCCGTGAGGTGTGAGCTGGGAGAAAGTGCACTGCGTTATTGATCGGTCATGGTGCTTCAATAAATAGAAGTGCCCCCAAGGCCTTTGCTCATCGGCCCTTCATATTACAGGCATTGTTAAGTGGTTGTGCTAGGCGACCTACTTGGTTTTGTGCCATGTGAGAAGTGAGCTCATAGCTTCCGCGTCTTGTTTATCGGTTACCATCATTGCTTGTGGGTATTGCTTATAATTTTAGTTCTATTGGTAAGTGTTTGTAGGATGATGGCTGGTCAAGTGAACGGAGCAGGCAACTTTGATGCTGTGCCACCTCCACAGTAGCCAGGCTCTGTTGATCCATATGATCTGTACAACATGGAAGAAGTGCACGAAGATGAAACAGAGGAGCTGAAGAAATCTATGTTCGCTTGGTTGCAGGACCACGGTTACACTCATGTGCTTCGCAATGGTCGCTTTGTGTGCCCTTACTGCTTTCTTCCCCACCGAACGTGGCGTATTCATGACATCCTGCAGCATGCTTCTAGCATTTGTCGCTCGGGTCATGTTACCCTGGACTCGAGGGCTAGGCATCATGCATTGGAGGACTATCTCCACGGCAAACCTAGTTTTGCTGCATTCCGTGCTGCCACAGGTATGCTGGAATAAGCTTATGCCATATCCATCTCCATGACCGTGTCCGTTTTCTCCATGCTGCCATGTTCGTGTCCGATGCATTGCATCTCCATGTTGTGACACTTTCATGTAACAGAGATGACTTTATTTGTATGGTCTGGATCTGTGGTTTTAGCCTATCGGTACCTGGTGACAGTGCACCAGTTTAGTATTTAAAATTTGTATGGTTTTGTTGTTGTGTGCGCGCGCGATTGTGCCACTGTACGAGTGTGGATTATTGGGGATGTATCATGTATGTGTACTTAAGAATGCGATCTAATAAGAACGGTCATGGTTTGTTCATTACTATTTCAGAACAGAGAAACTTACATTGTGTATCTTCTTATATAAGCTGATAGTCCTCTATACTCTGCTTCCTATTTAAGGCACAAAAGAAATCCCTTGTTGTTCACTGCCTCTCCTCTCTTCCCCGCATCTTTCCAATCTCCTCCGCTTCCCGACGAGCTGCTCGTCCTCATGCCCAAATCCACCAGCATGGCTCAGAGCCAGACAAGCTTCTCAGAGTGCACGAACACACTCTTCTCCATGGGAAAAGACCTCTCCTAGGAGTTCGGCGCCCACGTCGTCGTCGTTGCATTCTCCCCCACCAGCGAGCCCAAAGCTTATGGAGCACCCACCGCCGACTCCATTCTCCGCACCTACCTCCCCGGGATCCATAGGTCGTTGTCTCCAGCTTGTTCTGAAATGGCGGGGGAGGCTGCCACCAAGGTTGATGGAATGAAGTGGGAGGCGGAGGAGACCGCTTTCCTAGGTGAGGCAAAAATGGCGCGTCAGGATGCTGCATGGTCAAAGATCTTGGCAGCTCAGATGAGCGTGGGGAAACATTACTGGTGGAAGGTGGACATGGAAGCTCTCGGGGCGAACGAGCTGCCGGTGTTCGTCAGGGCATTGGAGGTGCTAAGGACCAACGTCTAATGTCACCTCGATGCAATGGAATCATCCCAGAAGGAGAAGATGCAACCTTAATCCTTTTCTGTTAGTGCTCTCACTGCAAGATAAATCATGAAGATGTTATGTGAACTTTTATGCTACCTTAATCCTTTTGTAATCCATGCAAGAATGATTTGTATGTTCTTCTTATGCACTATATTAGCATCAATTAGATGTATGATCTGTTCTTGGAAAATTGAATAGGCTGGACTAACATTTGCAATCCTTTATTGGAAAAAAGATGCTTGGTCTAAATTTTGGTAAGGTAAGCAAGGATTTCCTTGCTTTTGAGAGATAGCCAAATAGGATCACATTATTTGTTAGTAATCATCCCATATTGATTTTCAATCTCTCAAAAAATGGATGCACTATTCCAAATAGGAAGACGCGCAAAGCATCGCCCTGGGGCAAGGGCGTGCAATAGCCGCGACAACGGTCGTCGGACGAGCTCGTCTCAGTTTGGGAGTCAGAGTCGGAGTCGAACGCATCAGCTGGAGGGGTCACCATCAAGGTCAACTTCTGAGGTGGCGATGAGGGTGCGGGGGTGGAGGAAGCCACCCCCACTGCTGGAGGAGGCTGGGAACGCGCCGGGGAGCCCCCAGTGGCTCCACGGTGACCATCCGCGAGTGATGGCATGTAGACGTCGATGGTGTCAGAGCGTGATCTCGACGACGAGCACAATGGCCACCCGAGATCACCGGCATCGAAGCGGATCCCAACTCAGAAGCGCCACCGTAGCAGGATGCCCCCACCACATGGATGTAGTGCCGTACCGCTGCTGTGAAGTTGTGGGCGGTGGTGTGGCGGTAGCGTGGCAACAACCCGCCACGGGAGCATGACGAGGAGGAGGAGGCGTCGAAAGATTGCTCGATGTGTAAGGGGGAGATGGTGGGGTAGAGGCGCGCGACGGTGAGCCAGAGTTGGTGGGGCCGAGGGGGAGACGGATCGCTTCATGTCGTCAGCCGGGCTGCTTGGGTGAGGCACGCACGTCGGGGACGAGATGGTAGTGGAACTGGCAACAACACCAATGGTAGGGGAAATGGCAATTGAATAAGGAGTTCCTCGCCTTCCATGGGAAGTTGCGCCGGCTTCTCTGGGAAGCTAGGCAACTGGCACCTCTCGACGATGGCAACCGGCTGCTCAAAGAACGCGCGGGAGGCTGTGGCATCGACTATTCAATCTGAATGCAATTGGTTATGATTCTTGGTGGATCTAGAAGGAAATTCTATTGTTGGAAAAGTAAATAGGCTATTAGCCCATGGTTGTATTTTTATTTGTTGATGTGGCACTCTTGGAAACAACAAAATTAAATCATGCAATAAGATTGGCAAAATTGACGGTACATCATCGGCACAATGTTTAGAAACATAAGGCAACATAACCAAAGTGACACTTGCTATTCTTGGTGAGGTGTGCAGATGTATGAGCCGTTATTAGAAAAGTAAATAGGACAGACTAAAATTTTTGATCCTTTGTTGGAAGGGGTGAGGGAGAGGAAACAAAGCAAATGAAGCAGGAAAATAGGGGATTGATCTTCACTAAAAAAGGAAACAGACCAAAATGTTTGATCCTTCGTGGGAGAAATGGTATGAATTTTGGCAAGGTGAGCAAGGATTTCCTTGGTTTTGAGAGAGAGCCTAATAGGATTACATTTTTTGTTAATATTCATCCCATATTGATTTTCAACCTTAAAAATAGATGCACTATTCCAAATACAATCAAATTAAATGAAACATTAAACAGAGCAGGAAAACAGGGAACTTATGTTCCATCCAAAGGAAACATTCCATTGATCTTATAAACAAAAGATAATAGCGTAGCAAAGATGGCTAGGGTTCCAACAAAATATAAAGTTACTAATTAACAGCATAGCAAAGATAAACATAAGGCAACATAACCAAAGTGACACTTGCTATTCTTGATGACGTGTATATTGGATTATGGAGCCATGCAGTATGGTTCGTCGACGATCATGGGCGGCACCAGCCCGTCGAGCAGGAACGGGTCTAGCAGGACCCCCTCGCTCACTGGGACAGTTAATGCGGCAGGCGCACTTAACATCGATGGCTGAGCGGCCGGCCTCTAGGGCAGTCCACCCACTGCACACCATCTTTTGGTGGTGACGTCGCCTGGTGGGAGACAGGGGTCGCGGTATTCTGGCGACAGCATCGGGGATTCCCCCACCACTCCCCGGTTGACCAACAACGACCCCCGGTCGTCCACTGCGACGCCTTCATTGCGCTGCAGTCGCCGCATCTCCCCGCTATCAAGGTGGTCGGTGGGGACGGTGGGAGGGAGAGCATCAAGGATGACCATTGTATCACTTCGGCTTGGACGCAAGGGACGCGAGGAATGATGCTGTCAATTGGGGGAGATGTTGGCGGAGGCAACGAATAGGCACCGGGAGCCACGTGACAGCAAAGAAGGAATAGTGAGGTTCAGAAGGCGATTAAATAAGGAGTTCCTCACCTTCATGGAAAGTTGCACCGGCTTCCCTGCGAAGCTAGGCAACCGGTGCCTCTCAATCTGAATGCAATTGGTTATGATTCTTGGCAAAGCTAGACATAAATTCCGTTGTCGAAAAAGTGAATAGACCAGCCTAAAAGTTATGAGTGTGGAGTTAGTTGAAAACATTTGAGTAGCGCAGTGGTGGATAGCAACTGCCGCACAACAAGGATTGCCTTGCCAAGTCTTGGCAAGCAAGGCTAGTGGGCAAGCTTGGGCAAGACAACCAAGCAGACCCAGAGTTTCATCCATGGTTTCATTTTATTTGTCAATGTCGCATTCTTGGAACAACAAAATGAAATCATGCAAAGAGGTTGGAAAAAGGGACAGTACATCATCGACACAATGTTCAGAAACATAAGGCAACATAACCAAAGTGACACTTGTAGAATACATCATCGGGAAAATATTCAGAAACATAAGGCAATCCTATGGTACTTTCACTCTAAGTACCATTAGCTACCAAAATATAAGAGCACCATCCCACCTCTGAACCATCTAGTTAATTAGCCTTGCCATCAACCATCAATCCCGCGACAATAAAAAATAAAGCAAGCAGCATGTGTGCGAATTTCACAATGTGCCTATAATTCCCAATGGACTACAGCTCAGTAGTAGGCTCCTGAAGTTGTTGCTGTTGGAGGTATGCCCTAGAGGCAATCATAGAGATAATGATATTCCATTTGTATCCATGATTTATATTGTGTTCCTTGAATATCCATTAAAGGCTACTTGAATTGATTTGCAATTATGTGAATTGTGTGTGAAACTAATTACTTGTATGATTATTCTAAAGTTGTCCCTAGTCGGAGTTCATGTGAGGACACACATGAATATTGGACTAGCACATGTATTAGTTGATGACTATGTTTCACAAGTCATGGACATGGAGATGTTGAACTAATAATGTGGGCATATGTGGAGACATGTGCTAGGACTGACCCAACACGAGAAGTAGTTCTCTCTTTAAACAACATATACGCTTTGTCCTTAGATCTGAGATTGTCGCATGTATTCAAGATGTGGATCGACCTACTTAGGGGCTATCAAATGCTACGCCTTAACGGGGTAGTTATAAAGGTAGCTTTCAGGTTTGTCATGAAGCATGCTATGAGACATGGTCAATCAAGATGGGATTTGCCCCTCTCTGATTGAGAGTGATATCTCTGGGCTCCTCGAGTGATCGGATCCGAAAATGCATGGCCATGCTACGTACGGTTAAGAGTTAACCTACAAAGGGATTCCGAATCACAGGATCGAGAAAGAGCGATCGGCTTGAAGCTAGACCAAATATCGTGAGGCAAAGGGAATAGCATGTATATAATGTTTTGATGGTTCATCTGATTTGATCTTCGTGTGCATATAGGAGTTGGCACGTCTTGCTAGAGGCCGCTACTGACTATTGGGCCGAGTAGGAGTACTCGGGCCATGTCTATACGTATCCGAACCCAAAGGGTCACACACTTAAGGGGCTGGAAGCCCAATTCAGATGTTATCCGAGTTGGATTAGGTTTAGAAGTACTAATGGGCCTCAGACCCAGTGGCCCGTTAGGAACCTCTATAAATAGAGGGGTGGGGGCGCCCTAGGGTTTACACCTTTTTGGCGAAACACATCTACTGCGCCTCCTACGCCCTCGCCTGTTGCAACTCACGGACCTAGCAGTCCGGCTTGCGACGCTTCCTCCCTACACGTGTGGATACCTTGGAGGTGTTGCGCCTGTAGCACTTGGACGAGCCATCGACGAGCCACGATGAGCCGACGACAAGCCGTGGCACGAGGACGATCTTGCTGCACGTGGACGACCTGCGAAGGAGCCGCTAGACGTCACGTGATCGACTACGTACAACTACGCTGGTCGAGTTCGCTGCATCGACGCGAATCTACATCTTCCGCACCAGTAGTGCGTCGAGTGGTAATCCCGTGATCCTTATACGGCAGTTTTCCTGGTTTACGCGGTAGAAAATTTTGATTTGCGCTAGTGTAGCCTACCTCGTATCCCTACAATGGTATCAGAGCCAGGTTGTTTAGTTTTAGATTAGGGATGTGTGCATATGGAGATATGCGAGTTTTCAAGTTGATCTATGTCCTGGTTTCGTGTTCTTGCTGCAATAGTAGTGTAACGACATACTCCTACCGGTCGGGTTTCCGCCATCGGAGTTAAGTGATACACGTAATTTCAGTTGCAGTGAGCGAAGATCAATGTGATTGGTCGAATCGAAATCCAGGTTCATACGCTAGGCGCATGAGATATGCAATAGTAGATGGGATCTACTGCCGGGGTCGGGATTTTGCCGTGTGCGTATGCTTCGGTAAATCAGCCGTAACTTTTCGGTATGATCTCGGATCGGGGTGAATTTTATATGAAAATTGATCTACAGAAAAAGTTACACATGAAATTCAACCGCTTTGCCATTTTTGGTGAAATTAGATTTCCCAAATTCGGCTTGGAGGATGGAGTTTTGGGCCTCCAAAGTTTGGAACGTTAGGACGCTTAACTCTGTTTTGCACGATGTATGTATCTTGTGATCAGTATGGCCCCTTTGTGTATGTGATGCATGTGTGTAACTCATTCGTGACCTGCATGTCGCGCGTACGACAACACGACAGGAGCCATATGTGTTGTCACTTTAATGTATTTAATGGTTTGCGTACCAATCTGTGATGATCCAAGCAACTATGTAATCTTCATTACTAGCTTCTTTACTAGCTATTAGGCGTAATAGCATGTTCTAGTTCTTGGAGGACTCATCACCAGGAGGATGGCGCACATGGAACATGGAGATGGAGATCACCATGGTGAACAGGTTCTATGGAGATGGAGATCACCATAAGAAAAACGGGCCATACTGTGTCACAACTATGTGAATTCTATTTTGTTTATGTTTTACTTTCTGCATGCTGTGATGTTAGAAGTAGAACGATCCCTCACAAAGTTTAAGTTAGTATGCCCTCCCAACTAAAACTTGCACCGTCCCATGTCTTGTACAATTAGTGGTGGGTCTATGAAATTAGGGTGCCACTAGTTTTCCTTGATTAGACAGGTTTGTGTCGGACACTTACACGTATAAGGGTTGGTTTGCTTAACAAGGTTATCTTAACGGTTAAGGACCTTGGGGCATAAAGGTTGGGCGCCGAGACATGGAGATGTCACCCAACAACAGGAGTCATATGTGATATGATTAGCAAAAGTTGCTTACCGATCTACCTTGTTTGTTAGCGGTGATGCTAAAGCTCACTAGTAGACTTGTTAGTTGTGGATCCTGAATCACTAAGTATCAATATAGGGATATTGACTTTAGTGGGAGTAGATTCTGTTAAAATAGTTTAATGTGATTTGCTCTATCATGGATACGTTTGTCTTAGTGTATTTTGCATTACTTTTGTTGTAGATTAAATGGCACCTAGCAACACCACACCGTTTGCTTTGCGTTCAGTCCTTGAGAAGGACAAGTTGAATGGAACAAACTACTCGGATTGGATCCGTAACCTGAGAATTGTTCTTAGGGCCGATAAAAACGAAGATGTTCTAGACACCCCACTACCACCAGTACCTACTGATGATGCATCTGCTGCTGTTAAGGCTGCTTACAAGAAGGCATTTGATGCTAATCTTGAGGTAAGCTGCCTTATGCTTGCTTGCATGGAACCCGAGCTGCAGATGCAGTTCGAAACAAATCATGAGGCACACAATATGATCGTGGTGCTCAAGGCCATGTTCCAGACAGAGGCTAGGACTGAAAGGTTCAATGTGTCCAAAGCCTTTCTGGAGTGCAAGCTAGCAGAAGGCGCAACAGTAGGACCACATGTAATCAAGATGGTTGGTTATACTCAGCGATTGGAGAAGCTGGGCTTCCCAATGGGCAAAGAGTTGGCCACTGACTTCATTCTTTCATCTCTTCCGCCTAGCTATGGGAACTTCATTTTGAACTACCATATGCATGGGATGGAGAAGGGTCTGAATGAACTGTGTGGTATGCTCAAGACAGCAGAGGTTGACATTAAGAAAAGCGCTAGCAGCAGCCATGTGATGGCTGTACAGAACAAGCCTACCTTCAAGAAGAAGGACAATTCTTGGAAGAAGAAGGGTAAGGCTGGAGTGTCCAAGCCAAACCCAGCGCCCAAGGCTAAAGCTGGACCTGCTCCAGATAAAGAGTGCTTTTATTATCACGAACCTGGTCACTAGAAGAGAAACTGCAAGCAGTACCTAGCTTCGTTGAAGAATGGCGGAAGTAAGAGTACTTCTACCTTAGGTACGCTTGTTGTTAATGTTATAGACAACATATTTCTCGCTGATACAATTATTAATTCTTGGGTATTTGATACCGGATCGGTTGCTCATATTTGCAATTTGATGCAGGGAATGATAAGAAGTAGAAGCATGGAAAGAGGAGAAGTTGATTTCCGCGTGGGCAATAATATAAGAGTTCCTGTGTTGACCGTCGGAACGATGCAACTCCACCTCCCGTCAGGATTTATTATGGAGTTGAATAATTGTTATTTCGTTCCTAGTTTTAGTCGAAACATTTTGTCTCCTTCATGCTTGATGAAGGATGGTTATTCATTTGCGAGTGAAAACAATGGTTGTATGATCTCTAAGAATGATATGTTTATGGCTTTTGCACCCATTGTGAATGGATTATTTGTTTTAAATCTTGATGGTTCACCTGTCTGTAACGTAAGTGCTAAAAGGCCTCGACCTAATGATTTGAGTCCTACTTACTTGTGGCATTGTCGTTTGGGTCATATAAGTCAAAAGCGCATAAAGAAGCTCCATTCTGATGGACTTCTAACTTCGTTTGATTTTGAATCATACGAGACATGTGAGGCTTGCTTGCTAGGCAAGATGACCAAGACGCCTTTCACAGGATTTCCTGAGAGAGCAGTAGACTTGTTGGAACTCGTACATAGTGATGTATGCGGACCAATGAGCACGACGGCTAGAGGAGGATTCCAATACTTCATAACTTTCACTGATGATTTTAGTAGATATGGCTATGTCTACTTGATGAGGCACAAGTCTGAAACCTTTGAAAAGTTCAAGGAATTTCATAATGAAGTTGAAAATCAGCGTGGCAAGAAAATTAAGGCCTTACGATCTGATCATGGAGGCGAGTATTTGAGCCACGAGTTTAGCAATCATCTAAAGAGTTGCGGAATTGTTCCACAACTTACGCCGCCTGGAACACCTCAGAGAAACGGTGTACCCGAGCGACGTAATCAAACTTTGTTAGACATGGTTCGATCAATGATGAGCCAGTCGAACCTACCGTTGTCATTTTGGGGATACGCTCTAGAAACAGCAGCTTTCACAATTAATAGGGTACCATCTAAATCCGTAGTTAAGACACCATATAAGATGTGGACTGGAAAGGTTCCCAATTTGTCTTTTCTAAAGATTTGGGGATGTGAAGTGTTTGTCAAGCGACTTCAGTCGGACAAGATCACACCCAAGTTGGATAAGTGCATTTTCGTGGGATATCCAAAGGAAACTTTGGGATATTATTTCTACAACCGGTCAGAGGGCAAAGTGTTTGTCGCTCGGAACGGGGTTTTCCTAGAGAAAGAGTTTCTCAAAGGAGAAAAGAGTGGAAAGACAGTGCATCTTGAAGAAGTTCAAGATGAGCCGATTGGGCAATAATCAATGAGTGATGCTAACGTAGCAGAACAAGTTGAGATACCCATGGCAAGAGAAGCACTGCCACAACCATGAAGGTTGGCAAGGCTCCACGAAATGCGAGAAATATTATTGTTGGACAATGATGAGCCTGCGACATATGCAGAAGCAATGATGGACCCGGACTTCGAAAAATGGCAGAGTGCCATGCAATCCAAAATAGAGTCCATGGGAGACAATCAAGTTTGGAACTTGGTTGACCCGCCTGATGGTGTTAAAGCCATAGAGTGCAAGTGGATCTATAAGAAGAAAAATGACATGGATGGAAATGTTCACATCTATAAAGCACGACTTGTCGCAAAAGATTTTCGACAAGTTCAAGGAGTTGACTACGACGAGACTTTCTCGCCCGTAGTGATGCTTAAGTCCATTCAGATTATTCTAGCTATAGCTGCATATTTCGATTATGAGATATGGCAGATGGATGTCAAGGCAGCTTTCCTGAATGGAAACCTAGCTGAGGACGTGTATATGATACAGCCTGAGGGTTTTGTCGATCCGAAAAATGCTAGAAAAGTATGCAAGCTTCAAAGATCCATTTATGGATTGAAGCAAGCATCTAGGAGTTGGAATATTCGTTTTGATGAAGTGGTCAAAGGGTTTGACTTCACCAAGAACGAAGAAGAGTCTTGTGTTTACAAGAAGGTTTGTGGGGGCTCTGTAGTATTTCTAATCTTATATGTGGATGACATATTGCTGATTGGAAATAACATTCCTATGCTTGAGTCTGTAAAGACTTCACTGAAAAGCAGTTTTTCAATGAAGGACTTAGGGGAAGCGGCATATATTCTGGGCATTAAGATCTATAGAGATAGATCGAGAAGGCTTATAGGATTAAGCCAAGATACTTACATTGATAAAGTGTTGAAGTGGTTCAGCATGGAAGAGGCAAAGAAAGGGTTCTTGCCTATGTCACATGGCATACATCTCAGCAAGACTCAGTGTCCTTTGACTGCTGATGAGCGGGATCGCATGAGTAGAGTGGCATATGCCTCTGCTATTGGATCTATCATGTATGCAATGATAAGTACTTGCCCAGATATTTCATATGCGCTAAGTATGACAAGCAGACACCAGTCTGATCCAGGTGAGAGTCACTGGACAGCGGTGAAAAACATTCTTAAGTACTTGAGAAGGACTAAAGATATGTTCCTCGTCTATGGAGGTGAGGAGGAGCTCGTTGTAACAGATTACACTGATGCTAGTTTCCAAACCGACAGAGATGATTCAAAGTCACAATCAAGATTTGTTTTCACGCTAAATGGTGGTGCTGTTAGTTGGAATAGTTCCAAGCAGGAGATGGTGGCCGATTCTATGACAGAAGCCGAGTACATCGCGGCTTCGGAAGCCGCGAAGGAGGGTGTTTGGATAAGGAATTTCCTCATTGAGCTTGGTGTGTTCCCGAATGCGTCCAGCCCATTGAATCTCTACATGTAATACGGCGATTTCATCTTATTCGAGACTTCGTTAACCGGGGTGAGATCAAGATATGCAAAATACACACGGATCTGAACATTTCTGATCCGTTGACAAAATCACTCCCGCAGGCTAAGCATGATGCGCATGTAAGAGCTATGGGTATTAGGTACCTTCTAGATTGACTCTAGTGCAAGTAGGAGACTGTTGGAGGTATGCCCTAGAGGCAATCATAGAGATGATGATATTCCATTTGTATCCATGATTTATATTGTGTTCCTTGAATATCCATTAAAGGCTACTTGAATTGATTTGCAATTCTGTGAATTGTGTGTGAAACTCTTTACTTGTATGGTTATTCTAAAGTTGTCTCTAGTCGGAGTTCATGTGAGGACACACATGAATATTAGACTAGCACATGTATTAGTTGATGACTATGTTTCACAAGTCATGGACATGGAGATGTTGAACTAATAATGTGGGCACATGTGGAGACATGTGCTAGAACTGACCCAACACGAGAAGTAGTTCTCTCTTTAAACAACATATACGTTTTGTCCTTAGACCTGAGATTGTCGCATGTATTCAAGATGTGGATCGACCTACTTAGGGGCTATCAAACGCTACGCCTTAACAGGGTAGTTATAAAGGTAGCTTTCGGGTTTGTCAAGAAGCATGCTATGAGACATGGTCAATCAAGATGAGATTTGCCCCTCTCTGATTGAGAGTGATATCTCTGGGCTCCTCGAGTGATCGGATCCGAAAATGCATGGCCATGCTACGTACGGTTAAGAGTAAACCTACAAAGGGATTCTGAATCACAGGATCGAGAAAGAGCGATCGGCTTGAAGCTAGACCAAATATCGTGAGGCAAAGGGAATAGCATGTATATAATGTTGTGATGGTTCATCTGATTTGATCTTCATGTGCATATGGGAGTTGGCACGTCTTGCTAGAGGCCGCTACCGACTATTGGGCCGAGTAGGAGTACTCAGGCCATGTCTATACGTATCCGAACCCATAGGGTCACACACTTAAGGGGCTGGAAGCCCAATTCAGATGTGATCCGAGTTGGATTAGGTTTAGAAGTACTAATGGGCCTCGGACCCAGTGGCCCGTTAGGAACCTCTATAAATAGAGGGGTGGGGGCGCCCTAGGGTTTACACCTTTTTGGCGAAACACATCTACTGCGCCTCCTACGCCCTCACCTGTTGCAACTCACGAACCTAGCAGTCCGGCTTGCGACGCTTCCTCCCTACACGTGTGGATACCTTGGAGGTGTTGCGCCTGCAGCACTTGGACGAGCCATCGACGAGCCATGATGAGCCGACGACGAGCCGTGGCACGAGGGCGATCTTGCTGCACGTGGACGAGCTGCGAAGGAGTTGCTGGACGTCACATGATCGACTACGTACAACTACGCTGGTCAACTTCGCTGCATCGACATGAATCTACATCTTCCGCACCAGTGGTGCATCGAGTGGTAATCCCGTGATCCTTATACGGCAGTTTTCCTGGTTTACGCGGTAGAAAATTTTGATTTGCGCTAGTGTAGCCTACCTCGTATCCCTATAGTTGCTGCACCATCTTGAACTCATTCCTAATCTCCTTAAGCTCACAGTTAGCTTATCTCAATTCTTCCTCCCACTTCTTTGCATCCTCTTCAGCTTGCACCTTCTTCTTCACGAGCTTCATCAGAACACCAAAGGCCCTATCATCCCATTTTGGATCAACTAAGATCATGTAACCGCATTGCTTTTTTTCTTCCTACAAATTAAATGCCCCTATACAAATCATCGTTGACAACAGTAAAATGAAAGCATATAACAAAAATCTCTGTGAAGCAGGTACCCATTACCTCTAGGCAGCAAGCAAACCAGCGGCCAGGGTTGAGAAAGGTCTAAGAATGCTTCACAGTAGTTCTCAACCAGTAATCGCACTTGTTTTTAGGATGCCAATGGATAGTGTTGCAGGTTGATGTCTCCGAGCAGTTGCTACCAATGGAAGAAGATGATGGAATACTTGGATGCTTCATAAAAGTCATTGTAACTTAAAATCAATGTTTAGTTTTGCACTTCATAAACTATAGCCTATCAACTTCTAACATCAATCGGAATGCAAACCTAAGGGTAGGACGAAATTGGAATCTACTGTTTTCAACCAAAGTCCATAATTCTGGAAATCCTCTTCCCTCTAACGAAAGGGGAAAGTAGTGGCACAAAACAGGGGACTGACCTGACCGTAGCTCCTATTCCCTCCTTCGCTGCTAGGATGCGCCATTCCCGCCGCCCATTGCAGATCTGCGCACCGACGCCTCTATGCTCAAGTCTTTGCCACAGCCAACAGAAGCGTGCTGGCGAGTCCCTTGCATTGTACTCCATTGCAAATATACCTATTGCAGGAAATTAAGAATATAAATCCAGTAGCCCAAACAAGATGTCCAAATAACAACATCCAAGCCCATCCTGATAAACTATTCATCCCAAAAGGATTATATCCTTTGAAATGTTGTGAAGAGTTTAACCATAGGTAATCTCTTAACCATCCCATCAAATAAGTGGAGGATTCATGAAATTGTGAAACGTTGCTCTGCCATAATGTGATATGTTTCCAATGCCAATAAAACGTAACCCATCCAATGGTATTTAACATCCAGAAAAGTACCAAATAAAAGGCGTCCCTAGCAGAAGTATCACAAGTACCACGGTGCTCTGGGCTGTCGCAAGGAAAACTATATCCAAAATCCTTTCTATCCGGCATTAATTTGGAACTGCGTGCATCTAAAGCACCCTTTACTAATATCAATGGCCGGAAGTGGACCACACTTATTAGAACTGTAATCAAAAGAAGTTGCCTTATTGAAAAACCATAAACTGTATTATGTCTCAGTGGTAGTGCTGACTATTCAGAAACAAGAGGTCATCACAAGTTCGATCCCTGCTGTGGACACTTTTACCTTTTTATTTTTCTTCCTTTTTTATCTTAGACTGAGTTGTGGGATCCTACCAGATTTTATTATCTCAGCTGCCAGTTGTATTATGAGACAACGCATTTGTATATATACTACCAATATCTATATTATTAGTGTTCCTCAATTATGCAATGTATCTAAATTCTGAATATTAAATATGCTGGCATAAAATTGAAAGTAGATTAAATCAAAGCAGCATAATCAGATTGCATGTCATGGCCATTATATTCATCACTACAAAGTTCATAATCATCATTCTTACTTATCCTAATTTGCTAGATAGTACATCACACCAGTAGCGATTGCTTCACCTTCTTCACCACATTGGTGGCATGTTCTAGGTGTCCCTTCACCTACTGCAGCTCAGCAGCAGTCACTTCAAGCTTCATGTTAGCCTTTGCGCATTCTGCCTTTGATGACCTTGCTTCCTCCTCAGCTTTTGCCTTCCTCTTCATCAGCTTCATCATAATACCTTTAGTTCTAGCATCCCATTCAGGATCAACCCACATAAACGCTGCACATTTTAGCCCTTCACACTGCAGACACCAATTACGTTAATACAATTCTCCACTTACAACACTAACATCAAGAGCACAAGCAAAGTTTGTTACAATTGAAACAAGTTATCGTTTACCTCGCTGCAGGATGCATACCGGTGCCCAGGGTTGTCAAATGTCCAATTATACCTCACAAGGAGAGCATACTCGTGCTCACACTTGTTTACAGGATCCACAACGATAAGATCATCGTCAGGAGGCCCCGATCTGCCGCTACCAATGACTTCAAGCACCTCTAGTAAAATATTTGAACCTATCAATCCATAATACGATCCAAATTAAAAACTAACTGCATCACGAATCTAGTATGTTCAACATAGATCCCCAAATCCAGAAATCCCGTTCCCTAGAAGGATAGGGGAAAGTAGCGGCTCCAACCAGAGCACTGGCCTCATCGTGGCTCCTCATCCTCTCGCAGCCGGTCATGGTAAAGACTTCCCATTTGATCGGTAACATGTTCGACCCATGGCAGGAGCACATCTTCCTTTTTATTTTAGCGCCCTATTTATCAGCTTAAACTTACATGTGCGATCCTGGTTGGTTATGACATTCTCACGGAGCTTATATCATCACAAAACCACCATGTAACAGCTAGTGATGATTTCTTTTTGGCTATAGTGCCAACTTTTATGACGTTCTGTAACTTTGTCACTAAATTTTCTCAGATTTGAAACTTCGTGACTTTTCAGCCAGAAACCTCATAGATCTATGATGAGAACAAATGTGTCATTAAATTTTCATCATAGATCAACACATTTCTTGTAGTGGTAGAAATAGTGCACGCGCCTACGTGGCCTTGCCTGTGGTCACCGACTGATTCAGTGATGGTTACTATTACCAGAGTATGAATCGGTGGTAACAGTGCATGCACCTACCATGCTCCTGCCTGTGGTCACCGACTCATCCGGTGATAGTTACTGTTACTAGAGTATGAATCGGTGGTAATAGTGCATGCACCTACCTTGGCCTTGCATGTGGTCACCGACTGAATCGGTGACGGTTACTGTTACCACAGTATGAGTCGGTGGAATATGTCGGTGCATATTTTTAGCAGTATTTGCTTCAAATCTCTATGTGTCTTTGTCCCGGCTTCATTACCATCATTTGTAAGCCTTAAAATAAGACTATCTCTGGATTTTTTACTATCATTTGGATGTCGTAGAATTCTTTTAAGTCTTTCTTTTTATTCTCATTTTGATAGTTTTGTAATTCATCCTTGGGACTTATAAAACACATCATTATGGTCTAAGGCCATTTTCCTTACAATGGACACTCTTTGTGGGACATATTTTGAAAGCTAAACGAACAGTCTTTGTGGGATGGAGGGAGTAGATTTTATTATGCAGCTAGACATACACTATATCGATGCATAATAATACACTATATAGGTGCCCCCCCTAACTTTACTAGGTAAGTTTATATCCACACTGCAGCGCGTACGGGAGTATACGTAGCACCATATATGAGTGCAGTAATGTATCATATATGTGTGCATCACATTAATCCAAAACATACTATATATCCAGAGGCACCAACATATTTGATGCTAGGTGGAACATGTGTAGTTTGTCAGATGCATGTAGACTCTACTTTTTCCTGCGTGCAAGACTGCAACCAAGTGAAGCCGCCGGCCATTTTTTCTGCTTCATTACTTGGAAGGCGATCGACAAGTTCAAGTTCGCATGCACATGCAATGTACGTACCGTATGCGAGCAGAAATATATATAAAGATCGTGTTTGTGAGTCACGCTCACACAAGAGACCCGCATCACACTTCTATTTTTTTCGGTATTGCGGCCTTACGGCGCATGCACATCTCTTGTTGTTTCCTAATTTGTCCGGTCGCCGTCGACATGCCCGGCATTGGCCTCTTGCGTTCCTACAGCAGTATGTATCAAGTAAATTACTGAGGTCTTTCTCTATGAAGTTACAAGTAATTTACATGCACGGGTAGAAAACTGACCTTTTATCCCGGTTGGTAGGGAGCAAATCTCCCAAAAAAACCATCCGGGATAAAGCAATCGATACTAAAGGGGGTCTTTAGGCCCGGGTCACTCAATCGGGACTAAAGAGCCCCTTTTATCACAATTGGTAAAACCAACCGGGACTAAACGATTTTGTGCTAAAAAAAATATTAGAAATTTCCGGGAGGCCTCCCACACGCGCACGTCGCAAGTCACAAGTCACACCAAAGGCTCTATCATCCCATTCTGGATCAACTAAGATCATGTAACCGCATTGCTTTTTTTCTTCCTACTAATTAAACGCCCCTTTACAAATCGCTGTTGACAACAGTAACATGAAAGCACATAACCAAAATCTCTATGAAGCAGGTAGCCATTACCTTTGGGCAGGAAGCAAACCGGCAACCAAGGTTGAGAAAAGGTCCAACAATACTTCAGCACAGTTCTCAACCCGTGATCGCACTTGTTTTAGGATGCCAATGAGTAGTGTTGCAGGTCGATGTCTCCTACTAGTTGCTCCCAATGGAAGAAGATGATGGAAACTTGGATGCTTCATAAAAGTCATTGTAACTTGAAATCAATGTTTAGTTTTGCACTTCATAAACTATAGCCTATCAACTTCTAACACCAATCAGAATGCAAACCTAAGGGTAGGACGAAATTGAAATCTACTACCTTTGACCAAAATCCTTAATTCCAGAAATCCCCTTCCCTCTAATGAAAGGGGAAGGGGAAAGTAGTTGTACAAAACAGGGGACTGACCTGACCGTAGCTCCTACTCCTCCCTTCGTTGCTAGGATGCGTCATTCCTACCACTCGTTGCAGATCTGCGCACTGACACCTCTATGCTCAAGTCTTTGCCACAGCCAACATGAGTGTGCCGGCGAGTCCCTTGCATTGTACTCCATTGCAGATATACCCGTTGCAGGAAATTAAGAACATAAATCTAGTAGCCCAAACAAGATGTCCAAATAAGAACATCCAAGCCCACACTGATAAACTATTCATCCCAAAAGGATTATATCCTTTGATATGTTGTGAAGAGTTTAACTATAGGTAATCTCTTAACCATCCGATCAAATAAGTGGAGGATTCATTAAGTTGTGAAACGTTGCCCTGCCATAATGTGATGTGTTTCCAATGCCAATAAAAAGTAACCCATCCAATGGTATTTAACATTCAGAAAACTGCCAAATAAAACGCGTCCCAAGAAGAAGTATCACATTATGATGTGTTTCCAATGCCAATAAAAAGTAACCCATCCAATGGTATTTAACATTCAGAAAACTGCCAAATAAAACGCGTCCCAAGAAGAAGTATCAAAAGTACCACCACGCCCTGGGCTGCCGCAAGGAAAACTATATCCAAAATCCTTTTATCCGGCATTAATTTTGAATCACATGCACCAAAAGCACCCTTTACTAATATCAAAAGCCTACAACTAGGAGGTGGACCACACTTATTAGAACTGTAATATAAAGAAGCTGTCTTATTGAAAAACCATAAACTGCATTATGTGTCCGTGGTAGTGCTGACTCTTCAGAAACAAGAGGTCGTCGCAAATTTGATCCCTGCTGTGGACACTATTAGCTTTTTATTTTTCTTCTTTTTAATCTCAGACTGAGTCGTGGGACTTGGCCAGATTTTATTATCTCAGCTGCCAATTGTATTATGAGATAACACATTTGTATATATACTACCAATATCTATATTATTAGGGTTTCTCAATTATGCAACATATCTGAATTGTGAATTTAAATATGCTAAAATAAAATTAAAAGTAGATTAAACCAAAGCGGCATAATTAGATTGCATGTCATAGCCATTATATTCATCATTACAAAGTTTATAATCATCATTCTTACTTATCCTAATTTGATAGATAGTACATCACAGCAGCAGCAATTGCTTGACCTTCTTCACCACATTGGTGGCATGTTCCAGGTGTCCCTTCACCTTCTACAGCTCAGCAGTAATCGCTTCAAGCTTCATGTTAGCCTTTGCGCATTCTTCCTTCCATGACATTGCTTCCTCTTCAGCTTTTGCCTTCCTTTTCATCAGCTTCATCAGAATACCTTTAGTCCTAGCATCCCATTCAGGATCAACCCACATAAACGCTGTGCATTTTAGCGCTTCACACTGCAGACACCAATTACGTTCATACAATTCTCCATTTACAACACTAACATCAAGAGTACAAGCAAGGTTTATTACAATTGAAACAAGTTATCGTTTACCTCACTGTAGGATGCATACCGGCACCCAGAGTTGTCAAATGTCCAATTATATCTCACAAGGAGAGTATACCCGTGCTCGCACTTGTTTACAGGATCCACAATGATAAGATCACCATCAGGAGGCCCCGATCTGCCGCTACCAATGACTTCCAGCACCTCTAGTAAAATACAAGAACCTATGAACCCATAATACAATCCAAATTAAAAACTAACTTCATCACGAATCTAGTATGTTCAACCCAAATCCCCAAATCCAGAAATCCCCTTCCCTAGGAGGATATGCCTCTAGGATGCACCATTCCTGGCGCGGGCCGTTGCAGATCTGCGCAACGAAACTCGTCTTTGCGAAGCTAGCGAAGCGTCGTTCTGGCCATTTGATCCTTAAAGACTCGCCTGAAACTTACATGTGGGACCCAGTCACGATAAAGACTTCCCATTTGGTCGGTAACATGTTCGACCCACGGGAGGAGCACATCTTTCTTTTTATTTTAGCGTCCTATTTATCAGCTTAAACTTACATGTGCGATCCTGGTTGGTTTATGACATTTTCACGGAGCTTATATCATCACAAAACCACCATGTAACAGCTAGTGACGATTTCTTTTTGGCTACAGTGGCAACTTTTATGATGTTCCATAACTTTGTCACTAAATTTGCTCGGATGTGAAACTTTGTGACTTTTCAGCTAGAAATGTCATAGATATATAATGAGAACAAATATGTCATAAAATTTTCATCATAGATCAACTTCTTGTAGTGGTGGTAACAGTGCACGCGTCTACTTGGCCCAGCTTGTGGTCACCGACTAATTCAGTGATGGTTACTATTACCAGAGTATGAGTCGATGGAATGTTTCGGTGCATATTTTCTGCAGGATTTGCTTCAAATATTTGCGTGTCTTTATCCCAGCTTAATTACCATCATTTGTAAGCCTTAGAATAAGACTATCTTTGGATTTTTTACTATCCTTTGGATGTCATAGAATTCTTCTAAGTCTTTCTTTTTCTTCTCATTTTGATAGTTTTGTAATTCATCCTTGGGACCTATAAAACACCTACAAAGGTACATCTTGCAAACGCATTAGTCCCAATGACTATGTTGTCATTAATAACCAAAATCATTATGGCCTAAGGCCATTTTCCTTACAATGGACACTCTTTGTGGGACATGTTTTGAAGGCTAAATGAACAGTCTTTGTGGGACGGAGGGAGTAGATTTTATTATGCATCTAGACATACACTATATCGGTGCATAATAATACACTATATAGGTGCCCCCTAACTTTACTAGGTAAGTTTATATCCACACTGCAGCACGTACGGGAGTATACGTAGCACCATATATGAGTGTAGTAATATATCATATATGTGTGCATCACATTAATCCCAAACATACTATATATCCTCAGGCACAAACATATTTGATGCTAGGTGGAACCTGTGTAGATTGTCAGATGCATGTAGACTCTACTTTTTCCTGCGTGCAAGACTGCAAGCAAGTCAAGCCGCCGGCCATTTTTTCTGCTTCGTTACTTGGAAGGAGATCGACAAGTTCAAGTTCGCATGCACATGCAATGTACGTACCGTATGCGAGCAGAACTATATGAAAAGATCGTGTTTGTGAGTCACGCTCACACATGAGACCCGCATCACACTTCTATTTTTTTCGGTATTGCGGCCTTACGGCGCATGCACATCTCTTGTTGTTCCTAATTTGTCCGGTCGCCGTCGACATGCCCGGCATTGGCCTCTTGCGTTCATACTGCTACTGAGGTCTTTCTCTACGAAGTTACAAGTAATTTACATGCACCGGTAGGAAAGTGATGTAGGGATCAAATCTCCCAAAAACCATCCGGAATAAATTAATCGACAAAAGAGGTCTTTAGTCCCGAGTCACTCAACCAAAACTAAACGATTTTGTGCCAAAACAAATATTAGAAATTCTTGAGAGGCCCCCCCACACGCGCACGTCCCAAGTCGCAAGTCACACCAAAGGCCCTATCATCCCATTCAGGATCAACCAAATTCAGGATCAACCAAGATCATGTAACCGTATTGTTGTATTATTTTTTTCTTCCTACAAATTAAATGCCCGTTTACAAATCGCATAACATGAAATCACATAACCAAAATCTCTTTGAAGCAGGTAGCCATTACATTTGGGCAGCAAGCAAACTGGCGGTCAGGGTTGAGAAAGGTCCAAGAATACTTCACCACAGTTCTCAACCCGTGATCGTAGTTGTTTTCAGGATGCTACTGGGTAGTGTTGCAGGTAGATGTCTCCGAGCAATTGCTACCAATGGAAGAAGATGATGAAGACTTGGATGCTTCATAAACTCATTGTAACTTAAAATCAATGTTTAGTTTTGCACTTCATAAACTATAGCCTATCAACTTCTAACACCAATCGGAATGCAAACCTAAGGGTAGGACGAAATTGGAATCTACTACCTTCAACCGAAATCCTTAATTCCAGAAATCCCCTTCCCTCTAACGGAAGGGGAAAGTAGCGGCACAAAACAAGGGACTGACCTAACTATAGCTCCTACTCCTCCCTTCACTGCTAGGATGCGCCATTCCCGCCACTCGTTGTAGATCTGCGCACAAACACCTCTATGCTCAAGTCTTTGCCACAGCCAATAGGAGCGTGCCAGCCAGTCCCTTGCATTGTACTCCATTGCAGATATACTCGTTGCTGGAAATTAAGAACATAAATCCAGTAGCCCAAACAAGACGTACAAATAAGAACATCCAAGCCCATATTGATAAACTATTCAACCCAAAAGGATTATATCCTTTGATACGTTGTGAAGAGTTTAACCATAGGTAATCTCTTAACCATGCCATCAAATAAGTGGAGGTTTCATTAAATTGTGAAACATTGCCCTGTTTCCGATGCCAATAAAAAGTAACTCGTATTTAACATCCAGAAAACTGCCAAATAAAACGCATCCCAAGTAGAAGTATCACAAGTACCACCACACCCTGGGCCGTCACAAGAAAAACTATATCGAAAATCCTTTTTATCCAGCATTAATTTGGAACCGCGTGCATCTAAAGCACCCTTTAGTAATATCAATGGCCTGCAACTAGGAAATGGACCAGACTTATTAGATCTGTTATATAAGTCACAAGTCACACGATTTTTCACGTGAGATATGCGCATACATGGTGCTTGGGATTCGAACCCACGATCTCAAGGCTCGCGCGTAGCTTTCTTGCCATCCCACCTACAAGAAACATCTGACTATATAGTGGATGCAATCCTTTTGTATTAACTCGTGGGGAACCCTTTTATCCCGGTTGGTAACACTAACCGGGATAAAATGTCCCCTTTTATCCTAGTTGGTGACACAAACCGAGACTAAAGGGTCTGAGGGCTTTATTCATTTTTTCAACCACCCGTGAGGGACCCTTTTATCCCGGTTGAAAACACCAACCAGAATAAAAGACCCCCCTTTAATCCCGGTTGGTGTTACCAACCGGGATTAAAGGGTCGAGAGCCTTTTATCCCGTTGGTAACACCAACCGGGATAAAAAGTGGAATCTTTTATCCCGGTTGGTGTTTCCAACCGGGATAAAAGGCCCATCAGGGTCATTTTTTTCCACTAGCCTTTACAACCGAGATAAAAGGTCCTGGTTGGTGAGTCCCCCGCCAGTGGTCGAGTTTTAGTTCCGGTTGGTGAATCTTTAGTCCCGAGCTAAATATTAACTGGGACAAAAGGAGTGGATGGAAGGTGAGTTTTCCACTAGTGATGCATCCCAAGTAAATTACTTGTTTACTGCATGAGCGCTCGATCTAGTCGTGGGTGATGAAGACACGAATGAAGCACGAAGCAATTCTGGCACGCAGCGAACGATGCTGGAATCATGACTCCTAGCTAGCTTAGCTCGTCGTTCAATTATTCACAACTTCGGAGACGAGAGTACACTTTTTCCGTTTTGATTTACAAAGCATATTTCCGTGTCGTTAAGACTAGTCTAGCTTATTGCTGGGACCGACAATTATATGTCCAAATCTATTTATATTATATAAAGAGTATGTACCCTTTACAAACTATTGTTGAATAAAAACTTAATACAATGGCAATAAATTTGTGGCTAAAAATTACGAATTAATAGAATAATTTTGGTCAAAGGTTTGTCCTAATGAAACGAAATAAACCTATAACTTTAAAAGGAGGGAGTAGTGGCTAATAATATGTTATTTCACTACATTTATTCATAGCACATTATTAGCACAAAAAAAGGAAGTATGAGTTCCAAGATAGAAAAAATCCATGTGAAAATGTTGTAAGGCGAGACCATACACGAATAGTATAGCGAAACAAAAGGAGCCGCTTTTATATCAGTGAATATAAAATAGTATAGCACTTAAATCAGGGCTAGAGAGTGAAAAATTGTAATATAGCTATATATACTCCTAATTTCATCAACTAATAGATATTGTTTAAGGTGTGACCATACACAAATAGCATAACGAAACGACAGGTGGAAAATGCTACTATCTCCTTTTGGCCGCTGTATATGACATTTCAGACAGGAGAGCTTGACCTGCTTGTAAATTTATTTTGTTATCTACAACGTCGTCGTACAAGTATGACCTACCAGGCCACCAGCCAAATGGATCCGAGTAGTTGTTTTTGTACTATTGAATATCCGTTTAGGGGGTGTTTGGATACGAGGTGCTAAACTTTAACAGTGTCACATCGGATGTTCGAATGCTAATTAGGAGGACTAAACATGAGCTAATTATAAAAATAATTGCAGAACCCTGTGCTAATTCGCGAGACGAATCTATTAAACCTAATTAATCCATCATTAGCAAATGGTTACTGTAGCATCACATTGTCAAATCATGAACTAATTAGGCTTAATAGATTCGTCTCGCGAATTATACTCCATCTGTGCAAATAGTTTTGTAATTAGCCTATGTTTAATACTCCTAATTAGCATCAAACATCCGATGTGATAGGTGTTAAACTTTAACAGGATGTTCCCAAACCGCGTTGAAGAGGAGCCATGCTCACGTGCAGAGAATTATTAAGCACGCGCACACTGGCATGTGACGATGCGCAGTGTTTATATATTCTTGTGGCGGTCGACATGCCTCCAGTTTCCCGTCGCGTTCTTACACATGGAGTGGTAGTATATCTGCATCTCGATCGAAGATCCAACGAGTTAACTGGGCGACAATCTTCCACACAGTCCAGCTCCACGTTTTTTAAAAGTAAATTAAATTTCTTCAACGGTTGATCGTCCAGTCATCAACCCGGTCAACCGTGTGTGAATTGTATCTATCCTACCATCTTATCCAAATTGACCTTGCCAACTTGGCTATGCCATGCAGATTGGCAGGACTCAAGTGCCACTGGTGGAAAATGCGGCTTTAGTCCCGGTTGGATAGGATCATAGATCCTGAAAATCCAACTGCGACTAAGTTTTCAAGATAAAAGGGGATCCTTTAGTCCCAGGTCATTCACCCGAGACTAAAAACCCCTTTAATTCCGATTAGTAAAAGGGGCAGCCACATAGGCGCAACACGCGCTCCTTTAATCCCGGTTGCTTTTACCAACTGGGACTAAAGGGGGTAGGTGCATGCACACATGTTGTGCGTGCACTTACCCCTTTAGTACTTAAGACATTTTTTAATTATTTCTCATATGAATATTGTATGACGTGCATGGTGCATGCACTTACCCTTTTAGTACTTAAGACTTTTCTTTAATTATTTCTCATATAAATATTGTATGCAAGTCGTATATATATTTCATGACAGTAATATATATATATACAATTCTTAGTATATTATACACATAATTAGTATTTATATAATCACTATGTATATAATAATTTGTCTTCTTTATTCTTAGAATCATTCTCATCATGGTGTTGCTCGGTGCGGCTATTGCACGTTCGTCGTAATAAAATTCTTCCGTGGGATTTATCACCTCGTCTACCAGGAATCCTATGAGACCTTCACATATTGCCAAAATCCTCTCCTTCTCCGAGAGTCTTTCTTGAATATTCCACATCTGTAATTTGGAAATATGTGAATGTTACACGAAAAATTAAATATAAGGAGCTAGAAAATAATTAATTATTAATAGTTTATTTTACGTACATCTACATCATGCGACGACAGCACCTTGCCATGCACAAAATTGTTCATGTGCTCACAGATGTAGTATCCACATAGATTATTGCTTTGTTCCTATCTCAAGCACTTTAGTGGGAAAAAACAAGTTAAAAATATTCGTGTTATAGAATGTACAAAATGTGCAAACCTCATACGTACCGGGAACTTTGTATTGAATGTAAGTTTTTCTTTGAGATCATCATGGTGAGTCTAAAGAAATCGTTTCCATGCACTGCGGATTAAAATAATGAATGATATGGTAAGTCTAAAGAAATCGTTTCCATGCACTGCGGATTAAAATAATGAATGATATAGTGGTAGGTGAAATTTTTGGAAACAAACTTTTACATAGAGATAAAGGTCCAGAACTATTATGAGTTTTGCATGTCTTGAATGCCTTGGTACTTCACCAGTAGTTTCCTCAATGAATCAAACACAATAAGATAGCTTTTATCAGACAAAATTATTAGAATCCAGTGGAAATTGCGTACATAAATAATGTTCATATTAGAGCTAACTAACATTAATTAGGTAAGAAAAAATAAAATAAAAATAGACGGTACCCACACTTACTCAAAGGTGTATGGCAGTAGCATGTATTCCTTGTAATTTTGTTTCTCCAAGAAATTGTATACTGCATCCAATGTTTGCTTTGGTTGATCCCGTATCTGCTTTTGGTTAACGAGCGATAGATCCATGAAGCCAACATTGAAGTACGATTCTCTGCGGTACCTCTGAATTAGCATCCTATATAAAATGGAAGACGAAGTTAGTAGGGTGACGCACACACAAAAAATAATAATCTGAGCCAAAATTTACATATTGATAAACAGACACTTACAGAACTTAGGCGCTGATGAGACAGACGTCAAGGCCATGATGATGGTACACTTCATATATATCGAATTCTATCCACAGGAGTTTCCTACCTTCGCTGAAAAAATCAATAGGTTTAACCTGAAGAGCAAACATGAGCCTATCGTTGACAGATTGCTCCATGTACCATTGATGGAATTTGTACATCTTCGTGGAGAGCTTCCATACCAATTTAGGCCTTACTAAAGGCTTGCCTACCTCAAAGGGCTATTTAGATACAATTGGCTCTGGAGCTGGCAAGTCTACAACTTCAGCAAGCGACATACATGTATCCTGCATAAATCCAATAACTTGAATTTGTTGTTCTAAGAGCATTGCTGCTATAGTTTGAGTGTCTTTATCTGCTTAGTCCCCGAGATGGGGGGACAGTACGACTAATGTCCCCTAAGGTTGCTTGCTCGCCATGGAGAGGAGGATGAAGCTCTCGGTCTCTGGTGGAGTGGCTCTGGCTGGGGGAGGAAGAAGAGTTTTGGGCAAGAGATTTTGTCCCATTAGAAAATTCCAACCATGACAAAAGATCCCCTTGTTCCGGTTGGTAATTCCAACTTAGATTAAATCTTTTGTCCCAGTTGGAATTACCAACCGGGACAAAAGGGGGTCTTTTGTCTCGGTTGGTATTTCCAACCGGGACAAGGGAGGGTCGGTGCAATTTTTTATAGCCGTTACAACCAGGACTAAAGTGGGGGCTTTAGTCCCAGTTGGTCTTTACAACCAGGACTAAAGCTGCCAACCCCCCCCCCCTTCCCGTGACGATGGCCTTCGGTGGCACATTTTTGACCCAAGGATAAAGGCAGTCCCGGGTCCAAAGTTAACCGGGACAAAAGCACCTGAATGAAAGGTCAGTTCTCTATTAGTGTGCACAGAGAATATGCATGCTCTCAAATTTAAAGTCATTACCAATTTAAAAAGTTACGTCAAAAACAACTTGGAACCGTATTACATTTCTTCAGGAATGAGGAACGAGATCCTCTCCGCAGCAAAGAAACACTGCCAAGGTCGAGTGGTCGACCAATTAACGCATTCTTTTGGCAGTGGCAGGTACAAATAAAGTACTTAGAAGTATTCCACTGATTAAACAACAGGCAGCCAGGCACGCGCGTGTTAGACATACATGATTATGAGTTTGTGTTGTGTACGTGTGTACCTTGTAACACGTTTCGTATCCCTTATCTGATGGATTCTCTTAGAGATAGATATGTTTGTTGTAACCATCAGCTAAGGGATCGTAACGACTCCTGTAATCCATCGCCAAGGATGTTCTGGCGCTATATAAACAAGTAGCGTGCGCACGGGGATGGTGCAGCGTTTCCACCCAAACCTTCCGCATCTGTAAGATCTTTCAGAGCGAGCTTTGCACATCATCATCGGCTCCTGCTTGCCGCGTAGCAATAACTTATGCGGAACGAAGCAATAACTTAAATATATAATTTGTCCAATCTAGAACATTTCGGGAGGTTGCTGTCATTCATCCACCTTCGAAGAAAAGGACTAGGGTTGGTACTATGCTACAGGTAGAAGAAATCCAAGCTGATCTTGAGAGTGAGAAACAAGAGGGGGCACAACTTCGGCAAAAGATTGCTGAACATGAGTTTGAGATGGGTGCACTGAGATTCAGGGTGGAAATGCAAGAAACAACATTGAAGTCTCAGACAGAAGAGCTCGAAACTTTAAAGAACACCACAAAGCAGTTGCATACTCTGATTTCTAGCCTGATTCACTTCAGCACCAGTCAGAGTAAGGTGAATTCTTCCCTCAACTGAAGTGTGTTGCTGATGAACTTGTTATTTGTTGCCAATGAACTTTTATTGTATGTTGCATTGTTGATGCTGAACTTGTTCTATGTTGCATTGTTGATGCTGAACTTGTTGCTGGTGAATTATTCATTGATTGTGATACGAACAATATAGAAGTTGGAAATGAGATATTTTTATGTCTGTAATTGTGATGGTGATCAGCTGCCAAAATTGAATATATGTCACTACGAAATGCAATAATGGGATAGGGTCCAACAGAAAAAAAGGCCCAATATGGTACTGCAAAATGCAATAATGGCTCTAGGTTAGATGGGCTAGGACCTAGAAAAAAAGACCCAATATGACATGCAACAAATATTTTTCAACCAAAAAAATAGAGCGGAAACCTAAAATGGGCTAAAACTATTCCAACAAAATTAGGCTCATAAAGGCTCTTACATGTACCTGGCTTCAAATTGTGACGAACCGAAATCATCATAACAACCCTGCCACGTCAGAGCCACGTTGTATTTTTGTCCAACGTGGCGCAACCCGCGAAACAGTTTCATGACGACATGTGGGACGAATTTTCATTCGTCATTATCTTAGTGACGCACCGAAATAAGGAATATCCCAAGTTATGGTTTATGATGCTCGACTAATGACGAAGGGTTTTCGTCACTCCCGCGTCATAAATTACGGTTTATGATGAAAAAACACGTTTATGACACTTTTTCGTTTGTCACTAGTTGGAAGATCCCGGACCGGCCTCCTACCCGGCTCCTCCCCGCACTGCTCCTTCGCCGCCCCCGCTCCCCGCGTCACGCCGGCCATCCCTCCTTCCTCCTGCGCTAGCAGCGCGCCGACCATACCTCCCTCCTCCTGTGCCGGCTGTCGGCCGCTGCCCCTCCCTCTCTCTCCCCAGCCAACCTCTGTGCGCCACCCCTGCCTTCGCGCCACGCCGAGCCGCCCTGCTCCCCCACTCGGCGACACTGGCTCCTCCCCACGCGGCGGTGACCGAGGGAGGCGCACGGGCGAGCGCGAGATGGAGCCGCACGCCTTCCGTCTGGGTCCGCACGGTCCCTCCATTTTGGAGGAATCTGCTCAACCCGGATCAAGAGGGAATATTCCCATCTGGGTCGAACCCGTTCCACATCGTTTTTCAACCAAACAGGGGACGAAGCGGGTCAAACCCGTTCCGACCCACTCCAACCCAGTAACCAAACACACGGTTATAGAACCAGAAAGTCATACTGATCACAGCCCTGCACACCCAATTGGTAATGTGCACTCTCCCACAAATGAAGTGCAGGTAATAGAGTAGATACTTTATTTCTAATGTACACAGTTACAACAATAATATTTAAGTTTTTGCTAAGGTATTATGTAATATGGTTGATGACACTTTGCAACAGTAGACATCCACTAAATACCATACGTCTTTACCTAGTGAGCAAACAGTTGCCAAGGTATACTTGTGTTGTTCAGAGCATACTAGTTGAGTATGGCATAATCAAGTAGACACAACCTCATACACTTATCTGTATACCTACCCTGTAATATTTCTTTAGTTAACTTTGATGTAAACTTAGCTACATTGTGGCTGCAGGAGGCACATATTCAGAGTTCTATTCATGAAAATAATGGTAATGCAACCACAAATTTTTCACAAGATCCCATATTGACAAACATGGTATGTCTAAGCTAATATTGCAATATTGTTTATAATGAGTGAACTTGCTTTAGTGGTGCTGTATTTTGACTAATATAATTTCTGCCTATTCTAGAGGACTCGAAGAGTTAAAGCCCCCAGTTTGAATCGGTCAGATTCGGTATGCTTCTATTCCGCTTGTTTCTTTTGTAATTAAATTAGTTAAATGTACAAAACTCTTATCTTCATGTTTTGCAAAATGGTAGAGCTGTTCTCCAGTCTATCTTCTTTTCCTAAGAAACAAAGGAAGAATTGTGGCCAGAGCGAAGTTAGTGACTACTGATGGCAAATGAGAGATTGGAGGAAGCATGCTTTGAAAGGAATACGTTGGGGTTTATGTTGAAGGTCTTGAAAATGTTGACAGCAAAAATAAAGGAGATAAGGTGATAGCTAGACATGTTTTTGAGATTCGTACACTAATAGATGCTATTGGCTATACTATTCCTTGGCCCCGTTCACCTGTAAATTTTTTTCTAAGATTAAACCTACAGTTTCGTAATATCTTTAAATTGTGTTATTCATCTAACCCATGCCCGTTGCAAGTGAAAAAAGCTACAAGTTCAAATCTAAAACAACATGGTGATGTAACTTTTTAAGGGAGAAGTGAAGCTGCGATGGAGAGGGGCAAGAACGGGCAATGGAGCATAGGTTTAGTTGTTAGTGAAAAATTAGAAATAGTTGTATGATATTATCACTTTGTCTGTGTTTCTTTATCAAGGCAATTGTCTTGTTGATAGTACTTTAATCAATAGACATGTTAGTTCTTGAATGAAGTAGTCAGTTTCTTTTTGGTGAACCAAAGAATTGATTGTCAATGCAATGTCATGGATAATTTATTTAGGCATTATTAACCTATTAGAAAATAAAATGATATATTAGATTTATAAATGCAAATAAAAGAATCATTATATATTAGTACACAAGAAAATTGATGTATCTATAAATCTTCTCTACATTTCTTAATACACAATGTGGTGTTACTATAAAACGTGTCTATATCCGTAGATGCGTATGCATCTACGATATTGTTTCTACATTTGTTAACACACAATTTGGTGTTACTATGAAACGTGTCACCCGCCACGTCACCTACCACGTCACCCGCCATGTCACCCACCACGTCACCTGCCACATAACGTGCCATGTCACCCACCACCTCACCTACCATGTCACCTGCCACGTCACCTACCATGTCACCCGCAACATCACCTGCCACATCACCCGCCACATCACCCACCACGTCACGTGCCACATCACATGTCACGCTCTACTAAATCGTCTCTATATTGGTGTTACTATGAAACGTGTCACCCGCCACGTCACCTAGCAAGTCACCCGCCATGTCACCCACCACGTCACCTGCCACATCACGTGCCATGTCACCCACCACCTCACCTACCATGTCACCCGCCACGTCACCTACCATGTCACCCGCAACATCACCTGCCACATCACCCGCCACATCACCCACCATGTCACGTGCCACATCACATGTCACGCTCTACTAAATCGTCTCTATACTAATTGCAGTGCAATAAGGCGTTGTTATAAAAAGCATCTATATTAGTATGCATGTTTTGTATATGTATCTATAAATTGTATCTATATTTCTTAATATGCAATGAAGCGTTACTATACTACGTAACTACACCACTAGAGATATTTTATACATGTGTCTGCAAAATTGTATCAAGTTTTTTGGATATGCATCTAACATGTGTATAAAATGTCTCTTACTTTCATAGCAATGCTTAAAGAATTCGACTCTACAAGGTTTTGACATGGTACATATGATGATGCTTCTAACACGCTTTATGAAAGCGTGCCTACATTGACATAGAGACGAAATAAAGCGTGTCTAACTCTAAATCTGGCGTATGTAAAGGGGGCATTCTAGTAGTGATGGGTATTCATTATTGATGTCAAATCAAAGCTAAACTCAAAGTGGCCAGATTGGAGGAAGAAGTCAAGTTGAAGAGACTGTTGAGCATCTGTTTTTTTGATTGCCCTACTTCTGTGAGCAGATGGTTTGCTCTAGGGATTACATGGAGTGCAAATGCAAATATACATCAAAAGATTTACATTGCAAAGCAGGGTTTTGGGCAACCTTTCTTTATGGAGATCTTCCTGATTGGTGCCTGGTGCATTTGGAAGGAAAGGAATGGGCTCATATTTGACAACAAAGTGCCATGTATTGCTACATGGAAGACCTCATTCAAATCTGAAGTTGCTGATCATCTTATTAGAATCAAACAGAACCTGCATCCCTCCATCTCTCAATGGCTTCATGCCCTGTAACACCCCCCCCCCTTCCTCCTTCAGTTAGGTAGTTGTCTTATTTAGCGCCTAGCCGCTGGTTAGCTCTCCCTCTCCCTGTAAATCTGTATTTTACTTTGTTGTTTTTTAATATATTCCCTGTTGCCGGGGGGTTTTTGCCCCACGGTTCGTGGTCAAAAAGCAATGGATTAGTGACCAGGAACTAAGCAAAGTTTGGTCAAGAGACGGCTTGAGCCATGGGATCTTTGCTAGGGTGAAGATGCTAGTACTTGGGAGAACTTCGAGGAACCAATCAAGCCATGAAAATTGAAGTATTGCAAAGCATCAAACTATTGTTGGATTATAAGAATTGAGGTGACTTGTGGATATGAAGTTGTTTGGTGATCATATTGGTTGATAAATCCCAAGTCACTAGTTCAAGGATGGTATGCTCAAGAGACAAGAATTGTTGCACCCTTATGAAGTGAGAATTGAAGAAAAGTGGCATTGTTCAAGTTATTCAAGCTCAAGAGATTGAATTAGGTTTTATCTTTGATCTTGAGTATAGGTATGCTGCTCTATCAAGAGGGATGCGACATTGAATAGTTTGACTAGTCTCGGTGCTCAAACTAACAAAACAACCCAAGTGCTGATACGAGAGAGACACACACTGCACAACACTCCACTCAGCCTACTAACCATGGGTGTGCCCAAATATCTGGCACGAGGCTGGAATAGCCGTATTCCAGTAAGGCTTCAGGGTTGATTTTACCGGAGTTTTCAAAAGGGTGTTGAAATGCTCCGGTACTAGGAGTCTGTTGCCGGAGTATCCGACAAGGGGCCGGAATAGCCATATTCCAGGAAGGTTTCTCGGCTGATTTTACCGGAGGTTCCGATAGGGTGTCGGAATGCTCCGGTACTAGGAGTCTGGTCTAGTTCCTTTGCTTGCTAGAGTTTCTGGCACGAGGCCAGAACATCCTTATTCCGGCAAGGTTTCAGGTTTGACTTTACCTGAATGTATGGCATAGTGCCGGAGTCTCTGGTACTGACTAGTTTCTGTTCTTTCTGCTGTGGGTGCTAGAGTATTCTGACACGGAGCTAGGATATCCGACACACATCTAACGGCTAGTTCTGTGAGTGCTGGAGTTTCCGGCACTTAGCTGAGCTATGCGTAATGGTTAGTTTTTCGGAGCTCAGGTATATATCCCTCTTCAGCCCCCTCTCTCACTAGAGTTGGTTCCTCCACGAAATAGAAACACCCTAGAGCACTTGTGAGCTCTTCCCAACATCTCTTTGTGAGATTTGTGAGAAATCATTGAATTGGGTTAAGAGTTTAGGTGATTGTGAGCATGATTGAGCCATTCCCATCCTTGAGCACTTGAGGGCTTTGTCAAGCATTCTTGAGGCATTTTTTACTCTTGGAGGTGAAGCCTCCTAGATGGCTATGTGTTGCCCGATGAGATACCAAGTTTGTGGTGAGCCACAGGAAGTTTGTGAAGGTTTCAATTTCACCTCCACAAGGGAAGAAATCAAGTTAGTGGAAGCCAAGGTGGTTCTTGGCGAGGGTAAGTGGTTGAAAGAGACCCGGTTCCTTAGGAGGAGCTCCTCAACGGAGAGTAGGTGCTTCATTAGAAGTAGCCGAACTTCGGTAAACAAATCGCGTGTCCACTTTCTTCTTGTTGTTGTTCTTGAGTTCTTTGCTCTCTCTACTTTATTTTTCTCTGATCTACTTGGTCATGTGATTTTGAGTGTAGGGGCTCCATGGATCTACTCTGAATCATCATTTGGAATACATGTCTTCAAGTGGTTTGAGATAGAACTCACTATATAGGCGAAGTTTAATTTCATATGTGGAATTTTTTAGTACCAGTGCTAGAGTATCCGACACGGTGTCAGAATATCCAGCACCTACCAGTATAGGAGTTTTCAACAAGCTATCGGAATATCCGGTGATTTCGCTGCTAAGTTTTATTTTTTAGAAATCATCTATTCACCCCCTCTAGGTGACATCCATGGGGCAAATCAACTATGGCATCATCATCTGAGTGTGTTCTTGGATCGGAATTGGACACGAAGCAGTGAGTTGTTTCTCTTTTAGAAAAATAAAGAACAATTAAGAAGTTCGTGTTGGTCCGCCCCGTTTCCATTTGTGCTTGATGACGTCGTTGCAGCAGGCGGCTTTGCTTGTGTTTACTGTAGTTTCTGGGATTCAAACAGGGTTACAGAACAAAGGAAGGTCTGCGTAGTTTCAGTCAATGGTTGGGACGCGTACGGGGTACTTTCGATCGTCTTGACTTGACTTGACTTGCATATGACCTCCTTACATATCTTTTTGGACAATTAGACGACCATGCCATTTCTTTGTATACGCTGGAATACCATGGCAAGCTCCATACAAGTTTGCCGCAACTTCATCAACAACACTACAACAGGCAGGAGCAATACCTTAGGTGCCCACGCATACGCGGATGCGGATGATACTCGTCCTTACGACCTTGCATGTGCGAGTGGATAGCGTTGGGTCTACAGTACACGGTGTCGTGGTCAAAACCTACGTAAATACTACGATGTACTCAACGCTACAAGCGGTCATAGCTAATTAAACGGTGATATTTGCGTGTAGGACAGCACACACAACCTGGAGTTTCTCTTAGTTTGAGTGGCAGTTGTTCAGACTTTGGACCCAAATAGCTACCAAAAGGAAAACAGTCCTGTCAGTGTGTCGTCTAAAAACGCATGACAGAAAGAGGTACAGAGTATGAGTGAGTGGAAAATACAAAGCGGGTCCATGGTTGATCAGCGTGTTTTCACTGAAGATTCACAAGGTATGTACTATGTAGTTTCGTCCCTTGGATTTGGAGTAGCACGTGCACATTGCGTGTGCATCCCGTGATGAGCTATGATGATGCCCACGTGCCACTGATGATGGCTAATCGGCTTTGGGTGCCGACAACCAACTGTACGAATCTAGGGAAGCATCTAGACTCACGCGTGGGGTCGACAACTTAGCTAGTCTAGCCAAGAGCTCACTGTACCCCGTGGATGGATACCGAATTATCCGTATTTGTATCCATCTAAATTGCCAATATAAATATCCATATTAATATTTATTTGTAATATGGTTGTACTGTATTCGGTTTTCAGTATTTTTATATATCCAGTTTCATATTTCTATATGATAAAAATATGGAATACTCAACATTATCAATATCTGTGAAGAATAAAGTGAAACCATCAACAACTTATTTTTTTGACTAATTACTAATTACAAATGATGTTAATTTTAATATTACTAATAAAATAATGGTGTACACCATTTAAACTATTAAAAAAATATCTTTATGTGTATATGAAAAATGACTAATTATGTTAATCTAATATTACTAGTCATGACAGTGATAAAGTTTAACTAATTTTAATATGGTCAATCATATTAATTTTAGATATATTATATTATTAATAAGTAATAAATTATACTTATATGTATTAATGTACTGATTTTTATTATTAAACTATATGTATTTATGAAAATATTTATTTTATATTTATTTGATATATGTACTTATTTAAATATTTATTAATAAATATGTTATTTTAAATAACCTATCTATTATGTACTATACTTATAATTTACTTCATACTTGTAACATGATTTTTGATCAACTATAAAACCAATGCTAAAGAAAATTAATACTTGTCGTGACGCTATGTTCCAAGTCGAGTAAGTATCCGAATGCAAATCCCAATTCGAACTATTCATTTTATATTTATATCCGAATATTCATATTCGTATCAAATTCGAATTAAAATGTGGTAAATAGTTCAATCCAAATTTCATTCCATGCGTATTTTATCCTTACATTTACGTGGTACTTCACATGCACATGCGCCCCTCAATAATTCATACACCAAAGTACATTACTACACATCGATGCACATTATCCATGAAACCATCCTAGTTTCCCAAAGTATGACCGTTCCCATAGGAAAATTTTGATGACACACCGTGCAACCGTGATAATATAGAAGCTACTATAACAATGATGATTTCCGCTGCTTTGTGATCTTGTCCTTACCATTGGTATTTTGTATGTATTTTAATTTTTGGGTGACCGTATGTCCCGTGTTGCAGAGAATCTGTTCCGCCACGATGCAAATAAAGTTATCTTAATAGACATAAAGTGGTGTCAGAAAGTTTGTTTGGCATTCAGGTTCCTCAGATGCCTTTTTGACCATGGCCGCTCATGCCTGTCCACCTTTCGCTGTGGACCCAGACTAATCTTGCAGTGTGCCACATGCATTGCCTGAATGAATTAATGGGATGGGTCAGATTTCCTGCCCGTCACAGCAACATGCCATGTGTGGAGGTTAGCGCATGTTTGATCCTTGAGTTAAAATCTAATTTATGTCACGTCAAATCTTCAAAGGCTAATTAGGAAGACTAAACATGAGTTAATTATAAAACTAATTACACAGATGGAGGCTAATTCGCTAGACGAATTTATTAAGCCTAATTAATTCATGATAAGCACATGTTTACTGTAGCATCACATTGTCAAATCACGAACTAATTAGACTTAATAGATTCGTCTCATAAATTAGCCTCCATTTGTGCAATTAGTTTTGTAATTAATCTATGTTTAATACTTCTAGTATCTAAACATTCGATATGACAGAAACTTTAGTTCGGATAAAGAACCAAGTACTCCCTTAGATTTGGTTCACGGGACAAAGACTTTTTACTCCTTGAAGTAGTTACTTCACTCTCCTATCCTATACATTCAGGTACCCTTTAAGTACATCTCGAGATCCCTATTGGATGGCAAGGGTCTGACTTATATCTTGTCAATGTATTATGTACACGGTCCACAATACACGTACAAAAACAATTATTATAAATGCACTCCTCTCTCCCCTCCTAAGCATTTCAAAGTTATTTGAACCTCTCCCATCTCCCTCTCCCTCCGCCTCACCTGTCTCCCCCCCTCTCTCTTCGAAATTCGACAGTTAGCGTGGTGGGGTCACGACCGCCGGCCACCAGCGCGCCGCTGGAGCGGTAGTGGAGAGATGCATATAGGCCTCAGCCCCTCGACATGGGCCGGCACAATACAGGGCACGGCCACCAGCGCGTGGATCCATCGAGGGTGCAGGCATTGGTGGTAGTGAAGTGGATAGGGACCGCCATAATGGTGGTGCAAGTGCGACTGCCAAGCCCTGATCCTGCATGGCGCTGGCCTGAGCATCGCCACCAGCACCCGAATCCGGTATGCCGTTGTGCCAGCGGACCGTGGCAGCTGGGGGCAGCTCAGGGGCGGCCTGCTGCAGTAGTGGGGCCTTGCTCGGTGCATAGCCAAAGAGGCCCTACCGCAAGGTCGAGTAGAGTCGCGTGAGCTGGAGGTGCTCCACCGTGAGCTTGGGACGCACGCGACGTCTGGGCTTTGAAGGTGCTTCACCGTACGCGACATTTGGAAGCTTGCCCGTGTACCTACGGAGGATTTTGTTTTCCTTTGTTTTTTCTCTTCTTCCTTTCTCCAGGTGGCTTTGCTCTTGCTTGTCCTTTTTTTCAATGAATCTTCAAATTTGTATAAGATTCATGAGATTTGTGAGGTAAATACATGTGGTACATGGTTTGCGGTACCATGATGTACCAAAAAAAAAGAACGTGGTACGAGGGTGTACACTCAAAGGAAACATGTTACCTGTTTGGCTAGTGAAAATAGTAAGATAGATTAAAAAACTCATGTACATATTTATTAAAATAACCATGTGCAACGGTTGTTTTTCAAAATTTGAATTCAGTGCTACCGTCTGAGTGCATCCATGTGGTGCAAAATGTGTATTAGTGGCGGTCTTTGACTATACCAATGGCATCCTTTGGGTCACGTCAGCCTGACTAGATTTCCTCACGTGTACATGTACGCCTAGAAATAAATCGAATATGTTGCAAATGCATTAGCAAAGGATAAGATAAGATCTCACAGGATTCAAAGCGAGATGGAGGACCAAGATTGTTGTTGCCAGTACTGCAAGGTAGAAGATTGTATTTTGGTTGGACTAAGATTTTTTACTGCTTGAAGTAGTTACCTGAACTATCCTATCTATTAAGTACCTTTTGTTTTGTTGACGTAAAAGCTGGACTTCAGGCTTCTGCATGAACAACACGGAGAACCTAGGAGATTTGCTTAACTCCAGTGCAGGCTCCAAATCGGCTCGTAAAGGTGCAAGGCATGCCAGTCAATTTGACCTGAAAATTCACAAGGTAAACACTAAATTCTCGAGCCGATCGGCTGTGAAGCCTTTCGAACTTATAGGTAGGTGTTCTTGAATAAACACCACAACAGTTAGATATTCAATATAATCATGCGGTGTATATAAATAAAGCATTAATGGCATGTGCCATTGGCTATATGAGCCGACGGACTAAGATAACAGCATTGTACAACAACAACCATAAAATGAGCCCTTGCTAACCATGCGCACACCAGGTAAAATAACAGATCTAGTCAATATCTTGATAAGTGTAATTGAACTTAGACAAGGTAACATGGTGAGAGGGCATTAACTTCGGCCCATTAACTTAACAGGCAAGCTTGCGGCAGCAAAGCCTCGTACGCGTCCCTATCAGCTCAATGACGTCACCACGCTTCTGTGAGATATGGGTGATAACTAGTCGATGCATAGGCTCTCAACAGTAGCATTATGACGACAGAGATAACTCGATGCATGGCCGTTGCATAGGCTCTCAAAGCCTAGAAAGTTCTACTTGCAATCTAAGATAACTTGATAACTAACCAGACAACCGAATATCATAATATAAGACTTAACTTAGAAAGTTCTGATAGAGGCCGTAATGACCAGGTGACGATACTTACAAGCTCGCCTAAGATCGAAGCCGATGCAGCCGTGCACGCAGGAAGGAACTCGTTGAATCTACTCTACTTATACTCCTAGGGTTTTGGCAGCATGGCACCGAAAGGTTGTATTGATTGATTGATGATTGTTTTTACAATGGCCAAAGGGAACATATTTATACTCTGGGCTAATGACTCCTGATTAAGCCGTAAAAAAACTTGTCTAACAATAAATATCTATACTAAAGGTAATATTAAGATACATGAACTCTAATTTTTTTACATAGAGTCCTCACCAATAAAACTTCCTCCAACCTTTGCATACATGTGTTGGCCCCTTCCTTCTTGACGCCATCCTTGCCTTTCTTTATTCTAATTATCTTTTCTTTCTCGACCAATCCGACGAAGCCACTCTTTGTGGTGGAGCTTATGGACTCCATATCTTGCACGAGTATTGTAACCTTCAAGTCTGGCAAGGTCAAACTATAGATTTTCAGATGGGCTAGGCCCACTAGGTGGCTCGAGGCCCGGCACTAAAAAGCACGGGCCCACCACGAGGTGAATAGCGCCTGGGCCAGCCCGGCATGATGATAGTGCTGGGCCTAGGACACATCCTCGCCACGCTGCGCCAGCACGAGCCCCACACGATTTTTAGCCAGCCCGATGCCGCCCGACAGCCTACTAGCAACCCGCAAGTATATATATGGAAAAACCCTAATTCATTGTCCTCCTCTCCTCACCCAACACCCAGGCAAGCAGTCGGCGCCCTCCCACCCTCTCTCGGTCTCTACCGTGACGCTTCCACCACACCCTACACTGATACTCTATCCTACGGCAGGTATGGTAGCGCACTTGCCAATCTCAACCCGAGCCTAGACCCATAATTCGGCGAGTGGCATGCACGTTTAACATATTCCCATGAAGCATGGCGACCTACTTAGTTTCAGACCAGGGTGAGCTCCTAACTCCCAAAAGTGTCTCCACAACGTGGTCTGCAACAGCACCCATAACAGGTATCACTACCAACTCCTATGCTCCTCAACTGCATACTCCATAACAACTACCAAACAGGGGACGTTCGAGAATGGTCCCCAAGCCCCCGATCCGAAGATTGGGTTGTGTAAAGCTCACCCCCGTCAAGTATCCTAAAAACACCTTCTCCTGCCAGTTTTAACCCCACACATGAACCAAGAATCCTAATCACAATATCCCATGAACATGCAAGCATCGCACATCGCGTATATACGTAGTATAGTAGTAGGTCAAACAAGGATAAAAGGCATAAAAAAGGCTACGCAAGGTTCATCATCATCATGCGAGGAATAAAGTGCTAGCATACAAATTAGCAATGCCTAATGGGTATTCAAATTGAATGGGCGTGAACCTGGAGTTGCTTTCTTCCTCGTAGTGGTCCTCAAATGCCTTCGGCTCCAGTTTTACCTCTGAATCTTCGACAACTCCTAATTACACAATTACCATAATTACTAGGGGTCTATTTGCAAATAAAAACCAAAATCAATCCATAGAAGACCAAAATAAGAACAAGGACTAGCCTATCGCATGCTTCATGATTTTAGATAAATTATGATGCTGGTTTCATAATTTTTGGAGTTAAAATGAATTAGTTATGAATTTTTGAAGTTTAAATCTATTTCTAGATTTTCAAATAATTCGCAAAAATAAGGAAAATCACAGGGGTGACACGTGGCAGAACTAGAGCACGCCATGTGTCTTGCTGACATCATCAGTGGGCCCGGATAACATCATCGTTGACTCGATCAACAGTCAACGGTCTACGTTGACTGGTCAACGAGTCCACCCGTCAATGGGCCCCACGTGCTGACATGGCAACCTAGTAGCTATAGGGTAGCTATAGGTTGGGTATAGGCTATCGGTTAGTTAGCTCTTAGGCTTGGGTGGAGTTTGTATGTTAGTTGCATGGAGGTTAACTCATCGTCCACGTGTGGGCTATATAGGCGGCTATAGGATAGCTGTAGTGTGACTGCTCAGCAGTCGTGGTAGTCCACGTGGCCCATAACGTGGCCGCCACTAGGTCAGTTCAGGCACGGGATCTTCTGCAACCCGTGTGGCCAGTTAGACATGTGGCCCACGGTGTGGCCGCCCAGGCTAGAGTTTTTGGGCGCGCTAGCAGAGCGTTCGGCGGATTGCCCCCAAGGGCATTCCGTGGTGGTGGCACCGGGCCGGTGGCGGTATAGCGGGTGGCCGGCGGCATTCGACGGTGGCGTATCCCTTGGTAACACGGTGGCAGCTCCAGGAGGTAAAAAGGCTCGACCTTTGGCCCGGCGTAGCGGTAGGACGTGCCCGTGGGCCAAGATCGGGTCTTGGCCATGGCAAACGGTGGCGTCAGAGTGGTGTCAGCGCGTGGAGCAAGCTTGTGAGTGTTGGTTGGGCTAACGGTCTTGGCTTTGGCTTGCGCACGCCCGCGGGCTCGAGGACTAGCCCCGACCAAGGTGGGGCGACGCGGCTCATGGGAGTTCCGGCAGACCGGGCCCGTGGCACACGGCGTCACAGTCGGGCGATGCCGGCGGCCCTTGCAAAAGAACTCCCGGCACAATGGCCGGACAGATAGAGCGGTGATGGCGGCTATGGTGTGGCGCAGAGGTGGCTCTTAGGGCAATGTCACGTGCGGGACCATCGTGATCGCGCCCGCGGCGTGTTTTGGATGGCGCTCGCGGGACACTACGAGGGCAAAGCGGCCGGAACACTCACCGGCGGTTTGGGGGTGAAGGCTCGGCATGAGGAATATGGCGATGCAGTGGTGATTCGGTGTGTGCCAGCTTGGCGAGGGTAGACGCGTCACGGATAGCGTCGGCTTCACAGCGTCGGGTCCGGACAGCGGCGATAGTCCGGCTCCGCGGCTCCGACGCTCTAGCAACCTTCTCGTCCTCCTCAGCTCCCTCTTCCTCCCTTTCTCCTCCACCCCCACCCCTCCCCAGCGCCCTTTACTCCTTCCCCCTTCTTCAATTCTAGCAGCGGACAAGGGGAAATACCCCAATTGCGGCTCGGGCGAGGAGAGGCTGGCACGGGGGTTTTTGTAGGGTGCAGCTAGGGTTTGGTGGTGGCGATGGAGAGCAGGGAATGCAGGGTGGAGCGACATGGAGGCCATCGGCATTCGCCAAAGCAAAAGCGAGGCGGGGCTGGTGAGCTCGTGCACGGTGGGGCTGTTGCTATTGTGCTCGTGCGTGGCGTGTGCGTCGTGGCTGATGGGCAGGGCCCAGCACTCGACGGCAATGGGGTGGAGGATTCCAGATGGTAGGCCGACGGGGTCAGCTGGGCTGGCTAGTTAGCTGGGCTCCAGCCGGGTTGGGTTTGCAAGTGGAGCAGGCCGGAGTGGGCTGGCCTGTTGGGCTGACGGGGCGAGTAGGCCGTGGCCTGAGGTTAAGGGGTTGGTAGGCCGGCAGGGTTAAGGGGCCGGCTGGGTTAGTGGGCAGGGAGGATTCGACCCAGGTTAGGATAGGTGGTTTAGTTAGTTTAGGTTTAATTCAAATTTGAATTCACTCAATTAAAATCCAAATAAAGGCCAAATAAAGATCCAAATAGCACTCTAGCAAACATATGATCCTAAGATTTTCAATTTAATCCAATTTAATTTAGGAATTTTTGGGAGAGATTTAATGAAGACAATATTATAGTTTAAATTTTCACTCCACTAACAATAAAAATTTTGAAATCCACCTTTTTGTAAAATAAACATCTCGTAAAAATATGAGATGTTACATATTAATTCCCAATAATCTTGATAAGTACAGAATTCAAATCTTGTTTACTAACATATTGAGGTAGATATCATTCTAGCTATGATCGACCTCTTCATTTGGTTGATCGTTCGTGTGACCTTGAGCAATCAAGTACATTAAGTATTTCTCGTCCAACCGGGCCTACTCATCCACTGATCGTGCCATTGTAACTAATATAATATAAAAATTATTATTCTAAGAAATAGTAGGCATCAATAACTAAAAAGAGAATCAAACACTTGGTACAATTTGTTACAATAAATGACTAAAAATTTATTTACAGCGAATTGCGTGTCATTTACAACCATCATCAAATAATTTCTAAAATTTTATGCACAATTATTACAAAAAATGACAAAAAAATGAATGACTAATAGTTGTTCATTTTGTAACTATAAATGACTAAAAAAGAATGAAACACTTATACAATTTGTTACATTTCTAATATTTTATGCATATTTCTATAATTTATTGAACTATTTGATGAATTTCTAATATAAATGGCAACAAAAACATTTATAACGAAACGTAGTTGTTCACCATCATCAAATTTCTTGGAAATTTCTAGGTGTATGAAAGTAATTTTCACTTTTTTTAGACATTTCTAACAATTCACAGGATACAATACACATGGCGTAATCAATGTTGTGCAATTTACAATTATAGAGGCTTTTCCAAGAATTTTTCTATATTTTCTAGCTAATTCAAGAATTTTTCTATAATTTTAGCTAATTCAAGAATTTTTCTATAATTTATATCTATTTTCATATATTGCAAAAATAAAAAAGGAAAAAACAAAAAAAATGATATCAGCCGGCCGTGGGCTTACGTCAGCAGAGAAGACGTGAAGCCTGTGGCCCTCCATGTGGTACGGGCGCGGGGGAGGGGGCGGCATCGTTGTCGTGGGAGAGAAGGCCGGCAGGGAGGCAGAGGTGGTGAGCGAGGAGGGCCGATGGCGGAGTGGCCCTAGGCGGAGGTCAGTGTTGGCGTCAGGGGAGAGGAGGACAACGAGGGCCAGTGGCGCAGCGGGTGGGGCCGGGGCTGGGGGCGGTCCAGCGTGTCATCGGGGGAGGCGGCTGGTGAAGAATGACGACGGCGGAGTGGCTGTGGAGATGACCGGGCGTCGTCTTCGGTGAGAGGCGGAGGGCCGCGTGGCGATGGGAGCGTGTGGGGCGCGCAGCATCGGTTGAGGGCGGCGCGACGGCGGCGGAGCACATGGGGGCGGTGCCGGTTGGCGGCGGGCACGCGCAGAGTAGGTTGGGGAGGATGCCGGCAGGGAAGAGGAGGAGGGCTGCCGGCGGAGAGTAGTGGGGCCGATGGGAGGCCAAGCGGCGGCAACGGAGCGCGCCTTGGCGCCGGTCGAGGCCGGTGCGGTGGCGGAGCACGTCAGGGCACCAGTTGGGGCGGCACGACGTCATTGGGAGGGGCGCGTCGGCGGCGGCACGCGATGATGGTGTGGTGGCAGTGGCATGCGATGATCCGGAGAGGGCCAGCGGTGTCATCAATCGTAAAGTTTAGCTAAGTATTGGGGGAGGAAGACGGTGGAGTTTTTATCCCCCCACCCTTTAGTACCGGTGGTAGCCACCACCCGCTACTAATGGAGGGCAGAGCATGCCAAAGCGAAACTGCCCCCCTTTAGTACCAAGTGTTGTTATCACCCGTTACTAAAGGGATTTCTAGCCCACAGTTTTAGCTTCCCACCTAAACATCTTTTTCTTTTTCTTTCTTTTATAATTGCTATTGTAATAATTTATTACATAGTAAATCAAATAACATTCATAAAAATTGCAAAAACAATTTGTTAGCTTGATGTTGATTATATATACACTATAAAAATATTAGATGCATTTAAATATCAAATGTAGTAAAATTATTAGTTTTAACTTAGTAATAGTTATAATGGTCATAATACTTATGTTAACTTTAAAATTCGAAAATTCAAAAAATAGATAATTTGACGATACAAAAATTTAGAAGAATAGTTGATGTTGTGTTATATTAACATGTTTACCATGACTTGATCATGTACTTGTTTAATTGTACGTAAATTTATTATTTAATATTTAATGGTGCTAAAAAAATCGAAATATTTAATATTTTAACCACGAAAAAATTAGTTCTTGTTTAATATGGTGAGATTTTTGCAAATAGTATTGTTAATAAACTCATAGGATACATGACATATCATTACAATGTGTTATTATATTAATTTGTTCCTTTGTTGATAACCACAAAATACAATATAATGGCTCTAATACATTACATGTCATCATCTAGCGGAACGTTAATAACCTTCCTCTGACGAACGTCCCTTGGTTGTGATCGTGGCGTAAGTATGGAATGTCCTCTTTGGCTAACAGGATGGTTGGGTCAACATCGACTGAAAATAGAGGAAGATCATCGAACTGATCATAATCTTCTGAAATGTTAGTCTTGTCCTAAACTCCAACGATTTTTCTTTTCCTTGGAAGAACTATGTGACGCTTTGGCTGGTCATCTGACTTATTAGCACCCTTCTGTGTTAGTTGTCTCGATATGTTCTTCACATAGAAAACTTGAGTCACATCATTGGGTAGGACAAATGGTTCTTCTCTATATCCAGTCTTGTTCAGGTCCACTATTGTCATCCCATAGTTGTCTGTCGTTACGCCTCCTCAAGTAAGATTCACCCATTGGCATCGAAACAGAAGGATTTTCAAAGGTCCACAGTCCAGTTCCCATATCTCCTCAATCACACCATAGTATCTGTCTTTTTTTTTCCATTGTTGTCTATTTCATCTATATGGACACCACTATTTTGGTTTGTACTCTTTTGGTCTTGGGCTCTCATATAAAATGTGTACCCATTTATCTCGTATCATTGGAATGTCGATACTAAGATAGATGGACCCCTAGCCAACCATGCTAGTTATTCTTCAATCGTGTCATCACCCATCAGTCGTCGCCGCAACTAAGAGGCGAAAGTGTTAATGTGATGATGTGTAATCCAGGCCTCAGTCTTCCCTTAAATTGAGGACTGTACAATAGCATTCTTTCTTTTGTACTCCTTCATATATGGAGCCAACAGGGATGATTGTTGCAGGACCGTGAAGTGTACTTTACGCCATGTACTCTCATCGATGTCCATCTGAGCTTTCCTCCCTAGTGTGCCCTTTCACTTGAGTCTCCCCTCATGGCGTGATACAAGGGCTCCAATCAAACTCAGGTCGTCAATAAAGTCAACACAAAACTCAATGACCTCCTCTATTCCAAATCCCTTTGCGATGCTTCCTTCTGGACGGGCACGATTACGAACATACTTCTTCAGAACTGCCATAAACCTCTTGAAAGGGAACATATTGTGTAGAAATATAGAACCGATAATAAAAAGCTCTTCAACAAGGTGGACTAGAAGGTGGGTCATGATATTAAAGAAGGAGGTGGAAAGACCATCTTAAATCTGACAAGGCATTGCACCACGTCATTCTGTAGCTTTAGTAGATTGTTTTGATGGATTGCCTTCTGAGAAATCGTGCTGATGAATGTACATAGCTTCATGATTGCCATTCTCACATTCTCTAGTAGAATACCCCTTAGTGCAACAGTCAGCAATTGTGTCATCAAGACGTGGCAGTCATGGGCCTTTAGATTTATGAATTTCTTCTCTTTAATATTTCTTATTCCCTGTATATTCGAGGAGTAGCCCGATGGGATTTTGATACCATTCAAGCACTCAAACATGCTTTCCTTCTCTTCCTTGCTGATAGTGTAACTGGCAGAATGCAAGTAATGTCTATCATCTCTCTTTTCCGGATGTAGGCCATCTCGTTGTTTGATACGTTTCAGGTCCGGACGTGCATCAATTACATTATTTGCCTTTCCATATGTACCTAGGAAGCCAAGAACGTTCATGCAAAGATTTTTCATCAGGTGCATCACATCGATTGCATTACGGACCTCAAAACCTCAACTACGCGGACGGACATAGGTGCATGTCTGTCCGCATGGTTCGAAATAGGTTGGCTACCAGAGCTCTTACCAAAGATTACCCTCACATCCTTTATCATAGAAAATACACGTTTACCATTATGGTGAACGGCTTAGTACGTTTTTCTTCCTCCCCTACAAAATGGCTCCCTTTCTTTCTTAACAGGTGCTTAGCAGGAAGAAATCGATGATGGCCCGTATACACGACCTTCCGATTGTGTTTCAAATACATGCTACAAGTACCATCTAAATAGTGTGTGCAGGCTCAATATCCCTTATTTGTCTATCCTGACAGATTATCAAGAGCAGACCAATCATTGATGATTACGAACAGCAATGCTCGTAGATTAAAATTCTCCTTTTTGTTCTCATCCCCCACACGTATACCTTCTTCCTTCCATAACATTAAAAGTTAATCAACCAACGATCTTAGGTAAACATCAATGTTGTTGCCATGTTATTTTGGGTCTTAGGTAATTACCGGCATCATAATGAACTTCCGCTTCATGCACATCCAGGGCGGAAGGTTGAACATACATAAGGTCACAGGACAAGTGTTATGACCACTACTGAACTCACCGAATGGATTGAATCAGTCTATATTTAAACCGAACTGTATGTTCCTTGCATCCTTTTCAAACTCGAAAAATTCTCTGTCAACTGTTCTCCACTGGGATCCATCATCGGGGTGTGATCATTTGATCTTACTTACGTTCTTCTTTGTGCCAATGCATCAACTTTGCATCTACCTTGTTTCTGAACAAACGCTTCAAGCGTGGTACTACAGAGAAATACCACATTACCTTCGCAGGAACTTTCTTCTTGCTAGCCTACCCCTCAACATCATTGGTGTCATCTTGCCTAATCTTATAACGTAGCGTTTCACACATAGGACAAACCTCCAATTTCTCATATTCCTTACCGCGATAGAGGATACAATCATTAGGATATGCATGTATCTTTTGTACCTCCAAACCCAGAGGGTAAACGACCTTTTTCATTTCGTACGTTGAGGACGGTAATTCGTTCCCCTCAGGAAGTATATTGTTTATAATTTTCATTAACTCATCAAAATCCTGGTCACAAACTCCATTTTTTCCTTCCACTACAGCATTTCCAGTGTGGTACCCAACTTTTTATACCCCTGTTTGCAATATGAGTACAACAATTTCTTATGATCATCTAACATACGTTTAAACTTCTTTGACTCCTTCGCATTCTCGCAGTCTTCCTTTGCATCTCGTAACACATAACTTAGATCAGTAGGACCTTCTTGTGCAACCATCTCTTCCTCAGCCCGAGCTGAAGGAAATGGCTTGGGCAGTAGGAAGAAGACGCCTGATTTATAGGAGAGAAATTAGTATCGGTTGGGAGTTCCAACTAGTACTAAAGGTCACCCATTAGTACCGAATGGAGCCTCCACCCGGTACTAAAGGTCCTCGGCCATATTAGTACCAGTTAGAGCCCCCAACCGGTACTAAAGGGGGTCATGGGAGGTTCCTGGAGAACTAGCCGTTAGACGCAATACTATCGTATGAGTACTGTGTACTAGGTTAAAACCAAATGGTAACCAACAGTTGCAGAGATCCAGTCGACGATCTCGCAAGGGTCTGATCGAAGAGGCAAAATGAATCTGCAAGGTTCTGGGGAATTCTTATGGCAATGTTTCGGAGGACTCTAGTATATAGAAGCTCCGATCTCGATTTATAGAGCACCAGTTAGTAGTGGAGTAAAAATCACAGAAGACGGCAAAGGGATAAGGTGGCGTGGAGAGCGCGAAAAAAGAGAGTCGCCGAAGAGGTGGAGTTCGTTGCGGACCAATTTTGCCGTCGGAGGCGAGCGAAATTGGCTCTCCCTCTAAAGCCCCCCTATATCCTTTGAATGCCCATCGAAAGCCCCCAATATCATTTGAGTACCCATCGAAAGCCCCCTAAATGCCTTAAAATTAATCTAGTAATATATGAAACCTATAAAGGTATTGGCGTCAATGAATATGCTGTCACTAAATCATCAAAATCAGAAACGATAGCATATGGCTATTTTCCTTACAAGTCATATTGCCTAACACTTAAAAAATATATAAGCTACATGTTGAGTATAAGACTCCAACCCATGTATAGTAGAATGTATTAAATCAGCAAAAAAATACGAGGCACGTATTAAGTCTAAGACTTGAATCTAGATATGCTCAGTTCGCAAAATGAGCGAACCAATGAGCAACTACGGATAGAAAATCTGCAGACCCAATACAAATGACAAGTTATTCCTCTCCCTGCTGTTGCCGCTCACCACACGGCGAAAACGCGATAGCGACATGCCTGACATTGCCAAAGTAACGCTGGAGAGAGCGAGCCCTCCAATTCCCCTACGGTGTTGTGTCAGTGCATCTGTTGTTCATTTCGGGAAAGTCTAGCCATTGCGCACAGCGCAGTGCACTTTTTGGGTAGGAAGTAGGAACGACCGAATGCAAGAAAGCTGCAAAGCGCATCCGAATTATGGGTCTTACCTTTTGCCTAACTACGTACATCTCTGAATCTCGATCTCTCTGAGAAGTTCACTCAATCTTTCGCAAACAGTTCCACGTTATTTCTGAAAGTGCCGATCCTGGCAGTTGTTGGTGGGTCAAGCGACTGACCCAACACTATCCAATGCAAAATGACCCGTCGGATGAAATCAACACGCATGTGCGTGTCAGGAATACAACGAGGTGCTTTTTGCTTGGTCCTATTTTTCTTGGATTCAACTTCTGTTTCTTCATTCATTGAAAATATAGGTGCGTTGTTCATATTGTATTTGCGTTTCTATAAAGGATAGGAAGTGCGCTACGATGGCATACACATTCGCGAAATTAAAGGGATAGCGTTAGATATGACACTACTGGTCCAAACGCGCACGTGAATATATATACGCTGCTAATTAAGTCTGTTCCAGAAACGGTCATAACTTATATCGATAATACGGTGTCTTAATAACAAACGAAATGGAACATAAAACTAAATCGTATTTTTACGCGTACGACGGAATTACGGATGGATTCGGATCGAATACGGATGGAATCGAATTCGGATAGCACTATTTACCACATTTTAATTCGAATTCGAATACGGATACGAATATTATCGAATACGAATACAAAATGAATGGTTCAAATTCGGATTCGCATTCGGATACTTGCTTGTCTTATAACATATCGTTTATAACATATCGTCATAACAAGTGTCAATTTTGCTTTATGGTGTTATAGTTGATCAAAAATCATGTTAAAAGTAGGGAGTAAATTATGAGCATAGTGCATAATAGATATCTTATTAAAAATAACATATTTATTAATAAATAGTTAAATATATCAAAATAAATATAAAAATAAGTATTTCCATAAATATATATCATTTAATAATAAAATAAGTTCATTAATACATTTAAATATGATTTATTATTTAATGAATAATATAATGTGTTTAAAATTAATATAAATAGTCATATTAAAATTAATTAAACTTTATAATTATATATCACTAGTAATATTAGGTTAACATAATTACTAATTTGTCATATGGATAATTTTTTAATAGTTTAAATGGTGCAAGTAAATATTTCATTAACAATATTAAAATTAACATCATTTGTAATTAGTATTTAGTAATATAAATAAGTTTTAGATGGGTTCATTAGGTACTTTATTCTTTGCGGATACGGATAATGTCGGATATTTCATATTTTTGTCGAATACGAATCTGGAATCGGATAGAGAAAAATATTGAAAATCGAATACGGATACATCCATTTAGGCATCCATATTAAAACGAATACGAATACGGATATCCATATTTAACTAAAATCGAATACGGATATTGAATAATTCAGATTTTCTGCCATCCGAATCCATCCTTGGACTGAATGCACGCAAAAGGCTGCAAATGCACATCAGAATTGATCGATCTTGTGCTTTCCCATGCGTGGAGTTATATATAATGTTTAATCTGGTCCCGTTGAGCTCTGCGTCAGCATCAAATTATACTTGTACCACCGAATTTAGCTTCATTTTCGACAGGCCACTTAATAACATCACACCCTCCAGAGAGCCAAACTAAATAGAATTTTACCAGTGTTTTTTCTTCAATACTCCCTCCGTCCCAAATTACTATTCGTTTTAGCTTTTCTACGTACATAACGTAACAGTAGCTGTTGCCACTGTCCATTCCTGCAAATAATATAAAAAGTGACGGTAGTGAAACTAAATATAATAACTTAGGACTCACAGTTTCATGTCTCAATACGAAGTTATCCAAAATGTGCTTGATGAGTGATGGCAGCTGTGCTTCCTATGAATCCGTTTGGATAAAATGAATGAAAGCGACACATCTCGAAATCCATTTGGACTCACTAGTGCATTTCTTTCTTTTTTTGCCGCGACCGGCGACGGCAAGGTTGCTGTCTTTCTTTTTGCTATACTGGGATTCTGGGCACTATACTGGTAAACTCCATGCAAGTTTGGCACAACTTCCGCCAAATTAATTATTAAAGGTAGCCGGAAATGTACGTGGAGTGTCAACACGCATGCGTGATCAATGCGCTTCGGAGGTAGGTTAGGAGCTGTTTGGATGGGATGGGATATAGTTATATAAATCTGGATAGTAGTCATAGATATAAGAGTCCAGATTATAAACTGATGCGTCTAACTCCATTTTTATTAAAAGAAAAAGGAAAGAAAAAAATCCTCAATATTTTAAGGTGGTTCAAGGATAGTTGTGCAGTGTTTGCAAGCTCATTGAATTAAGTACGTGGGACTGAACTAAAAATTTATATGTAGTATTTGTCTAACTCCATTTTTTAAAGAAAAAGGAATGAAAAAATCCTGGATACAAATCGAGATAAGAACATATTTCAAATTAAATTAGACGACAAATTAACATGGACAAAGCAGAAACTTTTACGTAACGAAAAATCCGTCTGAACTAAATAAAAAGTCCCTCTGAACCAAATTCTAAAGAAATCGGATCGTGACCGTTCGATTTCACTACCTCTTTTTTATAGTGGCTTGCTTTAAGACAAAAAGAACGGCATGTGGCAAATGTGCAAACCAACGGCTCTAAAAGGTGGTCATATAAATAGCTATAACTGAGTGTCATGTTGTGTAGCCCGTTAAGAACATATTAAAAATGGTGCCATATAATGGACGCCCAGAGAAGTTTCAACGATGCAAAATTTTCCCTTTGCCTTGAAATTTGGACGCGGAATAGCCCAAAAAGTCGTCTCAAATAAAGGGTGTAAAATGCATGTCCTAAAAAGATAGGGAAGAGAAGCACGAAGCACAATATAATCCAGAACAATAAATGGGAACCTCCACCGAGTGGTTGGGTGAAGATAACTGTGGGTGGGGCCTTCTCACTGGAAACTCGCCAAGCAGGTGTGGTGATCATCATCCATGATGAACTCGGCAGTGTCATTATGTTAGATTGGTAAAGTTGGGAGTTAGGGGTGAAGTAAACAAGGGCTAAAGTGAAAACGAGGGTGAACGTAACATTGCACTAGCAAGTTGTGTTGGCCTCAGGTTGTCCTTTGTTGCTATCCTGTCACGTCGTGCGTACCAAAAAGCTGGGGATATTACGCGTCAACGACGTGTAAATGAAACCGTGTGTAGGTGTTTGGATGCTAGATGCTAAACTTTAGCAGTGTCATATCGGATGTTCGAATGTTAATTAGGAGGATTAAACATTAGCTAATTATAAAATAAATTGCAGAACCTCGAGCTAATTCGCGAGACGAATATATTAAGCCTAATTAATCTATCATTAACAAATGGTTATTGTAGCATCATATTGTCAAATCATGAACTAATTAGGCTTAGTAGATTCGCCTTGCGAATTAGACTCCATCAGTACAGTTAGTTTTATAATTAGCCTATATTTAATACTACTAATTATTATTTAAATATCCGATGTGAGAGATGCTAAATTTTAGCCGGTGATATCCAAACAACAACTATTGTGATCAACGACGCGGCGGGCCGTCGCCGTACCGTACCGGGTCAACTTTTGCCCCTTACGCTTTCCTTCGCGCGCTCCAGTTGCTTAGCGTAGCGGCCAAGCAGGCAAACATTGCGTTGCTCGCTCCCGCCGCTCGGCCGGAGCCTGCAGATGTGCAACGCCGTACGACGTCGGCAGGCCGAACACGCGCCGCCGGTGATGCACCGCCGCGCCGACCGCCGGCCCATTATTCGTCATACGCCTGGGACGTCGGGCCACACGCGGCGGAGTTAGCTGAGGCTGTCGCTCGACCTGTGGTGGTCAACGAACGAGTCGCCAGATCACCTGGGCGTGAGGTGGCCAGATCACGCGTGGGTGGGGTCGTGCTTGCAGCCGATGGACTGCGTGGAACAGATATCATATTGTTTGTCGCCATATCTTGGCTTCCGTAAAAAGGCCATCCCGCGTTTGGAACATAAAGATATTCTTGGGGAGCGATTCCCGTGGGTTTTACACTGACTCACTGAGTGTAAACCCGGCGAAAGTATTCAAACTTTGTTTGGAAATCACCAAGATACGTTCCCATGGGAATTGGGAAGTTGTTAATGAGAATAAATTACCTCTCCGATCAGCTAATAACTCACATGCTATTCTCCAAAAAAATCACTTCTGAAAAAATTCAGATGCTAGACAGTAATATAATACTTCCTCCATTATAAATCATAAATCGTTTTGGCTTTTTAGATTCATACATTTTTATTGTACAAAATATATAAATTAAAAAACGAAAATAACTTATAAAATGAATATTTTCACAGGCTGCTGTGTGTACCGGTAAATATTCACTTTTTGACAGTGTCCGGCAGTGTGTTTGAATATCCATTTAAACTTTTGGAAACGGTATATATAATTTCATCTTAAAATACAATCAAAGTATAGTACAACTTTGCTAATATAGTAATTTATTTTGAATACATGTTCTATACCAATAATCAGTAGTTAAGATACAACCTGGTTACCAGATCGACATCAACAAAATGGCATTTCATTGTGATTGGAGAGGACAGTAAAACTAGTGTGTTTGGTTTGAGGGTTCAACTAGGTTGGAACGGGTTTGAGCTACGTAGACCTACATTTGGTTGAAAAGTGAAGTAAGTTGGGTCTGTCCCTCAAGGGAATATTCCAACCATATGCGGGTCGAGTGCGTCCGTCCAAATCGAGCGAACGCATCCCACCCACATAGACGGCATGCTGCTCCGTTTCGTGCGAAAGTGGGTGCAGGCGCGCGCTTGGCCTCCGGCACGGCTCAAGGCGGCGCGGTGGTAGGCCTCAGGTGCGCTGGAAGCGGGCGCCTGGGGGGCCGGCGCGCCTGAGGTCGGCCCCGCGGAGGCCGATGTGGGGAAGGTCGGCACGGGGAAGAGGAAGGGTGGCTGGCAGCGCATGCAGCCGTGCGCGGAAGAAGCAGGTGGAGGGACAGAGGGGCAGCGGGCGGCACAGGGAAGAGGCAGAGGCGGCAAGCAAGCGGCGTAGGAGAGATGGGTGGCGGGCGGTGCTGTGGAGAGGTAGGCACGGCACCAGCGGCAGTGAGGAGGCGGGCCACCCGGTGGAGGAGCGGACGGCGCCGGCAGCGTGAGGGAGCGAAGGTAAGAAGATGAGGAAGAAGATAAGGCAGTGGAAAAAAAATAAAATTAAAGGAGAATGACAAGTGGGTCCCACCAATGACATGCGGGCTCCACGTAACGGTTTAAGGTGGCATCTATCCCATCCCACTTAGCCCCTACAACCAAATAAAAAACTAGGTTGGATCCATGCTCATCAGCTAAACATGGGATGGGTAGAACACAACCCAAAAAAGTGGGTTGGAGCTGTTCCAACCCACTAGATTCCAAAAACAAACACATGCTAGATGTAGCGATTTGCGCGGGGTAGTCTAATTTTCGTGTGACCACACGGAGGCTTCGGTCCGATCAACCCACTCCCATGTGCATCCAACATCCCTTTCTCCTCCGTTCTCAATAAAAAAATATTTACAAAACTTTTCACACAAAAATTTATGGGACAAAAGTTTATAGAAAAATATTCGCATGCAAAAGTTTATGAACAAAATTTTGAGAAACAAAACTAGATGAAAAGGTTTTGGAAAACAAACATTTAGAGAAAAAGTTTTGAAAAAAATTTAGAAAACTTGTAGGAAAGATGTTCCGAAAATAAAAAATTATGAACAGAGTTTTGGAAAAAAGTTTCGAGAAATATGGAAGCAAAATTTTAGACAAAAAAATTACGAAAAGAAAAAGAAAATCAGCCTGACGCCGGCGGTGCCAAGCGAGCTCGCCTCGGCGCTCCCGGCAGGGGAGATCACCACGGCAGCCCGCGCGCTGCCGCCCCTGGTAGGAGAGCATGCCTGGGCCTGGCGCTGCCGCTCCCCACAGGGGATCTTGCCACGGAGACCCGCGTGCTACCGCCGCCAGTAGGAATGCTCGGCCCAGCCTGGTGCCGTCGCTTCTCGTGGGGGAGCTCCCCTCCCCGGCATCGTTGCTCTCGATGTGAGGAGGGGGAATCCCAGCGACGGCAAGCTATCCCATCGGACTGCCTGCCGCGAGCTCGCTTGGCTCGCATACCCCCGCCCGTTGCTGTCGTACATACATCTATGGACCCACCATATGGTTTGGACAGTCCCAAATATGGAGCTGGACACCGAGACACATCTGAGATGGAGACCATAGCGCAGGGCGGTATAGTCTACATGGAAAGATAGGAACTAGTCGAGGATTAGGAAAGTACTCTCTGTAATAAGACTAGAATTCCTCTTGTCATATCCGACTAGTATTCTTGTAAATCAACCGACTTGTAACTCTGCCCCCGACTATATAAGGCTAGGCAAGGACCCCCTCCAAACTAATTCAATCCAACCAACACACAGGACATAGGATATTACGCTATTCAGCGGCCCGAACCTGTCTAAATCGTGTGTCTGTGTTCACCTTCGAGTTCCAGATCTTGACGAGCCCCACCAACCAAAACACTACCTCGGCCACCCCCCTCGGTAGGTTGATGGGTCTAAACACCGACAACTGGCACATTAGGTAATCTCATATTCTCATCGAGAATTCGTGGGCAAACTCGATGTCACAAGTCGTCATCAAGTCTATCATCGCTTTCAAGGAAAGCATGACGTTCATCTTCAGCTCCTAAGTCTACATCGTGGATGGAATAGAAGTTTCCACCGCTACATTGTGCTGGCCCCAGAGAAGAAGGTTTCAACCGTCAAGCTCCAGTGCTTGCACTGGAAGACCTCGTCGAAAATTTTGACGAATTTTCAATCTCTAACCTAGTCAGAGGCTGGGGGGGACGAGTCCAAGTACAACTCAACTTCTCTCTCCAATCAATCTAGCTCATGCAAGCCGGTGTTGCAGCCATCACACGAGTTAGACTACCCCCAATCTCGACTCCCGTTCGGACTATGCAACACAACCACTATCTATCAGGCAGCCATGTCCATATTCCAATCCAACTCAGATAGGATCGAGGACCTCGACTTCTACTCGGACTCAGATGAGGAGACGCCTTTATTAGGCCCGCAGTAGGACCTGGTAATCACATCTACTCCACAAGGCAGATTCGCCTACTAGCCTAACATGAAGCCACCAGCCCTTACCAGAGATGACGATTCTCGCCTCATTACCTATCTCGATACACTCTCATTCCAAGAGGGAGCTCCTCTATGGCCCATCTACGAAGAAGACGGCACCACAGAGGTCATCACGTCAAGCTTAGGAAGCTATTCTCCAGAACAAAAAGTCTTTGCTGTCCTTGGTGCTACTGATGAAGACGAAAATCAACGGGATAGGGACCAACGACACAAGCGTTATCTAGATGAGGTGCCCAATGACGAGTTGACTGCTGATGTAGTCGGGGAGGAAACTAAGCCCAAAGGACAACACGTATAGCAAGGAACGCCTTAAGAGAAGAGCGTCGCCGTCGCCTGAGGGAAGCCCTGCCGATCCGAAACCTGGATGATGCCTTCGAGGCAGTCCAAGGGCATCAACATAACACTCCCCTGGCTATTGTGTCATGCATCAATCTCTTCTCGCGAGCAATGCCTCAGAACAAGTACACTCGCGCGCTCGTAGAACTAGCCGAGCGAGCATACGAGCAACTTGATTGCCAAAATCCTATACAATTGGTGGACTGCTCAAAGCGAAGCCATCATGCTAGTAGCTGGAGGCCAAGTCAGATTGGCAATGACCCCCTGTGAAGACCAAGTCAGATTGGTAACAACCCTTTGCACAGATCAGTTGGAGGTGCTAGACCAAGTTAAGCTGGAGGTGAAGGAAGCCAGGTAGGACCATCGGGAGGTCGTGGCCGCCGAGGCGGTCATCCAGAGCCCGAACACCCCATAGAAGACCTCCGCAATAAGATCAACTCCAACCATGACACCCACACAATCATCAATAGCCGACGCCACAAGCACAAAGAAGAAGTAGATCACCTAGGAGATGACATTGATGGGTTTCCCGGCTTCTCCAGACGCGTCAAGAGGACAATCCTACCTGAGAAGTTCAAACTCCCGGGAATCACCAAGTATGATGGCAAGCAAGATCTAGTCCAATGGCTCCGATGCTACTCACTAGCAGTACAAACCGCCGACAGCAACAAAGACACCAAAGTAGTCTACTTCCCCATTTGCATGGAGGCAGCGCCTCTGACATGGCTTGAGTCACTTGCAAGAAAAAACTCCATAGACTCGTGGGAAGATTGAAAATGGTGTTCATTAGCAACTACACTGGGGCAATGCAGCGTCCTGGCAACAGAATCGACTTGTCCTAGATCAACCAGCAGCAAGGTGAGACTCTGAGAAGCTACATACGCCGTTTCTTTGACAAAATGCCACAGTCGTGGATGTCACAGAGAACGACTTCCAGAACAGCCTCTCCGACCGCCGGATGTTCCAAGACTTCGAAAGGAGGCACCCAAGTAGCATCAAATCCTTAAAGGTCATGACTTAGACCTGGGCAGACGAGACGAAGAAGACAAGGAGATCGAAAAGTTTGAGTCCAACCGCAGCAAGGGCCAGAACAATAACAACAATAACAATAATAGCAATGGCCAACACAACGACAAGAACCATATCGCCCCAACAACAACAACCAGAGTAACTACTCAGGGAGTTAGAACTGCAAGCGCAAGCCAGACAACACAATTGCAGCGATGCAGCGCTCGTCCAAAAACAGTGGCAACGAGAACTCAAATAGGCCCTCGTTCAACGAACTCCTGAAGAAATAGTGCCCGTGGCACCTATACCATAAGCACTCTTCGTGGGATTGCTTCAACCTGCGCAGAGACAAGGACAAAGCTAAGGAAGAAGAAGATGACGGGGAGAACAGCAACTTCCAGAACCTGGCAAACATGGTCAATGTCATCTTCAGCGGTTCATCGGGATTCCTCACCAAGTGGTCCCAAAAGCTCACCTTATGGGAGATCCTGTCCATTAAAACGGCGACGCCTACTTTCCTAAAATGGTCCAAGGTGCCTATCACCTTCTCCAGGATGGACGAGTTTCTCAGACCCAGGGCGCTATCCTCTCGTCCTAGATCCAGTGGTCGTAGGCTCCAAACTCACTAAAGTACTCATCAATGGTGGCAGTGGCCTAAACGTCCTGTGTGCCAAAATGTTGAAAAAGATGGGCCTCGACGTCACCAACATGCTCACCCCTATGAACTCTCCAGTCTACGGCATTGTCCCTAGCAACGCGGTTGTACCCCTTGGTTAGGTGATCTTGCCAGTTACCTTTGGGACCAAAGACCACTACCGGACGAAATGCATTAGATTCGAGGTGGCTGATTTCAAAATATCATACCACGTCATCCTTGGAAAACTAGCACTGGCCAAATTCATGGCTATCCTGCATTATGTGTACTTAGTACTCAAGATGTCAGGACCCAAGGGAGTACTTTTCCTGTGTGGAGATTTGAAAAGATCATACGACTGTGACACAGAAGCTGTGGAACTCACAGCGACTACTCATGTGCCAAACTCAATGATGCAAGTCTTCACAGCACCCAAGAAGTTGTCCAGTGAAGAACTCGAGGTACCAGAGAAGAAGTCTGGGGTAGCTAGGGTCAAGCCGATGAAAGAAGTCGACATCAAAGCCATTGACCTTGATACCAGTGGTAGCTCCAAGATAGTCCTGATAGGCACAGGGCTGGATCCTAAATAGGAAAGCGTGCTCATCAGCTTCCTTCAAGACAACCATGACATCTTCATGTGGAACCAGAGGACATGCTGGGGGTGCCTAGGGAGTTGATCGAGCACTCACTAAGAGTAAATCCAAAAGCTACACCGAGGAGGCAGCACCTACGCCGATATGCCCAAGACAGAATGGAAGCCATCAAAGTAGAGCTGGCAGAACTACTCGTAGCAGGCTTCCTCAAAGAAGTCTTCCATCCAAAGTGGCTCGCCAATCTCGTCTTGGTCAAGAAGAACAACAACAATGAGTGGCTGATGTGAGTCGACTATACCGACCTTAACAAGCACTGTCCAAAGGATCCCTTCGAGCTCCCGAGGATTGATCAAGTCATCAACTCCACAGATGGTTGCGCCCTACTTTGTTTCCGTGATTGCTACTCGAGGTATCACCAGATAGCTCTCAAAAAAGAGGATCAAATCAAGACCACGTTCATCACCCCATACAGAGCTTCCTACTACATGACAATATCGTTAGGGCTGAAGAAATACTACTACTCACCGGTCCAGAAGCTGCTCTACGCAATACTACTCACCTCGCGGAAGCTATGACACTACTTCCAGGAATATAAGATCTCCGTTGTCACCAACTTCCCCTTGGGAGAAATTCTCGACAATCGGGATGCCACAGGCAGGATCTCAAAGTGGGCAGTCGAACTCAGAGAGCTATCCCTGGAATTCAAGCCTCAGACTGCTATCAAGTCCCAGGCCCTAGTTGATTTCATGGCAAAATGGTAGGAGAATCAACTACAAACACAAACGGAGCGCCTGGAGCATTGGGTCATGTACTTTGATGGGTCGCTCAAGCTTGAAGGTGCTGGTGCAGGAGTACTCTTGATATGCCCCAAAGGTGAACAACTCAAATATATCCTGCAAATCTTCTGGGAAGTATCCAACAACGAAACTAAGTATGAAGTGCTTCTGCACGGCCTTCGCCTGACAGTCTCGCTAGGAATCAAGTGATTGTTGGTTTACAATGACTCACTGGTGGTGATCAATCAAGTCAACGACAAGTGGGACCGCCACAATGAGAACATGGATGCATACTGCCTGGAAGTGCGCAAGTAGAGAACAAGTTTTGTGGTTTGGAGTTACACCATGTCATCCACGACAACAATGTAGCCGCGAACGTCCTATCCAAGCTAGGATCTACTCGAGCTCAAGTACCAACTGGGGTCTTCATCCATGATCTACGCAAGCCATCCATCACGGAGTCGGCACAATCTATAACCACCGACCCTTGTCCATCTGAACCTAGTCGGGAGGTCATGATGATCGACGTAGACTGGATGGTACCCTTCATCGACTACATCAAAGAGCACAAGCTACCTCCAGAAAAGAAGGAAGCAAAGGAAGTCTCACGACACAGTAAGAATTATGTTCTAGTCAGAGACAAGTATTCAGAAGAGGCGCATCATCAGGGGTGCTCATGAAGTGCATCTCACGGCAAGATGGCAAGGATATCCTGGAGGAAATACACAAAGGCATCTGCGGCAACCATGCATCCTCATGAACAATCATGGGTAAAGCTTTCAGATTAGGGTTCTATTGGCCTTCAACTCTCATTGACGCCGAGGAACTAGTCCGCCTATGTCAAGGGTGCTAATTTTCATCAAGCAGCAACACATCCCTACCTACAAGCTGATCACCATAACACCATCTTTGCCCTTTGCAAGTTGGGGGCTTGACATGATTGACCCTCTACCAACTGGGCCGGGAGGGTTCAACCGAGTTCTAGTGGTCATCGACAAGTTTGCCAAGTGAGGTGAAGCCAGTCACCTGCCCCAAAGTAAACAGAGTACTCGACTTCCTCGACGAGCTTGTTCATCATTATGGCTTCCCCAATCACATAATCATGGATCTGGGTTCAAACTTCAACAACCATGGGTTCTAGGAATACTGCAAGAATAGTGGGATCGATGTTCGGTACACCTCCATCACTCATCCACGGGCCAATGGCCAGGTTGAGTGCACCAACGGTATGGTTATGGACGCTCTCAAGAAAAGGCTGCACGACATCTCCAACACCAAGAGAGGCAAGTGGCTCAAGGAGCTACCCAATGTACTCTAGGGGCTACGTACCTAGCCATGCAAGCCTGCAGGGCAATCACCCTACTTCCTCATCTATGGATCTGGAGCTGTGCTGCCTGCTGACGTCATGTGGAAATCCCTAATAGTCGAGGAGTATGAGGAAGTTGCAGCAGAAGAAACAAGGTGTTTAGACATTGACAACCTCGAAAAATCTCACTGCGTAGCACTCATGTAACACCCCAACCCAATATACCATAGTAGTTGAAATTGTTGGCCAATGTGATCCAATTGTGGTTGTAGTTGGTGGATTTAGTACCACCTTGGAAGTTTAGGGGGGGTGAGGGCCAGCATATAATCCTTGTTGTTCCAAACATAGCACATCTGGGTTAACCCTTTTGCATGAAGCGAGGACGAAAGTGTAAGAGAGGTGCTATGCATATGCAGACATGTTCCATGTTAGGAGCTGGGCCATAAGCAAATTTTGTAGTGTGGTGTTACAGTATGTGACACCAGCCCAATTTGGTTGTGGCCATTAGTGGCTCATGAGCACAAGTGCGCATGTTTAGTACCACCTTGCTAGTTGAGCAAGGGTGGAGCCTACTTATAAGCCTTTGTCCTCCAGCCATAGCACCTTCGGGTTAACCCTTTTACATGAAGCAAAGATGAAAGTGTAAGCAGGGTGCTATGAGTACATATGCCCACCCCTAGGAAGGGCTGGGCGGTGCGACTTTAGAGGACGGGGTGTTACAACTCGTCCAGTCTGCAAGATACCTCAAAGGACTTCGCCGCTACCATGATTGAAACCTCAAGGAACGATCATTCAACATAGGCGACATGGTCCTTCGCTGTATCAAGGACACCAAGGGGCTGCACAAGCTCAATTCACCATGGGAGGGGCCTTTCATTATTTCCAAGGTCACTGGATGTAGATCATATCGGCTACAATACTCCTCTGGTGAAGACGTCGACAACTTGTGGAACATCGAGCAACTCTATCGATTTTATCCTTAATCTAGATTTACATATTCATGTAATCGGCCATCAACCCTAGTTGTAGATTTACAATTCAATAAAGTAGTTATATATTTATCATAATTCGACTACTTATCTCTGCCTGATTGTGGCTTGTAATAATAACTCTATAAACTCTAACGAGCTATTCACCTCCTTGGACAAAATTGTCCAATTGCGACTTGTAATAACAAGTCTGCTCGAGCTATTCAGCTCTCTAGGCAAAATTGTCCAAACGTGACTTGTAATGACAAGTCTGCAATATCACCATGAGCTATTCAGCTCTCTGGGCCACATCGCCACACCTCGGCTTGTAAAAACAAGTCTACATATCCTCAAGGGTTATTTAACTACCTAATCAACCACTATCTAGACAATTCTGTCTAGCCGCAACTTGTAAGAACAAGTCTGCAGTTCCGGGTTTTCATGAGCATACGTCGATACAACCCATAGAGGTTGTAAAAAGATGAGCCTTATTTACGAATTCTCAAAGAGACTACTCATCCATAGGTTTGCTACCTAGATAGGCTGAATACTAGCACTCTAAAGATGGAGAGCTTAAATACAAATAACCTATATTGGCATTTGATACGGCTAACATTAGTAGCTTTGCGTGCAAACAACTACATCGATTACATGAGTACAACTCAGAATTGCTTGTACGATGCACACAAACAAGTTGCAAAGACTTAGTTATATTACATCACATGCATTACTACTTATTCATTACAATACTAAAGTTTGTTTACACGCAGAATTACTCAAGGTCTAGTCGTTTGGCTACCTCTTCAACAATGGGGGCCATCTCCTGCATGTACTGCTTGAAGGCTTCATCAGAGCAGTAGTTTGCCACGCCTTCAGCATTTGGTGTCAAATTGGCTCCCAGGTAGAACGACTTCACAAAGCTCAGCACTTGTTGGGATATCGACTTCACCATCTTCTGGACATAGCCGGTCACCTTTTTTTGGCATGTCTTTACGTATTTTTGATAGAGGATGTGGCTCCACACCTTCAACTGGAGGTGCTATCATATCCGCAATGGGTTAGGTGGCTTCAAAAATTTTCTTCAAAGTAAACAAAGCAGTTTTCGCCTCTGCCTCACAATCCTTCAAAGTCTCCATGGCTTGGACCAAGTCAGCTTCGCCGTCCTCGTGCATTTTCTTCTCCTTCCCAAGGTGATTCTCCAGTTTCTGAATGTGAAGAACAAGCTTGTCATGCTGGTCAGTCACACGGTAATAAGTGTTCTTCCAATCCGGAACCTGCGCCTAGAGATCCTTCTTGGCCTTCTTCAAAACTATACATTGATGTACAAAAAGTGTTAAAGAGAACAAGGTAGAATCAACACACACAAGTCACAAGAGCAAAGGATTACCTTTGACTTTCTAGCGCAAGGTTCTCTTCTGTCCAACAAGGCGATCCTTTTGTTCAGTAATCTCCTGGATGTGATTACAGTACTCGGTGGTCATGCCATCAAACTTCATTAATAGTTGTGAGGAGTACACTTTCTCTTTGGCAAGATCTTCCTCCAGCGCTTCTGCACAAAGTACCATATCTCCATATCTTTCAAGCATCTGCGACTTGCGGCGGGAGCGCTCAATGATGTCCTACAGCACAAAAATTAGTACTCGTGTCAATTCATGAGCACAAATTTATTGATTATCTCCAACAAGACAAGGGCAAGAAGATATACCTGCATATAGTTGCCTAGGTGATGATGCGACTCCATCATCAGTGACACCATCTCTGGATTCAGTAGATGGTTGTCGATCAATTGGATGTCCTCCAAATGGATTTTCTTTTTAGCTCCAGATTCTGCACGGATTTCTTCCTGCAACACCAAGGCACGACTACTTAATGGTCCAATCGCGGCAGTTTTCATTGCCATGGATTCTAGAGCTAATGCCGCTTCAATTTCTACAACTAGCTCGGGGACTGCAGGAGAGGCCACGACGCCAGGAGTAGTCACTGGGCCCTTGGGCAATGGCTCGAGGGCTGGCACTTCTACATTCGCCATCAACTTGACTACCTTGTGCACTAATGCAGCCACACTGGTTAAGGCACTCGATGTAGTCGTTGTCCCTTTAGGTTGTCCTTGAGGCATAGGGGTTGGCAGCATCGGGGTAAGATCTTTCACTGAGAGGCCAAGGCCATTGATACTGGATTTTTGCCAGGCCCTGACAATTCCCTGTTCGAGGATTTCCTACAAAACCACGAACTCACAAAGGTGAGAAGCAAAGATAGCGTGCTACAATAAGTAGTCGCAAGAGAACTAGGATTACTTGGACGATCTTTTCAGCTTTAGTTTGGGCTCACCCATTAAGCGCAAGGGCCTGACGCTCGAGGAAGGTACCTTGGGTGCAGTTTGCGCATCTGCAATGAGATTTTGACCAGCTTGAGATACTCCCCTTGATCCTTGAGTTGTTTTTGCGCCAGCAAGGTCCACGGTTTGACCAGATGGATGGTCATCAATAGTATCGGTCACCAGCAACTTATCTTGATCAGCCAAGGCAACTGCCTTCTCCGCTTCCGTCACCGGCTCGATCACCTGCGAACCACTAGCGCCATCTAGAGTAGACGCAGTGGTGATATGAAAACACCTTTTGGGAGTATGATACTGAGGATCTTGTCCTTCCTCATAGGTAATTACCTTGGGAGGCACATCCTCCATAGTGATGGATTTCATCACGACCCATTTTGCAACAACGGTCCGCTTCTTTTTCGGTGGTGGAGGGATCTCGGCTTCAAGCTCATCTGTGCCTGAGTGCTTCTTTGACCCGGAGGACAATCCGACCTTAGCAGATGGTCGAGCCTTTGACTTCATATTGCTTCGCGGCATCAAAATTAGTACCCCTAGAGGATTCAACTACATCCTCCTCTTCTTCATCGTCACCTCTCATGACTTCCCGCATAAACACGCGAGGAGTAGCTTCACAAGTGTCTTCGAATCCGAGAGGAGGAGGAGCAGAAAAGTACAAATTAACATCCTCCTCTACACAAGAACAAATCAGTGGAATATTAATCTCCAATTGGTACTTGGGGGCTGCAGTCATGAGTACTTACAGGCTTGGGTGGGTGTGAGGTGCTGAATTCCCGCACAATAGTGGGGATCCCCCTCACATTCTTGAACATGCGGCCAAGCATGACCATGATCTCGTATGATCTCGTCTGCATTGATGTCATCTGAAGAGAATCTTGACAGATTAGTTGGGCTGGTGTACTTGTAGTTTAGATGGCAGCGCTGCTGGAGAGGCTGAATCCATCACTTCATAAAGCTGAAGGCGATGCCAAGACTGGTCAGACCCTATTTCTTCAGATTTGCTAGCCGCTTCATCAGCTCGGGTTCTTGAAGGCACTCGGAAGTGTTTGGCTCATCCAACCAACGGTTGTTCCATACAGGCCTATGGCTTGATAACTTGGGTAGTCAAGGAACATGGTTGCCAATGTAGCACCATCCTTCTTTCCACTCTGCATTGGAATCTATGAGTTCATAGTCCAAAATATTGATCCCTCATCGTCTGCTGCATCTGGATTCCCGCACCACCAACAAGGGGTGTGTGCTCAGTCTTGGGTTGTGGCTTCACGCGGAAGAACTTTCGAAAAAGTTGAAAGTGGGGTCTAATTCCCAGAAAAACCACATAGAAATGCATGAAGATTGTAGTGTGGAAGATCCTATTGGGGTTCAGATGAACTAACTCCAACTTATAATAATCTAGTAAGCATCGGAAGAAATCTGAGGTTGGCAATGCAAAACCTTGCTCGATAAAGTGGGCAAAAATTACCGTCTCATTGGGATAGGCCTCCAAAGGGAAGGCATCGTCATAAGTAGATCTCCTGTTATGAAGTCTTACTCTGGAGAAACTTGGCGGCCACAAGCGACTTGATTTCCTTCTCCTTCAGAGTTGACCGCTTCCAAGCAACAACGGGATTGGGCAGCGCGGTCTGATTGGTTTTCCCATACTTCGGCGCTGGCAACTGCGGTTCCTTCTTCTTGCCGGATCTCTTCTTCTTCTCACCTTCGGCCGGTTTGGATGCAATAGTCTTCCTCCCCATCCTTGATGTCATGAGCATCTTCAATCGCATATACTCGGGGGCTGGGAGTGATGGGGGGTGGCGACGCAAGCACTCGGAGATCGAGCAATGGCGGCGATGCTAGGGCTACAGTGCGGAAGTTGGAAGGGCAAAAGGTAAGAGTGAAATGGAAAGAATAACTTCCCCCTATATTTATAAGACCAGCGTAGCGAAACTAGGCAGTGGATCTTTACGATCTAAAGGATTTCTTAAAATTAGGGGATTTGATTGGCAGTTGTCTATATTTTAGGAAGAGACAAGATTACTCTCCAGGGATGGTCACGTTGACCAAAGGTTGACCCTTATACCCACAAAACTAGTTGGCTAAAGGCTCGGGGGTTATGTGCCACGTGTCCATCGGAAGAAAGTTTTTTCTCTAAGTTTTAAGGGGAAAGTGATGCAAATTGCAGATTAACCCTCAGCCTGATTCTTCGATTCAACCTAACGCTCGGGGGCTACTCTATATGGAGTGCGACTTTCGTCGCACTTCCATATAACATATAAAGACGAATATCACAAGTTCGGAAAGGGCTTGAGCACATTCCAGCCTCGTGCAGTTTTGGGCACCTTTGAAGATCTAATCAAATCAAGTACTCGAGAAGTCTCGAGAGTAGTTGGTGGAGAATTCAAAAATACCCAGTTCTGCTAAATTTGGCTAAAAAGTATTTCGGGGCTTGTCGTACATACATCTACGGACCCGCCATAAGGTTTGGACAGTCCCAAATATGAGGCTGGACACCGAGACACATCTGATACGGAGACCATGGCGCAGGGCGGCGTAGTCTATATGGAAAGACAGGAACTAGTCGAGGATTAGGAAAGTACTCACTGTAATAAGAGTAGAACTTCTCTAGTCGTATTCGACTAGTATTCTTGTAAATCAACAAACCTGTAACCCTGGCTCCGACTATATAATGCAAGGTAGGGAACCCCTCCAAAGCAATTCAATCCAACCAACACACTGGACGTACAGGGACGTGCGTGTCGGGATAAAAAATCGACCGGTCGCAAGTGTGCTTACGGTTATCCGCAGAATTAGCATTGCGACGAGCTCCACCAAGCAAAACACTACCTCGGACACCCCCTTCAGTAGGTTGCCGGGTCTAAACACCGATAGCTGCCGAGTAGCTTATTACTGAAGCTCGGGTGCTCTATCCTCTCCACCAGATTTGAGATGAGGAAGATGTGAGAATAGGAGAGGAAAGAGAATGAAAGAGAAGAAATACGATAAGACCATCGTGAGGTCCACGCGCATGGAGGAGCGTGCCTGTCTGGATAAAAAATGAAAAATGATTACGGTTATCGCAGAATTAGCATTGCAGATTTGCGTGCCGTTCCACGCTGCTGCATGTACCTAACTATGAGTTAAATTTACTACGAGTCTACGACTGTAAATCTGTTGGTTTAGTTTCCCCGCACCTTCCTCCATTTAAATTTGCATCCTTGTGTGCAACGCGAACTCTGCATCTACATCTCTACAATTTCGACAAAATTCATTTGGAATATCGACGTTGTTCACAGAGCCAGCCGGAAGTTTCCTTGTTTCCCTCGAAGCATCATGACCTGAACCTAAAACCTGCCATGAACAAACGGCAGCTTCGAACTGAACAAACCTTCCTCCTGAAGGTCATCAGCGGCTTCCTGGCAACTTCCCCCATCACCATGACTATATACCATACCTCGCACCTTGCAAAACCCAACAAACCGGGATCATCGTCAGCCATTGTCCCCGGCCGCCGTCATCTGAGCCTGTCCCCATCGAACTTGCACCCTCTGCATTCACACACCTTGCATTGGACCATCATCATCTTGTGTTTGCGCCAGCGAAGAAGCTGCTGATCCTTGCTCGATCGATTTTTTTCGGTTCATTCATCCTTGCTGCTGATAGGTCGAGCTTTTGTACAAATTAATCGGACTTGTCTTCGCATCTCTGCTTGGCTTTGCACGAATGGCCGCCGACTACCTGATCGCCGTCGGCAGGTCCACGGCGGACCCGACGCGGTGGATGAAGAGGTGGAGGAAGGCCGGGAACGTCATCCGGACCTGCCACCGCCTGGCCCGACTTGCCCGCCTCGCGCTCCTCTCCGCTGACATCCTGCGCCGCACGGGCTCCTACGTCACCATCAAGATCCACGACGATGTTGATGCTGACACTGACGCCGACGCGGCCGACGCATCCAAGTCTGCCAACGCCGCGCCGGTGGAATTCTCTGTCGCCGCGGACGACCAGGACTTCAATGGCCTGGTCAAGGAGAAGCGCGTCGACTGCTTCCGCCGCCTCGGCGGCGCCGCTGGGATCGCCGCCGCGCTGGCGTCCGGCGCGGAGGCCGGCATCTGTGGCGACGAGGGCGACCTGCGCCGCCGCCGCGAGGCTTTCGGCGCCAACACGTACCCGCGCCGGAAGCCCAAAGGGTTCTGGCGCCACGTGTGGGAGGCGCTCAGCGACGTGTTCTTGATCGTGCTGCTCTTCTGCGCCGCCGTGTCCCTGGGCTTCGGCATCAAGGAGCACGGCCTCAGGGACGGCTGGTACGACGGAGTCAGCATCTTCCTTGCCGTGTTCCTGGTGGCCGCCGTCTCCGCGGTCAGCAACCACGGCCAGGCCAAGCGGTTCGATAGGCTGGCCAGCCAGTCCGACGACGTCGCGGTCACCGTCGTGCGCGGCGGCCGCAGGCAGGAGGTCTCCATCTTCGACGTCGTCGTGGGCGACGTCGTGGTGCTCAAGATCGGCGACGCCGTCCCCGCCGACGGCGTCTTCCTCGACGGGCACGCGCTGCAGGTGGACGAGTCAAGCATGACCGGCGAGCCTCACCCCGTGCACGTCGGCGCCGACGACAGCCCCTTCCTCGCCTCCGGCGTCAAGGTGCTCGACGGCTATGGCCAGATGCTCGTCACGGCCGTCGGCACGGACACCGCGTGGGGCGAGATGATGAGCAGCATCACCAGGGAGAAGACGGAGCCGACGCCGCTGCAGGAGCGCCTCGAGCGCCTCACCTCCAGCATCGGCAAGGTTGGCGTCGCCGTCGCGGTGCTCGTCTTCGCCGTGCTCACCGCGCGCCACTTCACCGGCAGCACCAGGGACGAACAGGGCAGGCCCATCTTCGATCGGCAGCATGTCACCTTCAACGCCGTCTTCAGCGGGCTCGTCGGGATATTCCAGCAGGCCGTCACCATCATTGTCGTCGCCATCCCCGAGGGCCTCCCGCTCGCTGTCACGCTGACGCTGGCATTCTCCATGAAGCGGATGGCCAAGGAGCACGCCCTGGTGCGCACGCTGTCGGCGTGCGAGACCATGGGCTCCGTCACCGCCATCTGCACCGACAAGACAGGAACGCTCACGCTGAACCAGATGAAGGTGACCGAGTTCTGGGTCGGCACCGACCGACCTTCCAAGGCGGTGGCGGGCGCGGTCGACGGCGGCGTCGTCGGCTTGCTCTGCCAGGGAGCGGGGCTGAACACGACGGGGAGCGTGTACAGGCCGGACAACGTCTCACCGCCGGAGATATCGGGGAGCCCGACGGAGAAGGCGCTGCTGTCGTGGGGCGTGGAGGAGCTCGGCATGGACGCCGACGCGCTGAGGAGGAGCTGCAACGTGCTGCGCGTCGAGGCCTTCAACTCCGACAAGAAGCGCAGCGGCGTGCTGGTCAGGGACAACGCGACCGGCGCGGTGATCGCGCACTGGAAAGGCGCCGCGGAGATGGTCCTGGCGAGCTGCTCGGCGTATGTCGGTGCGGACGGCGAGGTGCGCGAGCTCGGCGTCGAGCAGAGGAGGGAGCTCGAGAAGGTCATCAGCGACATGGCGGCGGCCAGCCTTCGGTGCATCGCGTTCGCCTACAAGAAGGTCGCCGACGGAGAGGACGCGAAGATCGACGACGAGGGCCTGACATTGCTGGGCTTCGTTGGCTTGAAGGACCCGTGCCGGCCGGAGGTCAGGACCGCCATCGAGGCCTGCACGAAGGCGGGCGTCGCCGTCAAGATGGTCACCGGCGACAACGTTCTCACGGCGCGTGCCATTGCCAGGGAGTGCGGCATCATCTCGGACAGCGATCGCGACGGGATTGTGATCGAGGGGCACGAGTTCCGCGCCATGTCGGCGGATGAGCAGCTGGAGATCGTGGATCGCATCCGTGTGATGGCGCGGTCGCTGCCCATGGACAAGCTGGTGCTGGTGCAGCGCCTGAAGCAGAAGGGCCACGTTGTCGCGGTCACTGGCGACGGCACCAACGACGCGCCGGCGCTCAAGGAGGCCGACGTAGGCCTGTCCATGGGAATCCAGGGCACCGAGGTCGCCAAGGAGAGCTCCGACATCGTGATCATGAACGACAACTTCGACACGGTGGTGACCGCCACCCGGTGGGGCCGCTGCGTCTTCAACAACATCCAGAAGTTCATCCAGTTCCAGCTCACCGTCAACGTCGCCGCATTAATCATCAACTTGGTGTCGGCGCTGACCTCCGGCAAGATGCCGCTGACGACCGTGCAGCTGCTGTGGGTGAACCTGATCATGGACACCATGGGAGCGCTGGCACTGGCGACGGACAAGCCCACCAAGGCGCTCATGCGCCACCCGCCCATCGGCCGCACGGCGCCGCTCATCAGCAACGCCATGTGGCGCAACCTCGCCGCGCAGGCCGCGTTCCAGGTGGCCGTGCTGCTGGCACTCCAGTACCGCGGCCGCGACGTCTTCGGCGTCGGCGAGAAGGCCAACGGCACCATGATCTTCAACGCCTTCGTGCTCTGCCAGGTGTTCAACGAGTTCAACGCGCGGGAGATCGAGAAGAAGAACGTCTTCGCCGGCGTGCTCAGGAACAGGATGTTCCTGGGGATCATCGCCGTGACTCTCGCCATGCAGGTGGTGATGGTGGAGCTGCTGACGAGGTTCGCCGGCACACAGAGGCTTGGGTTGGCGCAGTGGGGGTTCTGCGTCGCCATAGCTGCCATGTCGTGGCCGATTGGATGGGCGATCAAGTTCATTCCCGTGCCGGACCGCCCGATCCATGAGATCCTCGCGACGAGGAAATTCTTCTAGGCATCATTAGGATTGCAGAGTACTGGTTTTTTCATGTTTTTCGTATGAAATTAGTCTAGGCATGTTTACTGTATGTAGTAGTTACATGATTATTTCATTTGTTCTATGTTGATTATTTGATAACAGAAGAAATAATTAATGCAATACCTTTTGGTTTCATTAGCGTTTGATTTGCATAGAGCTGTCTCATGGTAATCATTAGATATTTCCACGTTATATTCTATCACGTACTAATAGGCAGCACATAAGATTGGACAAGGAAGATGTGATAAAAATTTACACCAATCTTAGATGTGATCTTCAGTAGTGAAAATGAGACGGATATATCTTGGCTGTCCATTCGCGTGAAGTAGTTTGGATACTTATGATAGGATATCATATACAGATAGGAACACCTTATAAATCAATACGGATATAGGAGACGAATAAGCACGACTAATATCCACAGATGGTGGTGGATATTTGAGATTTTTTTTTGAAATATATAATATCCTGATAGTTAGGTGTCGGATACTATATTTGGATAGTTGGGCCTAGAGGCCCAATTTGATTCAGGTCTAAGGCATGTTTCAGCACAAAAGAAGTAAGTAATGCAAAGTTCTTCCTAAAAAAGTAATGCAAACTTCTTATCATTTTTTGAAGTATTTATATGTTTGAATAATGAATTAAATTGAAATTTAAACATCGCTAGCGTAGTCTTATTAGTTGGAAGTAACCCATGAAATGCAGGTTTATAATTCTAACATCACTAAGATATTCTAGAAAACAAAAAATAAACAAAAATACAAATAGATATTTAGCTCCACTACAATCTTTTAGACTCCTTTTCGAGCCCTCATGTCAATCCTCATAAATTGTATTAGAAAATGAGATAAATTCAAAAATTCTCAAAACAAAAATCTCACCATCAATTCACTAGGCTCTAATAATTATTGATAATAGTACTGCTATTGGATCTGAAAGGCTAACCTCTAGGTCTTTGTTGTTTTCACTTAATAATTGAAAAAAATAAATCATTACTAACAATATCCACGCCCAGCGCATCACGTATTCAATCTGCATTCGTGAAAGACTATCCACATTTGTGAATGTAGTTGACACTATCCATGTCCGAGATCATCCATATGTCTATGTCCAATACGTTTTCACCCTGTAATCTTTAGATAGGATCACTGTGTCTAACAGAGACGAGAAAGACATGTTCTCATGTGCGGGGAACACTAGAAATGAGAAAATTGGTCCGTAGGGCTGCAAAGTAGAACCATGTTTCCTGAAGCTGGAATTTGCTTAAAAATGAAATTGACAAAGGGAACATGGCCTGGTGCGTAATTCTCATTCAAACCGCTGGAATTATATATTAAGCGATCAGTATGAAACTATGTATCACGGAGAGCAAGAAACCTTGGTCGTTGTCTGCCAGTCATAAGATGCAGCTTGTTTCCGATGTTTGGTAGAAAGACCAGTGTATTTCAGATGCGAATGCAGGAAATGACTTAGACAAAAAGGTTCCTGACTGTTTGTTTCAGAAAAAATAGCTAGCCGTCCTAACTTGGCACCTTTGTTGATGACCTGACGGTGACTTGCAAGAAATCGTTCCTTCAATTTTCGTATGTTTGGCACATGGATCTGGGCGGTTTCAGGTTTGAAAGGCTGAAAAGAAGCTGAGACAATCTTCCTTAAGGTTTCACCCTTGGGACTTATAAAGCTTGCAAATCACATGCTTAACAACCGATGATTCCATAGCCTGTCAAATGTTGAGATTCCGCTTTGGAGAAAATCATAAGAAAAGGCTATCCATGAAACGCAAGTTTAAAATTCTAACATAACTAAATATTCTATAAAATTAAAAACAAATAAAAGGACAAATTGAAGTTTAGCTTCACTAAAACCTTAGTACTACTATTAGACTCCTTTTCCAGGCGTCCATGTCATTCCTCACGAGGCACGCAAGGAAAAGAGATCAACCCAAAATTTCTCAAAAAAAGAGGAAAATTCGAGTCATTATTCATTCACTAGGCTCTAATCATCTTAAACAATATATAATACTATCATTTGATCTAATTGGCTAACCGCTGGTTCTTTTTGTTTTTTTACTTAATATCTGAAAATAAAATTCTTGATCGACAATTTTTATACCCAGCTCATCTCCTATATGTTCAGTCTGCCTTCGTGAAAGAACTATCTACATTTGTAAATGTATTTTGGTACTACTATCAATATATGTCTTTATTCCAATCCGTTTTCACCCTTAACCTTTAGATAGCGATCGCTTTCTGATGGAGAGCACAAAAGCATGTTCTTATGAGCTGTGAACCCTAGAAAAATAAGCAAATTGGTCCGTAGGGCTCCAAATGAAATGAGCGTGTTTCCTGAAGCCGGAATTTGCTTAAGAATGAATCAACTAGACTTTAGCATAAACGCTAACAGTATGGGACCAAAATTTCAGCCTGGCGCGTCATTCTCAGTCATTCTCATTCACACCGCTAGAATTATATATTTATGTGATTGGTACGAAGTATGGAGAGCACGAAACCTTGATTGAAGCTCTTTATCTGTCAATCATAAGATACAGCTCGTTTCGGATGTTTGCCACAAAGACAAGGTCATTTCAGATTTGAATTCAGGAAACAACTCAGACAAAGTTCCTTCTAGAAAGAAAAAGCTATTCGTCCTAACTAAGCACTTTTGTTAAAGACCTGACGGAGTTCAAGAAATTGCTCCTTCAATTCCGGATGTTTGGCACATGGATCTGGCAGTTGCAGGTTTGAAAGGCTGAAAAGAAGCATAGACAAACTTCCTGAATGTTTCTTTCAAAGGCCAGCTTTTACAATCTTATTGGGTTTGCCTTTGTGATTACTCAACTCTTTATGGATCCTGGATCGTGGGATGCTTACATTATGCTTGATTCAGGAACACAACTTTTGACAATCTTGCAGCGCATCAGTTCCTTGGTATATGGTTTCTGCTATGCACATTTCTATCTTGTCGTTTTCAAGCCACTAGTCTTGCTTTTCACAAATCATACAAAATAAGGCTTTTTTTTCTTTTTTTAGACGAATCGGCACGAGATTATACCCAAATTCATTGATTAAATAAAGTCTCATGCTGACACATAAAAAATTGACAAGACTTATTAAGTCTAGTACGTCGACATCGACCTCTTAAATAATGCTTGAGTTTAAATGTCCTTTTCTAGCTTACACAGCATGATCAGACTGAATCCGATGCTATCATGTTTCTGAAGTTCACGGAAATAACATGCACAATGGTATGGAAACCTAAGACTGAGGGGGAGGATAAGCAACATGGGTAAACTTAATCTAGATGCAGTAGAGATAAACCAAGTGACATGCATGCTCATACGCCACAGACTGAGACTGGCCTGGTGTTACGGCCAGGCATGCTGGCGTAGAGCTACTGAAATTTTCAGGACCTTAGGTTCTAAGAAGTAATTCTGAATGCATAATTTTTTGCTGAATATTAAAAAAACTCATCTGTTATGTTTTCAAATTCCCTCTATTTGTGTAATTGTGTTGACTGTCCATATAGCGCTTGATCTCCTATGTGGTTCACCGGCTCGTACTTATCTTCCCTTTGTACATCATTGTTCGTGTTCGCATATTAGCAAGATCCCTTTGGTCGAACACATACCAGAACCCATCATATCATCATATCCATGCATATTAATACTAGAAGAAAAATAATCATATGACCTGTTTATAAGGCTCAATATAGGTATCTGAGAGCTACATTACATGGTGAAGTTTGTGGACTGACAGAGGGATCCTTGCAAGCCATTTAGATGGTAAATGCAGCAGAGGGAATATGAAAACAAATGAAACTTACAAGCAGTATGAGATTATAAAAAGTTACTTTTATGTGCGTTGATGAAAACATACCTAAATTTTAGTTGAGTTTTTGCATTTTTTTATTTTTTATATCAATTTTAGTTATGGTCACAAGGCATGGAAACATAACAAATTATCAAATGAATTATCTCTCTCGGTAGTTTTTTATTTCTCTCAAGAAAATCTCTAAATAATAGTGAACCATGGTCACTGTCGTGACATAAAGCTGAACCTTTTTGGGGGATGCTGTGTTCTTCGATCAGAAGCTGCCTTTGAATTTCAATGCATGCATAAGCGCTTTAGATTCTAAATCAAAGCACACATACGTACTGATATTTGCATCAGTTTTGGCTTCAAATGCGAATAACATCCCCATTTGGCCTGTTCAATTTGTTTCCTTTCTCAATGCCCGTCTATTAAATGTTGTACTATTACTATTACTATTACTATGATAGTATCAACAATTAGAAATCAATTATAAAAAACTATTAAAAACATTTCCTAGAGACAAATAATATTTTGACCATAATTATCACATGCAGATCACACTTAATCATCGGCTAAATTAACCTGCTTGAGCCACGGACAATCTGGGTACTGTCTGGGTCGGAACCATGGCTCCATGCCTCACGCATGATGGATGCAGTTGCTGTGCTTGCTCATTACAGTCGATGCACTACCATCCACCAAAGCTACCAGTACAGCAACTTATATTGTGGAAAACATTTTCAGCTTTACTAAGCAACTTATTGATTGCACTACCATCCACCAAAGCTACCAGTACAGCAACAAAAAAAAATCCACTTGGCTAATTAATTAAGCAGCTCAAATACGAAGCATATATGTTCATCATGCGCAATATGAATATTACAATTTTGTTGCACAACACGTGACTGAACTGCAGCATAACTAAATATCGGTAAAGGACTCCACGAACAAAGAGCTGATAGTGCCATTTATGGCATGACTAGTTGTAGGCGCATCCCCTTGCTTGTACAATACTCCATCGTTCTTGTTAGGTTGAGCATCCTCTCAAGTCACTCCTTCGGTTGTGCATTATCAGGATTAAGACACTCTTCATTAATATCTTTCAATGATTCCTCAATCAGGTCCTTTATTTTTTTACATGCACGTTCCATTGAAACTATTAGGAAGTTTATGTGTATATTAGGATGTATTTATCCCTTTTCCTTATACACTTGATGTATTCCTTCTACTCCGAGCCATATTGGCCATATAGAGATCACCCCCCCTCCCTAGTGTGGTGTTTTCCTATCTACTTCTCTACATGGTATCACGAGATTAGATCGTGGGCCTCCTCTCCCTGCGCCTTCCCCCTGATCTGTGCAACCCTAGGCGGCGTCCCCCCTGCTACGCCGCCGCCACCCACCCTCCGCTGCACCTCCCTGACCAGCTTCCCGACCGGCTCCACCCCACCACCCCTAGTCTTGCGTCATGTCCTCCGCCGACTCCTCTGTGTCCGGTGACACCACCGCTCCTGTTGCTAATCCTGTGCCGCCTCCTAGACCGCCCCTTGCTGCCAACGGCGGTACATCTGTGCTGCCACCTAGCATCGGCGGCTCCTCTGGCAGTGCACCCCAAGCTCTTCCTGCCGGCGACATGCCCGGCAATGGCGGCGGTGGCTTCATCGTGTACCTGGTGCCGCCGCCCGCCGTCCACCCCTACGCCATCGTCTCTATCAAGTCTCACATCCTCATGACGCTAACGATGAAGTCCAACGCCTACTCCAGATGAGCGTCCTTCTTCAAGTCCATGTGCGGCAAGTTCAGCCTCAATTCGCACATCGATGGCATGGTGGCACCTCGTCCCTAGGACCCCGACTGAGATCAAGCGGATTGCTGCGTCCGCTCCTGGTTGTTCGGCTCCGTCCTCGATCTCGCCATGACCGATGATGATCAGGCCACCCAGGATCTTTGGCTCGCCATTGAGGGCTTCTTTCGCGCCAACAAGCAGTTCTGGGCGATGTTCCTCAGCCACAACTTCCACTCCATGACACAGGGCGACTCCTCCATCGCTGAGTACGGCAACCGCATGAAGACCCTCGCCAATGCCCTCGCGATGTCAGCCATCCCGTTCAGGACTCCTAGCTTGTCCTGAAGCTCCTCCGCGGCCTCAACACACGCTTCTCCAACACTGCCGACGACATCGCCAACTCCACCGCCAGCTTCCCGTCCTTTGCTCAGGCGCGTGACATGCTCGCCCTGAAGGAACTTCATCTCGCCAACGAGGAGAAGATCTCCAACTCCACCGCCCTTCTCACCGGGACCTCCTCGTCGTCTTCGTCCTCTGGCTGTACGGGCGGGTGTCGCCCGCCGTTTGGTTCTGTCCAGACTAGCGGCGGCGGCTACAGCAGTAGCGGCAGCTGCGGCGGTGTCAGTAGCGGCCACGACGGCAGCGGCAACGGCGGTAAGAAGAAGTGGCAGAAGAAGGGCGGCGGCGGCTTCCAGGCGCCTCCTAGCGGTGGCAGCTCTCACGGCGGCGGGCCCCCACGGTCCACTAACCCGTGGTTCTACTTCAGTCCAGGGGTCGGCTCTTATGGCGCCACGGGCTTCCAGCAGGCTAGCGGTCAGCATCCGTTGGGCGGTAGGGGCTGGCGCACCGGTGCCCCTGGTCTCCTCGACCCCCCTCTGTAGGCCCACACTGCCTACGCCCTTGTTCAAGTGCCCACTCAGGCGTCAACCTGAGACCAGGCAGGTCTGGTTGCTGCCCTAAACCAGATGACGCTGTAGAATGGCGGTTGGGTGGTTGACTCAGGTGCATCTGGCCACATGTCATCCTAGGATGGTATTCTTCTTTCCCGACTCCCTCCCTCTCACTCCCCATTACTGTCGGTAATGGTCACACCCTTCCTCTCATGTGCTGTGGCAACTCCACCCTTACCACCCCCACCTTTCTCTTTCGTCTTAACAATGTCCTTGTTGTTCCTTCTCTGATTCATAATCTGATTTATGTTCATCAGTTTACTAAGGACAATAACTGCACCATAGAGTTTGACGGCTTTTGGTTTTTCTGTCAAGGATTTTCTGACCAGACGCGTGCTTCTTCGCTGCAATAGTGCCGGCGATCTTAACACCATGCCTCCACGCCAGCCAGCTTTGCAGTGCCCCAAGCCGGCCTCGCCATCTTCTCCAGTTTGTGGCGTCTCTATCTTGGTCATTCTGGTCCTACCACCATTGCCACACTTAGACAAACTTCATCCATTACTTGTAATAAAGATAGTCATACTCTATGTCATTCAAGTCAGTTAGGGAAACATGTGCGGTTACCTTTCTCACATTTAGCTCTCGCAGTTCTACTCCTTTTGAGTTAGTTCACTGTGATGTTTGGACTTCTCCCGTAGCTAGCATATCTAGTTATCGCTACTACCTAGTCATTTTGGATGACTTCTCGCATTTTTGTTGGACGTTTCCTCTAGTTCACAAGTTTGAAGTCACCTCACACATCACTGATTTTTGCGCCTATGCTCACACACAGTTTAGTATTCCTGTTCGAAGTGTCCAAGCTGGCAATGGGACCGAGTTTGTCAATAAGACTCTCACATCCTTTTTGACTTCTCGGGGTATCCACTTGTGCCTCTCATGTCCCTACACTTCTCCCCAAAATGGGAAAGCCGAGCGTGTCCTACGCACCCTTAATAACGTGACTCGCACATTGCTCATCCACACCTCCATGTGAAAGGTCCTTGTTTGGTTTTGGTAATTGAGTGACAACCTAGGTGGACTAATATGTGTTTAAGTGAAATATACAAGTGATTAGTCCACAGGTAATTATGTGATGAAGGAGCTTATTGCATATGAGACATGACATGGAGTCATGTGACTAGGTGGAGAAGATCAAGACAAGACTTGGCTTGATGGACCAGTTGCAAGTGTAAAGGGTAAGTCAAAGGCTTTGAAGCTCTGGACCGCGTGGCGGGATGCTTGAGCAAAGACTTGGCACCGATGGACCGATGCAACGGTGAAAAGCAAGTAAGGTCAAGATCGATGAACCAATAAGGCCACGTGATGACTTGAAGTGGATCATATCATTTGTGATATGGTGTGTGCATATGTTGCATCAACATTTGAGGAGATGAAATGGAATGCGCAAGGCAAAGGTATATTTGTAAAGCATTTCATTTCACTGGTCATAGGTGTGTAAAGAAGTTTATGACCGGGTTTAGGATAGATGGCCGTACTATCAAGAGGGGAAAACTTGTTTGCATATCGGTCATCAGTGCCACTTGAACAATCTAACATTGCGATGTTGCTAGGATCAAGTGGCGTGGTGAAGAGAGTGAAAACCCTTTGAAAAATGTTTGTGAAAATGCTAACTCACTCACACATAAGGTGGTACACTTGTGGAGTTGGCACTTTTGCAAAGGTGTTGAAGAAACGGTCAAGAGGTGCTTAGCAGATGTAAATTGACCGGGTTAATAGGCTTGATAGTCGTACTATCGAGAGGGGTCAATTTCATTTGCTTGCCGTTTAATAGTGACACTTTGCTCAAACCATTGCATTGCATGCATATGGACTAACTTAGTTTGAGAAAGTAAAAAAGATGAGAAGAAAAAGGTGTTGGAAAAGAGCTCTAACTATATAAGGCAGACGGTCCGGCCCTAGGTGGTGGACGGTCAGCTAAACCTAGATAGAGATAGGTTTTCGGGCTGAGAATTTATTTCTCAAAGGTGGACGGTCTGCAGTTATTTTCTGCGGACAGTCTGCATGGGGCGGACGGTCCGGCACTATAAGGGCGGACGGTCCGCCACCCCCTGTACGGTCCGTTCTGACACGTATTAAATGCTGCAGTAGTCATTGGGGCTTGTACTGCGGATGGTCCAGCCTAAGGGGCAGACGGTCTGCCAGTCCCCAGTTTGCTCGTGTTTGAACCTAACAGCTAGTTTCGTAGAACGATGGACTATCCAGGGATGGACCCCGGACTGTCCAAGACAGCAGTTACAGCTCGGGAAAAAGGGGAAAATGGCTAGTTTGTCCCCTCCCTCTACACATAGAGGGATGGCCAGCCCTTGGGGATGTGTTTTCCTTGGTTGTGCTTAAGTTGGGAGCCCTCTAACTCACTTGTACTTGCAAGAGTATGAATTAATTGCAAGTGAGTGCGATTCTAATGCGTTGCTTTGTGAGATAGCATTAATTGACACTAGGTGTTTGTGTTACAAGCCGGTGGTCCTTATTACTCTTGGATGTTGCCACCTCCTAGATGGCTTGGTGGCTTGTGACTCCGTCGAAGCACGCAAGAAGATTGTGCGTGGCTCTGAAGAAGGCTTTGTGAGGGGCATTGTGCTCACCCCGTGGGGATCACAAAGAGCAATGCTAGTAAAAGCATGTCATTGAGTACCCTCATCTTGTGTTGGTTGTGCGGCACCCATTGTGGGCTAGGCGAGTGATGCCTATTAGCGCGTGAACCTCCAAGTGAGTCAACCGACACAACGGGGACTAGCTTGGTGGCAACCAAGTGAACCTCAAGCTTGATTTGCTCCTTACATATACAAGCTCTTTACTTATTGTTCATATATGTATAGCTTGTGTTGTTGCTCTTATAATTGGCTAACTTGTGTAGTTTGCTAATTACCTTCTTGCTTGTGTAGCATAGAAGTAGCTCTTGTGAGCATCTAGTTGGCTTGTGTAGCTTTGCTAGTTACATTGCTTAGTTTGTGTACCTAAGTTTTTGAGCTCTTTAGTTTGGCTTGTGTAACCTTGCTATTGAGCATTACTAGTGAGCTTAGGGTTTGTGCGCTTTGCTTCACTAGTTTGTGTAGGAGCTCCCTGGTATGCTTAAAGTACTAGTTGCTTAAGTTTGTGTGACCTTGCATCCCATATTTGTTTAGGAGAGCTTCCTTGCCCGGCTCCTTAGTAGCATAATCTGATAATTGTTTAGGTGTTTGAAGTAATAGGTAGAGGGGTGTAGTCTTGGCTAGACCGATAAGTTTATTTCCGCATTTGTTTCGGTTAGCCGGTGCGATTTTTTTTAGAAAGGACTATTCACCCCCCTCTAGTCCTCCATCTCGACCCTACACCATGGCTGCCCCATACTGGGCCGATGCGCTCGCCACCGCGACCTATCTTCTGAACCGGTGCCCCTGTTCTGCTGTTCAGAATGACATCCCCTACCGCCTCCTCTACTCCCAGCCTCCCGAGTACTCTCACTTGTGTGTCTTCGGTTGTCTTTGATACCCTAACCCACGGCACGCCACAAGCTTGCTCCTCACTCCGCAGCCTGTGTCTTCCTCGGTTATCCCTCCTCTCACAAGGGGTACCACTGCCTTGAGTTGTCCACCCGTCGAGTCATCATCTCTCGCCATGTTGTCTTTGATGAGTCCGTCTTTCCCTTCTCCTCCCATCCTACTCACCCATCGCAGCTCGACTTCCTTTTGTCGAGCCCCTCCGATGTTCCTGCTTCCACCTTAGTCGCTCCATCGTCAGACATTGAGTAGCCGCAGCCCTCACCAGCTGTTTTACAGGAACTCACCAACGACGACCGCGCCATCTTGTTCCATGGGCAGACCGTGTACAGCAGGCGAGTTGCTGCTCTCCACCGTGCTCCCGACTGCTCCGACCGCAACCGTGGCGCGCGCAGTCGCGCCCCCGACTACTCCGACTGCGACCGCGGCACGCGCGGGTGCGCTCCCGACTGCTCTGACCACGACCACGTCACGCGCGGGTGTGGCCCTGATCGCACCATCCGCAATGGCGCACGCTCCGATCGGTCGGGCGAGCACCCCAACAGCACCGGCAAATGTCCCGACCGCACCGGGGAGCGCTCCGATTAGTTGGGTGCATGCCCCGACCGCACCAACGCACGCTCTGATCGGTCGGGAGAACGCTCTGACCGCATCGGCGAGCGCTCCGATTGGTTGTGCGAGCACCCCGACCACACCGGCGAATGCCCCGACCGCACCGGCGAGCGCTCCGATTGTTCGGGCATGCGCCCCGACCACATCGGCAAGCGCTCCAACCGGTCAGGCGAGCGCCCATGGTCCTTCCCCTGCGCCCGCGGCCCTAGCGCCTTCTGCCCCCTCCTCATTGCCACCTGCCCCTCCGCACCATGACACTCGGTCTGTGATTGGGGCAATCCAGCGGTGCCATTACCACGGCATAATAGCCTTGACTTCTTGTCCGCCCTCTCTGATTCCAGCGAACTATCATAGTGCTCTGGCTGATGCCAACTGGCGTGCCGCCATGGTCAACGAGTTCCAGGCCCTCATCAACAACGACACCTGGCGCCTCGTCCCACGACCGCCTGGTGCCAATGTCGTGTCGGGCAAATGGATCTTCTGGCATAAGTTCCATGCCGATGGGTCCCTAGCCCGGCACAAGGTGCGCTGAGTGGTTCGTGGCTTCTCCCAGCATCACGGCATCAACTACGATGAGACCTCCAGTCCGGTCATCAAATCGGCGATGGTACGGACCGTCCTCAGCATCGCCACTTCTCACGCCTGGCCAATCCACCAGCTGGACGTGAAGAATGCGTTTCTTCACGGACACCTCACGGAGACTATCTACTGCCAGCAGCCTCCTGGCTTTGTCGACCCCGCCACCCCCGATCACGTCTGTCTCCTGCAGAAGTCCTTGTATGGACTGAAGTAGGCCTCGAGGGAATGGTACCAGAGGTTCGCCTCCTTCCTTCGCTAGCTCGGCTTCATCGCCTCCACCTCCGACACCTCCCTCTTTGTATACAAAGAGGGACCGAGCATCGCCTACCTGCTGCTCTACATCAACGACATCGTCCTCACCGCCTCGTCATTGACTCTTCTTCGACACATCATGGGGCGTCTTCACTCCGAGTTCGCCATGACGGATCTTGGCGACCTACACCACTTCCTCAGAATCTCCGTCACGCGTTCCTTCTAGGGCCTGTTCTTGTCTCAGTGGCAGTACGCCCTGGATCTACTTCAGCGTGCTAGCATGACTGAGTGTCACTCTATAGCGACTCCCGTTGACACTCATGCCTAGCTTTCGGCACACGATGGTACCAAGCTCCAGGATGGCTCTGAGTATCGAAGTCTTACTGGGGCTCTTCAATATCTCACTCTGATCATCCTGACCTGGTGTATGCGGTTCAGCAGGTGTGCCTCTTCATGCATGACCCACGCGAGCCCCACATGGCCCTGATCAAGCACATCCTACGCTATGTGAAGGGCATGCTCTCCTCCGGGCTTCACATTAGCACCGGCCCTGTTCAGTCTCTGATCCAACGCCGACTGGGCTGGCTGCCCGGACTTTAAACGCTCCACCTCTGGCTTCTGTGTCTACCTCGGCGACAATCTGGTGTCTTGGTCCTCCAAGCGCTAGACCACGGTATCTCGTTCCAGTGCTGAGGCGGAGTACTGGGTTGTGGCTCATGCTGTGGCAGAATGTTGCTGGCTGCATCAACTTCTTCAGGAGCTTCATGTCCCGCTTGCTTCGGTCACTGTTGTCTACTGTGACAACATGAGTGTTGTCTACATGATAGCCAACTCGGTGCATCATCGGCGCACAAAGCACATCGAGATTGATATTCACTTTGTTTGTGAGAAGGTGGCCTTAGGTGAGGTCTGAGTCCTCCATGTGCCATCCTCTTACCAGTTCGCAGATATCATGATGAAGGGCCTGCCAACTCCTTTATTTACTGAGTTTAGATCCAGTCCGTGCGTATGTGATCCTCCCGCTTCGACTGCGGGCGGGTATTAAGAAGTATATGTGTATATTAGAACCTCACCTCAGCGGTTTCTGAAAATTATTTCACCTCAGCAGTTTAGTCAATAATTAACTTTCGGTGAAACTATGATGCATTATTTCTAATCATTATATGGTTCGAAAAGAAGTAAATCTGAAAGCATAATGTTTCAAATTCCCTGTATTTGTGTTGATCGGCTACATAGAGCTCGATCCCCTTTGTGGTTCACGGGCTACAACTTGTAAACCCTTAATTTGTCGCACACCCTGAACTTGAAGCTGAAGCGTTTTGGGGATGGTGTGTGTTCAGAAGCATATTTTGCAGGCATGCATAAGCGCTTTCGAATTATAAATCAAAAGCAGCCCAGCTATATGCACTGATCATTCCATCCGTCTTAGCCACGGACAATCAGGGTACCGTCTTGGCCGGAGCTACGCTTGCTCCCTGTCAGCAAGCCTTGTGGAAAATATATTTGGCAAAATTACCACGTTCAAATGTGACTATTGCCGCATGCCATAAAAAATAGTTTGGCTTTGTCAAAAGGTACTATGGAACTGTGGTAATTTATTTCTGGACACTGTAATGCTACTCAAAGGACTAGTACGTTCAACTCTTTTGCCCTGTAGGCTGCTCTAGCTCCGCCGTCGTCCGCCAATGCAAGCACCTCCGCGGTTCAGCCTCCTGCTCCATCTTAATCGGCACAGCCGGGAGTGGCTGGCTGGCTGCAATGCACCGCTGTCGGGGAGCGAGTTCCATTGGAATATGATCTCTGATTAATTACAGGATATTAATTAAATTTAATTCGAGGATTAATTAGAGATAAATCATGAGATAATTACCACCTAAAATATCTCAATTTGTTGCTATAGTCGGCTGCAACCCTAACTTCTTGAAGAAGGTATGGCCCTACCCCTGCAGTGCTATAAATATTAGAGGAACTCTTAATCACGATTAACAAGTTAACGACGTGATTAGCCACCCAAACTGGATCTGTTCTTCTACAAGAATAGATCTAATCGGACTGCTAAGGGCACTGAAAGGGGTAAAAGCTCGTACCCACGTTCAGGCCACAGATCATCAAATTGAGAATCTCTATTCTTGATTTGATGGTCAGATTCTTCACTGCTACTTCTACATCAACGTCTACACCAACTTCAGAGGCAAATTCATGGATGCTCAAGGCTCTGGTTAGTCTAATCTAAGTATTATGCATTAATTATGATTAGTGATCACGATTAGGCTAAGCTAAGATCCTATTTAAGTTAAAGCTAAGCTAGGTTAAGTTAAATCTAACAATCGGTATCAAAAGCCTTAGTTCTAACATGATCCTAATCCAGAGCAATTAGAAGTAATGCCTCTGTTTTTATGTTGATTAGCATCGGTTAAGCATGATTTGGATGGAAATTAGATTAGATCAGTTTTGTTTTAAGTATGACCTCACGTGCCGTTAGTCCTTCAATAGATCTGTTTCATGCTTGATCATATGCAATATCAAAGTTGTTGAATCAGCCCTATATGCATCAGTAAGCTATTAAACCTAGAGTTTAAACCTAGGATCAACTCTTACGCGCATATCAGTAGCTGTTAAAGTGCAATTAGCTCTCTGCACTATGATCTATGCAAGTTTATGTGCAATTAGTACAATGTGTGCTTAATTATGTACAAATTAGCTGTTGTGGATTAGATCTACAAGTCACAGGTGCAAATTAACTTCTAATCTAATTCGGTTAGGTCAAGTTTTAGTCAATTTCTTGATCTGTTAAGTTAAAGATGCCGAATTAGATGCCTATCGGTGCCTATGTTAACAGATTAATTCCTGTTTAAACCTTAATTGCATGATTAGTCAAGTTATTAGTGGCCTAGGGTTTTCCCTATTACAGCAAATTAAGCTAAATTTATGAAGTTATCTTCTCAATTCGTGCAATTAAGAACATGGCAGCAATTAGGAGGGGAATTGGGCTAATCACCAAAGTTTATGCAAAAGCCCCAATTTTCCCCAAATTAACCACTGATTAGTGTGTTCTTGCACAAGTTCATGTTCATAAGCAAATACAAGGAGGGGGAATCAAAGAATCTCATGTTCATAAAGATAGAAACCCCTAATTCGAAAGCAGTTCCCAATTAGAAGAAATCTAACCCTAGGTTAGGGGTCTTACATGGTTGACCATCCGTGTGTAGCATGAGCCCACCACGCATGGACTAGAAGAACTCTAACCCTAGGTTAGGGGTCTTACATGGTTGATCATCTGCGTGTAGCATAAGCCCGCCGCGCATGGACGTCAACGCCTCCCTCATCAACCTCATATATATAGACTTCATGAGATCAATACAACAATCCATTCACTCTCACTCTTGTCATTTGTCTCTCACTCCCGCTCTCAACTTTAAACAAAAGTTTTATGCGCCTTTAATTTATAGTGCAATTTTATTCCATTAAATACTTTTGTGCTATGTTGGCATGATTCCATTGTATTTAAGTTTAATTTCAGAATGAGTTAATTTATTTAATGTTTCCATTATATTTCAAGATTAAATATTGCATTAGTTGGCATTATTTAATTTATTATGTATGTTTGTTTAATTTCCATGAGTTGTTTAATTAAGTTAATTACTTTTTAAGTTGCATAATTACACTAAACGTTATGTTTTTCCACCAAATGCAATTAAGATGTTCTCTATTTGAATGGAACCGGCGAGAAGTTCATCTAGAGTACACATGTAATTAATTCTAACCAACGTTGTTTTAATTATGAGTTAATGTTAAGTTTCGTTTGTTTTCTGCCCAACAGTGATGCAAATCGAAACTTATTGCATGTTTTTAATCAGACCAACGTGGGGTTTTTTCATGCTTTTATGTGCAACTTTGTTGTATAAGATTACTGAGACATGATGTTTTATATAATTTTCAACGAATTATGCAAGCTTACTGAGCACCATTGAGCATTATGATGGCACCAATTTACCTAGTTGGAATAAGGAGGTGCTTGCCATTCTCAAGGTTCTTGACCTTGAATATGCTCTTCGTGATGACAAGCCTGTTGCTCCCATTATTGGAACTAAGGGTTATGATGACAAAAATAAGGGAGTACAACTCCAACTCACAAAATTGGGAGAGATCGGATAAGTTGGCAAAAATGGTCATTAGGTACTCGATCAGCATTTCCTGTTAACGAAGATGGCAAGGAACTAAGTGTTAAGGAGTTTCTAAACTCAATTGAGGAAAGTTATAAAGATCAATTAGCTAATTTCCTCATCACAAAGTTGTCAACCTCACGTTATGATGGTCAACGTGCATTGAGGGTACACATTGTGAGCATGATTGACATGGCCGCTGAGTTGAAAGCACTTGGGAAGTCTATCACCAATGACCAACTTGTGCAATTTATTACGGCTTCTCTACTTCAGAATTATAAGAAGTGTGCACATCAAGTTGAATATGCTCAAGTAATCTACAAATTCTGCAAATCACCCGATCACATGCAGAAGCATTGTCCCAGATTTAAGTCATGGCTTCAAAAGAAGGGTAATTAAGTTGTCTCATAAATTTCCTTAAGTTTAATTGCTCCTATTTATATGGTGGATTGACTCAGGTGCATTTGCATATTTCAATTCTCATTTAGGTTTTGATGAACCATAAAGAAAGGGAGAACAATGGGAGCAAAGTCTAAAAGACATTATTGGAAATAAAGTCGAAGATTTTGGAGCTTCACAGTAGTTTTATTCTTAGCTTTAGCCTCAAGCTGATGATGTATCTTAGATTAAGTAAGAATCATATTTATTTCTATGATAAGAAATTCTAAACATTTGTGGTTTTGATAAGTAATAAAAGCACCATCAAGTTTCATTCATGCTATTGTTTTATTTTTTTGCAATTTTCCTTCTTTTATGATGTTTTTAGTTGATATGAGGTGTGTGTGCATAAATAAATGACGAGACCTTGTCAAATTTGTGGTTCACTATTGTTTTGACCACAATTCGAAGGGGAGAATGGAATGTCTCGTTAGTAAAGAGATACTCCAACCATTAATGCACCATCCATATTGAGGAAAATAAGCTAAGATAGTGAATGAGGTAGGTCTCACTATACTTTTATTTGCCCATAAAGACTGAATTCTAAGAGGGCAAGATGTGCTCTCTAAGTACCATTGTGATAGGAGAAATACTCCATAATTACCAATTGTCTCAAATAAGTTAGTGTGGCATTTATTTATTATTTCTAACCATCGTTGATTAATGAGTACATGTTCACAGGTTTTGTTGTTCTAGTTCATTTCTGGCCATCACTGGGTGGACTACTTCAATAGAACTAGAGACTTTTGAAATATGGTCTATATTTATATTTTAGGCCATCGCTGTTTGTGAATATGTAACACCCCATAATAGCAGCAACATTCTGCAGCATTACTACAAAATATTACAGCAACTGTAGGCACACACAAAAAAATAGCAACAAAGATAAATAAACAGAGCACACGGAAGCAACTTAAATAATCTAGATAAATAATCTAGATAGAACATCTTACAAACTGGATCCAAACAAGAGATTATAAGCTAAAGCACAAAGACTTCGCATTCAAACAGTTTTTATTACAACACATGTGTCCAAAATATATCTATGAAGAAGTGTGTGCACACGTGCTGCTAGTCCCATTCAACCAAGCACCCTCCAAACTCAAGAACCTGCGGAGGGGAAAAAGCATATGAGGTTTATGGAAAACCTCATCAAGCAAACTGTTTCAACCAAGTTATTTAAATCAAAATATATTAAGTAACAATTTAAGAATCATTATTATAAAAGAAGCACCACATAACTTCGAGTAGTAAGATAAATAAATACTTCGCAATAATACTTCATAATTAATATGCAAATTGTGCAATGCAATGCAATGCATGACTTCACTTCTACCCACACATCCCCAAGGAAGGAGGTGAGGGCTACAATCCCATTGCTATATCTCAACGTGTGTTACTGTACCGGTACTTACCGCACTAATCCGCCTACGGTTTTCTTCATATGCATAAACAACATGAGAATGTGAATGCAAGATTGCAATGCATGAACTTCATATACTTTAGAATTCATAACTTCAAGAGTAAAGCCTCAAGCCAAACAACATATTTCAATATAAAGCCGTTTCAGATTTATCTTGCTGGTGTGAGGTACTGAAATTAAATGGAGGTAATTCAAACAACAAAGTTAGAGCATGTAGACCACAATGCGATGTTTACTTGCCTTCACCAAAGATCAAGAACATGAGCTAAGCACGATCCGAAAGCGCACCACCTGCTCACAATATAACTCAGCACCAATACAAACACACAAGCATAACAAACATAATTTAAAGCGTTCCTACGCCCGAACTCCACATCCTCACAAAAAACACACGCAAAACTAGACATGACAGCAGCGTTGTTGCTTCTCTTCTTTTTTATCTTTTAATTCTGATGGCTAAAAATTCCCATCTTGTACCATCTGAAAGATAAATTCAGAACTTACAACTTTCTAGTGATCCATAAATAGAGAAAAAATCATAAACATAGGCTAATCTTGAGAGGAACCTCAAACTGAAAATCTGACAACTATAGAACAGTTCTAGTAAAATATGTATATCTTGAGCTCCAAAATTCATATGAATATGAATTTAATCGATCTGGAAATCTTATGAAATTTCTGAAAACTTCGTTAGTCATCCAAAGATCCAATTCTGTCATTTGGGTTGCCTAAACTTTTGGTGAACAGATTCTGCCTAGAATTACGAGGTTGAAAAACTGACAGAATCAAACTTCAATATCTCTCAACTCTTAAATCCTATTGTGGTGTTCTTTACGGCTATGGAAAGCTCTGCAAATCTTATACCACTTAGATACAAGTTTGATATTTTTTTGAAGACATTAAGATGATGCTAAATAAATATCACTCTAAACTGCGCAGATTGACTAGTGCCGAAAACAGTGACGACGGAAAAACTTTACCCTAGCCCTTAATGGCGTCAAGTACCCCTACATGCACTTGCTAGAATATCTAAAATCTTAGGGAAAATATGGATTACAGGGGGGCATGCAACACCTAGGGTTTTCCCTTGAAAACAGCAAGGGCAACGGCGACGGCAGCGATCCCAACGATGACTCCGAGTTGTTTTCCTCTCCAAGCGACAAACATCACAGCAGCCCCGTCGATTGCAACTAAACTGCACCACACATGGTGAAACACCATGAACAACGAGGAAAGGCAATCAATTGGGGAAAACAGAGAGTGGAAAAGAAGTCCAACCAATTTCTGGAGAGGAACGGCGACGAGGGATGACAGCATACCCTAATCTCCCTCTCTTATCCTGTTCTTCATGGCTCGCTTCCTGTTCTTCCTGTCTCCCTCCACTGTAGTGAGACGCTACTGTAGTTGCACGGTACTATAGCAGCCATGGGTTAAAACTTGTGGCATCGATATGTTCATGACCAGAACTCCAAAAGAGAGGGTTTTCTCTTGAAAACATCAAGGGCAACGGCGACGGCAATGATCCCAACGATGACTCCGAGTTGTTTTCCTCTCCAAGCAACGAATGTCATGGCATCCCCATCGATGCAACTAAACTGCACCACACATGGTGAAACACCATGAATAGCGAGGAAAGGCAATCAATTGGGGAAAAAAAGGGTGGAAAGGAAGTCCAACCAATTTCTGGAGAGGAATGGCCATGACGGATGACGGTGTACCCTAATCTTCCTCTGTTCTCTTGTTCTTCCTGTCTCCCTTCCTGTTCTTCCTGTCTCCCTCCATTGTAGCGAGACGATAGTGTAGTTGCATGGTACTGTAGCAGCCACGGGTTAAAACTTGTGGCATCGATATGTTCATGACTGGAACTCCAAAGGAGACATATGAGTAATCAAATGGAGAGATTTTGACCAGCTCTACGCAACCATGGCATCTGTTCGGCCATCCGAGCGATGGATCTAAAAGTCATCTTTTAGCTACCATCTTTATGTATTCCAACATACAAAGTGTATTTATCCATTGCGCATCCTGGGTATTACAGAATTCTTTGCTACTCTAGTTCATTCTATGGCCATGGCTGTGGTGGGCTAGTTTTGGCAAAGGAAGATCATCAGTGGTATTTAAATAAGACATAAGTAATGTCTAAATTAAAAAGTTATTGTAGGATACCCAATTACGTTTGAGGGACTACCATCCCCACTGTTCTAATTGTTCCACTAAGTTTATTGAAATGTGACAGACTGTGTACTTATATGATGCAGAGACTAGTGAAAGCTCACGAGAAGGAGGGATAATTTTAGAAGCCTCAATTCTGTCACAAAAGATAAGAGCCTTATTTTGTTATGGTTACTACTATTTCTATTTTCTATGAGATTGTAAGTAGAAAATCTCTATGATTTTAGTGAGGTAGATGAGTATTAAAGTAATCTAGTAGGAATTCCTATTAGGATCAGTACAGTGGACTGTAAAGGGTCTACATAAATTAAATGTGATTCTAGTGCAAGTGACGAAAGAATCAAGATTTAGGCTCATAATTGTCGGTGTTTAAACCCGGCAACCTACCGAGGGGGTGCCTGAGGTAGTGTTTTGGTTAGTGGGGCTCATCAACATCAGGAACTCGAAGGTAAACGTAGACACATAAATTAGATAGGTTCGGACTGCTAGATTGCATAATACCCTACGTCCTGTGTGTTGGTTGGATTAAATCACTTTGGAGGGAGTCCATGCCTCCCCTTATATTGCCGGGGCAAGGTCACCAGTCGGTTGGTTACAAGAATACTAGTCAGATACGACTAGAGGAGTTTTACTCTTATTACAATAAGTACTTTCCTAATCCTCAACTAATTCCTGTCTTTCCATGTAGATTACGCTGTCGTGCACTATGGTCTCCATGTCAGATGCGTCTCGATGTCCAGCCCCATATTTAGGATTATCCAAACCTTCTAGTGGGCCCATAGATGTATGTATGACAAGCCCCCGAGTACATTTTAGTCAAATGCAGCAGTTTCAAGTACTTTTGCAGACTTCACCGACTAGTTTTGGTGCTCTTCAAGTACTTCATCTGGTTGAATCTTCAAAGGTACCCAAAAACTGTCATGCGGCTAGAATGTACTCAAGCCTCATTTAACTCATTCTCATATCCTTCAATCTTGAATTTTATGTGGAACTGCGACGAAAGTTGCACTCCATACGAAGTAGCCTCCAAGCCTTAGGTTGAATCGAAGAATCAGGCTGAGAGTCAATATGTAATTCGCATCACTTTCCCCTTAAAACCTGGAGAAAAACCTTTTTTGTCGATGTACACGTGGCACACAACCCCTGAGCCTTTTAGCCGACTAGTTTTGTGGGTATAAGGGTCAACCTTTGGTCAACGTGATCATCTCTGGAATGAGAACTTATCTCCTCCTGAAATAATGTAACAGCCAATTAGGTGTCCAAAATTCTGAGGATCCTCTAAATCAAAATCCCTTCATTTGCATCGTTGTTACCGTGCCGTGGTGATAAATAATGGAGGAAATTATCCCTTCCGTGTTACTGTTACCATTTGCCTTTCCAACTTCCAAAATTTAGCCCTAGAGCTGCTGCCATTGTTCGATCTCCGAGCACTAGCGTCACCGTCCCCCCACCAAACAGCCCTCAAGCGTATGCGACTAAAAACGCTCGTGACATCAAAGATGGGAAGGAAGGTTGCTGCATCAAAAGCGGGCGAGGTTGAGAAGAAGAAAAGGTCCAAGAAGAAGAAAGAGCCAAAGTTGCCAGCACCCAAGTACGGCAAGACCGATTAGACTACGCAGCCAAATCCCATCTGTGCGTGGAAGTGGTCGATTCTGAAAGAGGAGGAAATCAAGATGCTCGTAGCCACCAAGTTACTCCAAGATTAGAACTTCATAAACTAGAGATCTGCTTATGGCAACGCCTGCCCATTAGAGACTTAAACAATGAGATAGTAATATTTGCCCACTTCATTGAGCGGGGTCTCGCATTGCCAACTTATGATTTCTTCCGGGGTTTGCTGGTGTCGAATTTATAAGCTCGGCAGTCCACCAGGGGGTTACCCAAGTGATTTTATTTGTAGGTGGGGGTGATTGCGAAACCAAGAACTTGAAGGTGATCACAAGAACATAAGGGACACGAGGGTTTTAGACAGGTTCGGGGCTCCGGAGAGTAATACCCTACATCCTGTATGCTTGGTGGCTTGTATTGCTTGAGAGTTGATAGGATACCCTCGGGAGGTGCCCTTGGCCGCCTTATAGGCTGACGACCAAGAGTTACAAGTCAGTTTGAATTTAATCTACTCAGTAGTTACATGGAAAGTAATCTACTCAGATTTGGACTGTCTTGTTGCCTTGACGTGTACTTTAAGTATCTTCATGTCCTTAGCCTGCACGCTCTGGTTGGGTGGGCCCACTTGTCAGGTCCGGCCAGTATTCTGGTCGGTTGGGACCCATGGGGTATCCATATCCCTCAAGCCCCTAAGCAATTTATAGGCAAATAAGGACTTGAGTTCAACATAGTGAAGCTTGAAATGAAGTCGGCTGAAGCTACGATGGCGTCATGGTGACGGAGAGCCTGCGCAGTGCTCAAAAAAGAAGAAGATCTGAGCAAATGCAAAGCCAACATGCAGAGCGAAGATGAGTGCCGAGTTGATGGATGGTAGATCCAGCAGGCCAAAGCGAAGGTTACGGAGGGTATCGCAAGACACACTCCGTAGGAGTAGCCCCTGAGCATTGAAGCGATTAGGATAATCGATCCAATGGTCAAAGAAGAGAAAAGTTGTCCCCTGAGGCAGATCCTAGTGCTCGAGCACAAGGATAGGCGTACATGCCCAAATCTCTGGAGATAAGGACTGGTGCATTGATAGATAAGCGACAAAGATGCCTGCTCACGGGAGTATTGCACCGTCTAAGCAACTTCATGATTCCTAGCAATACTTGTGGATCAGGCCGAGCATCACGTGAACACTGGGGGCTTGAACGCACGTGTGTTGACCGAGAGGCCAATAGTGGAGGTAGGTGGCGACATGGTGGGGGTGGCGGCTCGCCCCTACCATTTGTGGCAGAGTCACGGTATGGGAGGAGGAGGAGAAGGTGACGAGTGGGTCCGAGCTATTTTTCTGGAATTAACTTTCCCCCTTCAAAAGAGCAAGGTGCAGCTATCCAAAACTTCCCCAATAATAACCATTGGAAAGATAAAATCACAAAGAACACAAAGGAGATTGAACCAACTCCAAAGCTAAAAAGGATTGCTCGGAATTTGAAAAGTAAAACAGTTAAAATTGAAACTTCACTGAATTTTTAACAATAGCAAACATCACTCAAAAATTATGGAAAATTCTGTAAATTCATCATTTTGCATCTAGTATTTAATTAAAATAAAAGGAGCCACAGTTATATTGCAAAAACTGAAGTTACTTCACAAAGTCACATTTGAACAGTAGTGTCAATTTGACAGAGTTTTAAACTGATGCAATGGCACGATGCTCATTATGCACTAATGAAGTTTTCTAACCATAAGATTAACACCCAGGGTGTTACAACCCTCCCCCCTTAAAAGAATCTCGTCCCGAGATTCCAATGCAAGAAAAGCTGTGTGGAATAGTTTTTGAAGTACCTTGGCTTGGAAGAAAACCGGGATATTTAGAATTTAGGAAGGATTTTGTTCCCATGTGGCTCCTTCTTCAGTATGATTACTCCATTGAACTTTATAGAACTTGATAGTTTGACACCTAGTGACTCTTTCTTTTTGGTCAAGAATTTTGATTGGGCGTTCTTCATAGGATGAGTGTCAAGGGATGTTGGAGTGCCAAGGGATGCTGGAGATGCTGGGGTGTCAAGGGATGCATTGAAGACCAAGACTTATCAAGAACACATTCAAGCTACCAAAAGTGCTTAAGTGATTCATCTAAGGCTTAGCACAAACTTAGGAGAGTGATTAGTGCTAGGATAGGCCTAGAGAGGAGTGAATGCAAGGTTTGACGACCTTGTGATCAGGTTCTAGAGTGAACCACCGCTGCACGAAAGGTGTGCCGGCGCGTTGGAGCCTTGGTGGCTCATTGGCAAGTCTTTGACCCTCCAGCTTGGTGTGGAGCGGCGTCGACGACCTTGTGCAGGGGACGTGGAGACCCCCTCCCTTCGTGGAGAAGCTCCTTAGTAGAGATGGCATCAAGGTGACCGAGGGGTTTGGCGTGAGCCTTTGTGGCCGAGCCTTTGTGGCAAGTCAAGGGACACCTTGGGAGAGACTTGATGTCCGGGAAGTAATACTCTTGTGTGAGTGCTTTAACAACATGGACTAGTAGTGGCTTAGTGTCACGTGGCAATAACTTTGCACTTTTCACCCCTATCTAACGTAACACACCATGCAACAATATACTCTTGCCCTTGGTTAACTTGTTCCTCTCCTTGCTGCTCGGTCGTTGACACTACCATAGCTCTCGCACCATAGTCTTCACAACATAGTCCTGTGAGGTGCCCGATTCTTCGCCCATATCTGCCACGTGGGTTTGGTATTACTAGGCTACAAAATTATTAATCTTTTCTATTTAGAACCCAATAAATCTCTACTCTAAAAAAACCAAAACAGCGTAACTATTTCACGGTTCGTCGTTCTACCGTCGCGTGAGGGCCCTCACTCCGAGCGATAGCTGCCGTGCGATTCTTCTTCCACCCTCCGCGTAACGCGCGCAGCCTCCTCGGCCGTCCGCTCCCTCCTCCACGACCCCCCGCTCCCTCCCCAAAGCCGCATAGGCGCCACCAGCTCACTGCCGCCTTGGCGCCTCCTCCCCATCCTCACCGTCTTCCGCCGCTTCCCCCGGTCCCCCATCCTCTGGGCTTCGGCTCTCCCCCTCCGTCGTCGCCGTTCGGCCGCGTGCCCGCCCGCCCGCTCACCGCCGCCGCCCACTCGCACGCCTGTGCCCGGCCGCGCACCCGCCCGCTACAGGCCAACTCCCGCCCGCCGCCGCTAGACCATCCTGGTCCTTCGCCCGGCGGCCGGCGCCCCTTCCGGCAATGCCACTGCCCATCCTGGTCCTCATTTATCAACCCTAAGCACACGCTGCATTAGATGCTTGCAGACAAGGTGCTCACACAAGAGTTTTTTCGATTTTAATCAATAATTTTTGTGCTAATAATGAAGGGCTTTAGAAGTTCTTAATTCGCAGGTGCATTTTTTTTTTGCTACTTTCAGAGGAGCAACTGATATAAATTGATGGTTTTATTATCCTTTAATAGGTACTAATTTGTTATGTGTAGGCTTCAGAGGAGCAACTGATTTTTTTTTTAACAAACTAGGAGCGTAAGGGGAAACTCAGCTTGTTCTTGATCATCTCATGTAACAAGTTTGATTCTTGCTTTACATAAATGAGTAGCTAGACCTTACAAGACTGAATATCCTTTCACTATCAGCACTGTTCTTTGTTTGATCCCACCTGTCTTGGTCTGACAATCGATTTTGTATTGCATGTTTAGTGCTTAGCATGTAAAATAATTGCCACTGTTCACTTATTTGACCTATCATGCTTGTCTTATAAAAAAAGCAGCAACCCGTTCATTGTAATGTTTCTGAAAATGGCCAATTCCTTTTAGGTTGATTTCAGCATGGACATAGATTTAATTTTTCTTTACTTTGATGCTCTTGAAGCGCTTAGTGTTTGAATGTTTTACTCTACACCTTCTGGCATGTAAACCTTTTAGGTATTCAATTTGAGATCAACTGTGAAGCTTGTGTTTTCTCCTTGCTGTGTGGTTGCAATCAGAGGCTCAGAGAAGCTGTACAGGTCAGTATTACTTATCAATGGTACTATAGTAGATATTTGAGAAGTTCAAAATTTAAAATAGTACCCCATGTTAAATCTCCTAGCTGATTGTGGTGTGGATGCCTTATTTTCTTATAATGCAAGATGTAGCTGTGAATGTTAAGAATATTTCTGTTGCTTTTTCTTTTTTTTCTTTTTTGCTGAGAGCCATAACCTATAGACAAGTGCTTGCAGGCCGTCGCGCTCAGTCAGTCCGTTGCTTTGCAGGCTAACGGCCCGTGCGCTGCGCTCATAGCGAAGGGCGACATCGGAAGCACGGGTGCTGCGGGTAGACCGGCCGGCGATGTTCGCAACGGCGGCGCGGTGGGCGGCCAAGAAGGGGAAGCCCAAGATGGCCCCGATCGAGCTGACGGCGCCGCCGGAGCAGACGCAGTCCATCACGCGCACCATCTTCGACGTCGTCCGGGAGCACGGCCCGCTCACCATCTCCGACGTCTGGGACCACGTCAAGGTAAATCAGCACCCACCACCGCCGGCAGTTGCCAAGCTACCGCCCACTGCCCCTCGCCCATCACGCACGCAACCTGCTCAACGAAATGTTTGCTTGACAAACAATTGAGATGATCGATCTGTGCATTCCATGGTCCTCAGGATGTCGGGCTTAGAGGCCTGACGAGCAAGAGGCAGATGAAGATCATGCTGCGGTGGATGAGGGAGCGCCAGAAGCTCAGGCTCATCTGCGACCACGACGGCCCGCACAAGCAGTTCCTCTACACCACCTGGTTCACCAACCCCAAGAACGCGCCGCAGAGGCCCAAGGGGGAGCTCAAGGCCAAAGCCGAGAAGCTCTCTCCTTCCCTTCCCAAGCAGCCGTGATACACTACCAGGTTCCTGTTCGCCATGCTCTCTGCTCTGTAGTTGTTTCTGCTATCGTGTGACATAATGTTCAGAATCACAGCAAACGCTGAATATGTAGGAAGCGAAATAAGCTTTCATGTGGCTATGTTGTTCTGCAATCTCCCTTGCTAATCGTGAATTACAGAAGAATCGGCTCTATATTAAGACAAGTTGCATTGCATGCCTAAGCTGTGTGCCTTCTCGGTTTCCCACCATGAAGAGTGTCTTGCAGTTAATCAGCTTTTCTCTCTCTTTAGCATGCAACAAAGAAAACAAAATACGCAGGGAAATGTTTGAATGCTCGAAACTGTCTATGCTTGCTCAACATCTCATGTCATGGCCTCAACAATACGAAGTGACCAACTGTACCAAAATCGAAGAGATTTCAGTCATATTCATTAACTGTTGTGAGTAGGTGTATGGCACATATGTACAACAGACAATTATGCAGCTGTACATATTTAACATTTTTTAATTTCCGGACACTTTAGGCAATTTTTCATTTCGGGCTTTACATGTCATATCTCATATGGAAGGTACTTGGTCACTATAAAAAAATATATTTTAGAAGAAATTCATCCAACTATGGTCAATCTTGTCTAAAAATATCTAGTGGTGCAATCGAAATTTAATTTGAATGTTCGGTTTGAGATTTATGGATTTTTTTAGCTTCAAACATGTTGGCACGTTTGTCCTTTTGTGTGTGTGTGTTCACGCTCATAGTAAATACTTATTGCTAGCTCCAGCCAGCCGGCCTAGGCGGAAGACGCAGTCCAGCAGGACTTGGCGCAGCATGCCTGCGGCTCGGCCTGTTGCAGTCCGCAGGAGGCCGGCCCAGCGGACAAGGCAGCAGCCCAGCGAACGGGCCAGCAGCCCAGGCAAGGTAGGCCGGACGGCAGCGGCCCTGCGTGGGGCTGCCGAGGAATTTTTTTATTTTTATAGTTTTCTTTTATGATTTTGCAGAAACAAATAGTAGATCGAAAAATTTGCAGAAATAGATCTATGCCGCCGCTTGAAACGGCGGTAAAGGGCTACCGCCGTCTCAACCGTCGGTAAGAGAAGCTACCGCCGGGTGAAACGGGGGTAGCTCCCCGCACCCGCCACATCAGCACAGAATCCCGCTTACCATCCTCCCATCCGGCGGGCCGCACACAGATTCCAACGGCGCTGGGGACGAGGTTGTTCCATCGTTCTATCCGGCGGTAGCAGGCCCCGCCATTTGAACCGGCGGAAGCAAGAAAGCTACCGCCAGTTCAAATGGGGGTAGCTCCCCGGTGCCTTTAAAACGCGCGGCGCAGCTACCCCTGAGCGCACGCCCCACTCATTCGATCCCCCCACGCCTAGAAGCAGCAGAGCGAGCCCACGCGAGAGAAGAGGAAGGGAGGGAGGGAGGGAGGGAGAGAAGAAGGAAGGGAGGGAGGAGAAGGGAAAGGAAGGAAGGGAGGGAGGGAGGAGGGAAGGGGAGATTGAAGCCCCATTTCTTTTTTTCTAATCCCCTAGTTTAGGTTAGCTCGTAGTAGATAGATCTAGTAGTTAGTTTAGTTAGTTTAGTGGATTTGAGATATAGAAAAATGTAGCTTAGTCTAGTGGATTTGAGACATAGAAAAATGTAGCTTAGTCAGTTTAGTGGATTTAGCTTAGGTATTTAGTTGACAGTAAAATTAGTCTGTTGATTTATGTAGATTAATTTTAGATGAATATTATTCGCAATGCTAGTGTTAGACTATGTATAGGTATTTAGAATGTAGTTGTTTCATGGGTAGTTGGAATTATTAGATTTAGTTAGAATTTTTTTTCTTGACCCGCTGTTTAGCATTAGATTAATTTAGTAATATTTAGTAATTGCCTATGGTAATGTCGTGTATATTGACCGGGTAAAATGAAATGAATTAGTTTGTAATTTTGGATAACTCTAAAATGGTTATTACTGTCAATGCTAGAGTTACATACTTGTACCGTATATTGAAATGTAGGTGTTGTTGGAGTTACCTAATTTAAGTTTTTGAGAGTAATTTCCACTATTTGTGTCGTGTATCTTGGCAGGCATGTCAGAAAGTTTATTTTTCCAAGTGTTCTATGGTCAGAGGGAGGTTAGGTATGGTCCAGAAGGGGTAGATTTGTCTGAATTTTAGTCGTTCTGCAAGAATTTACCAAGAGCAAGAGAGAGAACTTGGGGTTCAATATGCAAGTAGCTTTGTAAAGTTTTCGGTTTTGATAGAGATCAAGTGAATCTGTCTATTAGGGCTGTTGTGAGGAGACAGCCTGACATAAACTTTTGGGAGCTGCTCCCGATGGAAGGAACCCAGAACTATAGGGCTTATGTAAATGGTTGCACGAAGTGTAGTTTATCGCTCATATTGTATGTTGAAGTGTTCGCAAAGGTTGGGTCTAGCAATCAGATGAAAGAAGAAGTGGGAGGTGTTGAAGTTCAAGCCGAGGAAGGTGTGGAGAGTACTGATGGCCCAAATAAAGAAGATGATGAAGATGGGGCAGAAGAGGGAGATGCAGAGGATGATGTTGCAACCCGTGAGCCTAATGGGGAGGCTGATGAGGGGGAAGACATTCCTAGGTTAGTTGAGCAGGTGGAGAGGGAAGGAGAAGAGGCCAATGGTGCCATCGATGATGACTCGTCGGATGAGGAAGATGCTTACCCTATCCCGCAATGATACACTTTATCTTTGTAGCAACAGTTCAACGGGCAGTTCAGCGAGGTCGCCCCACCAGAACCCTTCACATACGACCAGTATCAGACCAGAGCAGCGCAGCGGGCAGCGAGGCGTGGTCGTGGTTGTGGTGAGCCTCATTTCAAGCGAGGACGCATTTAGTGCATAGGACCTCCTTTATCTTTTGTGGACCGGTGCAGGCTATCATGTGTATGATTCTGTAGACTATGATGTGTGCTCATTCGCAGACTACTTTATGTAGGTCAGTGCAGAAACTTTGATAGCTAGGTCGGTGCAGGTTATGATGTGCATGTATGTCCTTTTTCATTTGCCATTATGGACATGGTCCACGGACCATCTCAGTAGCATTCTATGTATGAGACGTTCAGGCAACGTTCAAACGCACTGCTAACACTTCCCAACCCGAATCCACTGTTTGTGTGTCTCCCTCTAAGAAATGTCATCGTGGAGGGAGAAGCGAAATGGGATTCCAACATGGAATGAGTGTCCAAAATGCCACTGCGGCTTTCGTGCGTGGTTGTAGGTATGGGAGGATGACACACCAGGGGGAAGAAGGGATGCAGGTACTTCAAGTTTCCTGACATTGACAATGATTTCAAGGACAATCCGACCGTTCATACACATTTTACATACGTTTTCTACGTACGGTACCTTCAACTAATAACGAATGAACATGCAGGCATGCACATTCATGGAATGGATCGACGCTAGGCCTATAGGGCGGGTGCCCATTTGCCCTGTGGTGCTAGAGACGAAAGCTCAATACTATGGAAGGATGGAAGCAGCTCGAGATGCGGCACGTGCTGCTTGACTCAACGAAGAACGACGCGTCCGCCAACAACAGATCCGTTTGAAGGGAAAGGAGGATGAATTGCAGAGACAGCGCGACTAGTTAGGTGCTTGAGAGGCAGCATTGAAACGGCAGGAGGAAGAATTCGAAGCTCGTCAGGCGCAACTCCTCTAGGAAGAAGAGTGACAGAAGAAGATGAAAAAGCAGGAGGCAGAATATTCCTCCAAAACAGCAAGGAAGGGGAAACTTTCCCAGTGAAAAACTTTCCCAGTTCACCCAGTAGAACGTTACTTGTCCTCCACCAATTTACATTACCTAAGGCATTTTATTCTAGGGAAGGTGCTCTTTAGGTTTGTCATGTTGGGCACATCGGATGCCATTGTACTATTGTTTGTGCTGTGATAACATTTCATCTCCATGTTTCGAGTACTAAGATTTCACACTATTCCTATTATACTGTTCTGTGGCTAGTACAGTACTGAAACAGTGGATTGCACTGTTGATATGAACCGTCACTAAAAATCCTACACTATAGACTGCAAGGATCCTTAACATGGAGCCTTCTCAGGCGGATGGGACTGCACACTGACCCGACATCCCTGCACCTGCAAAGCCTATATGTACCATTTCTCAGGATGATTGAACATGACGGGGTATTGAGCACATGGGGGCGCAGTGCATCTCCATCTCAGCACTCCTTATATTGGACCCCCCCTCCCCCGTATCCTTCCGCACCACTTAGCACGAGGAACAACAATGGCATCCGCAAGAGGGAGAGGTCGTGGGAGGAGGGGATGCTCCTATTCCCACCATCACTTGGCCAGATTCTTTTGGCCCAACGAAGTATGAGGCACCCATCAACGAGTTCCCTCTGGAGGACAGGACTAACTACGCCCTCCAAACTCCCTTAGGCCTTATGACAACCGCCATAATGCATGGCCAATATGTCACCATAGCGTGGCTTATGTCGTCCAGCTCTATGATGGTTACGGTGATGGAAGTCGGCGTTTCTTTCGATGCCTGTATGGCTTGGTGAGTCAAGTTATTACTTCATTACTCTTCCTAAGCTTCTCGTCCTACAAACTAACATCATGTCCAGTCTTATCTCAATGAAGGAAACTGCCGCTATGCCAAGTGGATCGATCCACCACTTCCTGAACCAACCCAAGAGTACATCCACTACCTTAAGTGCAAGATCTTTGACCTGGAGCGTAAGGTCGAGGATCTTCAATCCGAAGTTAATGCAAATCCTTGGGCGGTTAACATTATAGGTCACTTGATTTGTACCGATCCATGGTGCAAGTGCCCCTACCTCGCCCCCCGTCTCCACCATCCTCTGGGGGTGCTGGCTACTATGAAGCTAGGCCGTCGCAGTTCTCGTAGAGCCAGTTCTACTAGGAAGTAGACATGGCTCTTTCCCCGGCTATTTCAATTACCTAAGGCATGGTAGGTTTAGCAATGGTAATGGTTTAGGATAGCATCCGTACCGCACATGCCACTACAATCTATAATTAATTGTTCACCCTAGAGTCATTCTTGTTCATATGTTGTGCACAAATTTTGTTTGTATCTGTTGTAATCTCGCTGGAAATAGCTATGTATCTAATAGTCGGGAGTTAAATCATTTTCAATTATTTCGTTTAGGCCGAGCAAGAAACAGCTATGTATCATATTACTTTCATGTTTACGCCGAGCAAGAAGGGTGAAAGAAGCTTATAGAATCTTATACCTGATGATAGAGGGAAAGGTAGGATGCTTACCCGACTGGGTTAGGTACTATCTGTTCTATTTGACTGGGAGAATCATTAGAGGGAAGAGGCTTGTAGATGTTATGCTTGAAAGTGGGGTGCTTCCAACTGCTAAGTTTTTTCATAGCCTTATAGGTGTCCTTTGTGTAACTGAGCAAGTTGACCATGCTCTTGATATGTTCAGGCTCATGAAGAGTTGTGAGTTAGTGGACGTATATATGGCCTGCTTATAGAAAAGTTTTATAGAAATGGTAGATTTGAGCTTGAAAGAGAGCTCTAGGATCTACAAAGAGTGGTCTTGTGCTAGGATGCTCAGAGGATCTGCTGATCCCTTGAAGACAGAGGTATTCAGACTGGCTTGTCCATAACAAGGATTAAGTCCTCAGAGCTATAAGCGTCTTACATAAAGAAAGAAGATTACTGCTTTTGCTTTTGGAGCCAACTACTACCACCACAACAAAGATCACCCCCGTCTCCGCCAACCTCTGAGGGTGCTGGCTACTGTAGAGTTGTAGAGTTGAAAACAGCTATGTATCTACATATTTCACCTTTAAAAATATCAAACACAATTACACGAAAAATAACTAAATAAAATTAAAACAGAGTTTCAAACGGCTATAGCCGTTTCAACCGGCTATAGCATCCAACACCCAAATAAACCCGGCTAAACCAGGCTCTTGGAGCCTGCTGCCGTTTCAAACAGCGGTAGCCAAGGTACCGCCATTTCGTACAGCAGTAACAGGCTACCGCCATTTCACACGGCGGTACAAGGCTGTGCAGCGATCCGACCCTCCAACCGTCGTTTCAACTAGCGGTAGCGGCTTTACCGTCGTTTCAACCGGCGGTATAGCTCCATTTCTGCAAAGCTCCATTTCTGCAAATTTTTCGATCAACTATTTATTTCTGCAAAATCGTAAAAGAAAAAATATAAAAATAAAAAATATTCGGCTGCCGAGGCAGGCCGGTGCTCCAGCAAGCAGGCCGGGAGCTCCGCAGCGGCCCAGTTCGTGGGGAAGTTTCCCCACTGGACAGCGGCAGGCCGGCCCATCCTGAACAGCAACGGCCCAGCAAGCAAGCAGGCCCACTAAAGTATGATTTGAGGCTTTTTTTTCAATCCATGAAATTGCTAGATAATCGCTGCAATATTTGTTTAGCTACTTAACCAGTATCTTGTCTGGCTAATCCTTGTTAAGCCTTTAGTTAATTCCTTGGATGCTTAGTTAAGCAAGGCGTTAGTAATGGTTAAATTTTTCCCTCTTGTGCAAGATACTGCTCTGAACTGTTGTGCAAGATACTCATTAGAAACAGGTTAGTATTACTGTTGGCGATAGATAAATTTAATGTCTCAGGGTTTCTCTTCAGTCGGGCTATTAACCAATGGAAACTCTTAAAAGTTATTTTCTGTTCAGCATTACTGTCCTCCAACTATACGCACATATACATATCGCAAACCACATGTAGCTGGAGTCAGGCAAGAGTCAAAACCATCTTAATCTTATAGAAAAAAGCATTTCTTACACTAGCTCTTTCCTATTTTTTTTTACCTCACTATGCTGTCAGTCAGCCCAGGGCTTATTCGAGGAGAGATTAGCTTTTCGACACTAGACGGGCAACCTCAAACCATTTTGCGTGCTCCGTATGTGGCCTATATAAAGTCTTCTGATGTTGTCAATTTTTTTGATATCGGGGCATTTCTCCGAGCCGTTCACTATGTTTGTCAGCCACACCACACAAGAGAAGAAGAAGACTCGGATTGTTTTCTGAAACTTTAGCTATGCGCGAGCCCCCATCCCCAGTGAGGAGTTTGTGGCAACGTCCGAATTAGCTACCCTCCCAAGAGGATTGAAGGGATTTAATCCCTCTCCAATCCCTTTCAAACCGAACAGGCAACCTTTATCTACCGGCGGATGGGGATTCATCATCCCGAATTAGCTACCTAGGGGGGAGTACTCCTCTGACCAGACTCTGTTCCTTCTAATGTAAACTTAATAGATGCAGTTCCATTTCCAAAAGAAAAACAAATGGCAACGTCTGCATGTGAGATTTTAAAGAGCATCAACGACTGCATGCGGAGCAGACTGGGTTCACAGTGCAGTCATGTGCTTAGCCACCATCGCACCGTTTGTGCACTAGCTCAATAGCTCACACTTCAGGCTTCGTTGGCAGCTGCCGATATTCCTTTTTATTTCTCATCAAACGAATGACATCTTTTTTTGGAAATCCTAGCTATTCTTAGCATGATATTGGGGAATCTCCTTGCTATTACTCAAACAAGCATGAAACGTATGCATTCGTCCATAGGACAAATCGGATATGTAATTATTGGAATAATTGTTGGAGACTCAAATGATGGATATGCAAGCATGATAACTTATATGCTGTTCTATATCTCCATGAATCTGTCCAAGCCAAAGAACTTACCCCGAAAAGTCCTAACAAGTGATGATTGAGACGAGATTCCGCATTTTTGAACCACGAAAGGCTTGGCTTCCATTTGGGTTGTAGATGTAACCAAACCCCTATTAAGGATAGCGTAGAAAGAAATAATAGAAAAGGAGCTCCAGTATAAAGATCTTCATTGGTACGCAATCCAATTATATACCACTACAGATAAACCCAGAATAAGCAATATTCACTGGACCGGCAGCACCTCCTCGAGTAAAGGCTTCCACCACGGGTTGCCCAAAATGAGGATCACAAATCACGTGTGAAACAAACCATGCGAGGATTGGGTGGAACCCCTCCTCCCACCAAATCTCTCCCAGACTGGAGGTTTAACCCCCTGCATATAATTATATCATTTGGGATGGTTTGGATTGCGCTATGTACGTACCTTTACGTTATACGCCATGCAAGAAAGGAAGCTGTGATTCGATACCTCTACGCCAAGAAATATGAAAGAAAAAAAGGTTAAAACTAATGAGAACAAAAATTCAAAAACATAACACAATTTTTTTAACAAAAATCATAGATAATCAGAAAACTTGAAAAACCACACGTCAAAATGCTATGTGTATGACTCTGTTTCAAACAGAGGAAAACTCAACTTGATCTAAACATGATAGCAGAATAGGACAACCTTCTCATAGCAGAATGTTCAGATGTAACAGTACAGCTTACATAAAGTTGCAAGCTAGATCATATATTGAAAAAAATCATAGCTGTCGGTCTTGAAATCAGTACATCTAGCAACCCACTTTCTTGAAAAAGTATGATAGCTTTCACAATCATCTTACACAGGTTTTCAACTCCAACGTATATCTTTCACAGATTTAAAGCTGAGTACATAGAAACAGAAATTAAACATGCATCAGTAGGACCGTCGAATTTACACTATGCTAGTTTTTTTTAGACCATTTACACTATGCTAGTTAGGGACCCACTGTAACTCCACAAAACTGCACAGAGAGTCTGTAGGATCAGCGGATTACAGTGCCTAGCTCCCTTTTCCCTCCCTCCATTGATAACTTAAAAGGTACATGGCAGGTAATAAGATAATGAGCATTATTTCATCATCATCCTTCGTCCTTTTCCTAACTAGATCCTCCACTGTTGAATCCATTTTTCTACAAAATAAATAGTATGTATTTTTATAACTAAGAACATGCACATTTCACATAAGTTTGTGAAGAAAACCAAAAGCAGGAATATATAGAATAGAATAGAAAAGCTCATAGAGAATGGTACCTTGCCACTAATAGCTCAAGAAATTAACTTTGAAAACAACATGGACAGCCACATAACTGTAATTTCTGGTAACATTGGGTCTTGTGATTTTAATGCTAGAAGTAGAAGCCATGACAAGAAAAACTACAGGATGCACAAGCACAACTAGCAATAAATAAAGCTCTTACAATATAATATGCAGGTAATGCTTCTAGACAGCATGGTGATGAGGACCCCTGGTGCACCCGCTGCCCTGGAATAGAGCAGTATTCAGTTAAAAATAAACTTAAGTTGCTAATCTACCTAAAATGCTGGAATTAGAAGAGAACGTGTGATCAAGTGGAAGTGCTAGAAGCACCTATTTAGAAGTATTACTAAGAAACCACAAGAAATAAGGTGGAAAAGGACACAAGCAAATATTAGCAAAAGGGATAGGCATCATTGGTCCGACTCTCCATTGTGTTTGTGCTTATGTAACTATAGTTAATATGTTAATGCCATCTTGAATGGGTCTTGAATTAGCTAGTACAGATAAACTTTCAAGACGAGATCCTCATTATATTTAGGCACAAATCACTTCCTGTTACCGGCATCCAACACAAATTTCGTAGTTAAAGAACAGAAGTATAATAGAAATTATGTTCCAATAAATCATACATGGTGCATTAAAGATACAAATGCCGATTCAAAGGGGACAAATGAGATTAAGCTGATGCGATTAAGCTGTAGAATATTAAAAAAAAACCACACAAGGGATTTTTCTATGAAATGAGTGTGTTTCAATATGTTTGCTCAAGGATAGTTGATCTCAGTACCTATCAGGACTTCTCAAATTCTGTTTTGCTTGCTTGAGCATTGAAATAACTACACAACTATGCAGCACACGAATAAAAAGCTACACGAATAGAAATTAGAAAGAACCCTCTCCTGTCTCCTCGCGGATCTAGCACCGCACAGGAACATGGGATTTACCTACCAAGAGGAGAGGGAGGGGTGGGGGGATAGGCACCTGGAGGAGCTGCCGCCGTCCGAATCAAGGCCGGTGCGGGAGTAGCAGCAGTCAACGCCGCTGCTTGACGAACCCTAACAAGAAAAAAGGGAATGAGGAGAAGGGCCGGGGAACGGGAAGGGGATGAAGCGGAGGAGGAGGCGCACTTGTCCGCTGCCGTCGGGCACGCCGTCAGTGCCGCGAGGGAGAGGTGGCCGAGCGCGCGACGCGAGCGAGTCGCCTCGTTCCCGGTATGCGGTGGGGAGGCTGGATACACACGTGGATTGGTGGGGATCGGGTTGGGTTGAATCCAACCCCGCCGCAGCCAAATACCTTTTTGGATCAGGAGGGGGAGCTCACCCCGGCGTGAGTCTGCTCTCCCATGTATATTTGCCCCCCACCCCCCACAGCGGTATAAGATGGAGATGAATCCTTTGCAGTTGGGTGACATGTGGATCCGAACTCACACGTCAGTGACTGCAGTTAATCCCTCTGAAGTTGGGTGATGTGAATCTGGATCCACATGTCAGTGACTAAGTCGCAGACACACCAATTGCAGATGATCTCATTCCTATATGACAATGGTACTAGACTTTGGACGTATTGGGAAGCTACGATATACTTTTCTTGGTAAAATTCCAACATCGGATTTTTTTTTCAAGGCAGAGTAAATAGAAACATGATTTGTTATTTTGGATTCATCCTAATAGGCTGTACTGCACGCATGCATACAAATACACCAAGCGATTCCTTAGGAAACATAAAGGACGAAAATGTACTTGGAGTAGTACTATGATCTTTGGTGAAGGGGGTGTCGAAGTCGATACGTCAGGGACAGGGTGTGATTCCAATAAGCAAGTAGGTTAATCGCTTGGTTTGGTAGCGAAAAGAAGCAGAGCAGTACTTGATTGATTCGGATAAGGGCCGGGAGTTGTGTACACATTACACTGTATGTCCTCTCATCAATCCTACATCATCTATTCTATTTTGTATTGCCTGAATATTCCTCTACTCGCCTGCCAAGAGATGAACCAGGTTCAACGCATCTAGATGAACAAGGCTCGATCAACATTCAGCCGAGAGATATAGATGATCAGAATTCATGAGAATTCAGCTTGCAAGAAGTGGAACCCCCTCTAATTAGGTGAACCATTGGACAGGACATTCTCAACTGTAAACATAAGTCCTACGAAATTGATCTGTGGTAGACAAATTATCTTGTGCGGTTGATGTTACCAACTATGGAATTAAATCTATCTTAATTTCATGGTGCTAAATAGATCCATGACAAACGAATGTGTAGAGTCCTATTACAATAAGCATTTTGTTTAGTATTGTACACCTCTTGATGAACACTTGAATTTATTTGTTGTAAGCCTCCATCGTACATTAGTGAAGCCAGAAAGGGAATAGGATTTAGACTCTTAAAAGTCTTTTTCTGTTCTCCAATGTTAGCAATACATTAAAAACAACACCAGCAACAATGTATGCAACTCTGCATGCAAAACTATTGAAGAGTATCAATTTCCTCACATGCATGATGAGGGCTGGAAATGTAAATGCAATCATGTTCGTAGCTACATTATTGTTGTCTTATTTATGTACTCACTACTCCTTCCGTTCCAAATTATAAGTCATTTCAATTTTTGTGAGAGTCAAATCATTTTATGTTTGATCAAAATTATAGAGAGGATCACAAAGGTTTATAGCACTGAATAGATATATTATGAAAATATTATTAATGAAAAAATTAATGGTACTTATTTGATATCATGAATATTAGTACTTTATTGTATAAATTTGGTCAAATTTGAGATGTTTTGACTCTTTAAGAAAGTTAAAATGATTTATAATTTGGAACGGAGGGAGTATCTTTTTTTCTTCTTTTAAGGAATCAGGAGGGTTTACCCCCTGCTAGCTATCTTTTGGTGGATATAAAGCCGGCATGTTCTCGCTATCGTCCTACTCATCTACAACTCCTCCAGTATGCTCCTTAAGCATTTCTATCCAGGATTTGCCTCGCAAATATATTAGGCTAGTGTACATGGCTTTCGGTAGGACCACCATCCATCCCAGCTTGCCTATTAAACATATAAGATAAACAGGTCAAATGACACGACAAGATGGTGCAATCTTTGTAGTTCCCCTTTTGCCAAGATGTGTGAAAGTTACTCTACGAACTAATAGCTTTGCTAGGGTATCTGGTTGGGTAAATGTAAACATATGTCCCCCCGAAAACATGTAAACATTCGTTGTTTCTTCAGTAAAAGAGACTTATACCAAATCAAACAGAGATACAGCAGATTAAGATGTTTTCCTAGTGCACATTTGTTCAGTTTTTTATTCACAAGTATTAGTTTTGTGTAGTAAGGGCAGTTGTCGCCTCAGATCAGGCCAGTCGATCAATTTTTGGAGCATAACGTGAATATTTCTTGGACAATGACTCAGTCTCAACATCTTGAGCATTACATTATGTTTCAACTTACAAATGAAATCTCATCTATATATGGAGTACTCTGAAGTCTCATGAAGTATCTCACTTCTTTCCATTATGATATGTAATGTTGTAATAAGAACTAAAGGCTGTATGCATTGGATGATGCAAACACCTGGAATATTTTCCTATATCTGAAGAAAACCTACAAGCTCGATCGGTGCTTCGATGGCCCTGTTCAATTCAAGCATGTGCTTCAGGATCAGCAGCAAGAAAGAAACAGATTATCTCATTCAGAAACCTAAGAACTGACAAGGTATACGGTTCCGGCATTAAGAATAGGTGTTGGTTCTTTCATCTACATTTAGTTGCTACAATAACCAATCTGGGGACTGTGGCGCAAACACCAAAGCGAAGCGGGTCACTTGTTTGAGCGGAGCAAGCTAGAATCGACCGTAGGGAGATTGTAGCTAGCCCATCATATTTTCCACTACCACTATATCTCCCTAAATCACTATATCTCCCTAAATGCATTTGTTCGAGCCTCCTCACTATATAGATTGATATGTGGAGTTTATATTTCTTTTTCCGCTATTATACTATGCCCTCTATTTTTAGATATGCAATATGTTAGGAATTGATTAAAAAATGAACTAAATAATTAGGTTGTCCTAGATGTCATATATTTAAAATTGGAGGATGTACAACAATTGGTTGAATGCAATGTTTTAAAGAGCACTAATTTGCATCACAGCTGCTAACAACTCACTCATGTTCACAGCTACTGAGCTACGATCAACTGATCACTGATGCATTCACTTTCTTTCGGCCTATATAAAGCCAATATGCATTCACGTTTCACTAGCTTTTCTAAAGTTCTTTCCTATGCAGTTCTAGGATCTAACATCAGCAGCATAGTTATGACCAAAATATTAGGCTTGAGTGGTATTAGGAAGCTTACTTGATCAGCACCCGACGCTTCTCCATGCGGGCCTGCGGGGGCGACATCTCGTCAGGCTAGCTTTTACCAACAAACAAACAAACATGGGCTAGAAAATATCGGAAGATGGGCCGGGTTAGTTGGGCGGCTCGGGTTAGTTGGTACCGAACAAGCTCATATGGGCCTTAGATGCGGCCTGCAAGAATGAATGAGTCTACTCAGCCCAACTAATACAACACGCAGTTGCTTGACCATGATTCACGTGCTCCATAGATGAGAAGAAGAATGCTCATCGCGCAGGGGTATTTCGTATTCGAGAAGAAGAATTCTGCATGGTCTTGAGTTGTTCAATGATGGTCTAATATGGAGGGCTACGGACGGGAATTGCGTTAATATTTGGTCTGATCCATGTATTACAAAAGGCAGTACAAGAAGGCTATTTCTGGTGGATGGGATGTAGAGCTGGTCAGAGACACTGTGTGGCCGGTGGATGCAGAAGAAAGTCTCATAAGCCGAACAGTCACTGAGATACAGGATTGGCCTGCGCAGGCCTTTTCTTAGCGGATACACCCCGTAAAGTTTAGAACCTGTCCCATCGGATGTTTGAGGCTAGTTAGGAGTGTTAAACATAAGCTAATTACAGAACTAATTGCACGGATGGAGTCTAATTCACGAGACGAATCTATTAAGCCTAATTAGTCCATGATTTGATAATGTGGTGCTACAGTAATCATTTGCTAATTACAGATTAATTAGGCTTAATAGATTCGTCTCGCGAATTAGCATAGGATTGTAGAGGATTCTACAATTAGTTTTATAATTAGCTCATGTTTAGTCCTCCTAATTAGCATCCGAACATCCGATGTGACACTACTAAAGTTTAGCATCTAAGTATCCAAATACTCAAAGATCTGCCTACAAGTTGGCTATCGAGAACCGGGAGCAGGAATTAGGGAGGAATGCCTCAGCGTCCGGTGCCTACTAGCGAGGAGAAATTTTTAGCAAGATGGGGTGTGCAATTAGACATTATATGCCCGGTGCGCATAAGGATGGATGAGGATTGTGGCCACCTTTTTCTTCAAATGTAAAGGATTGTAACAATGCGTTGGAACGAATAGAAGCCAGTGCAGGGGAACATTATATGCGTTGGAACATGGTGTGCAGCTCAGTTTTCTTGCTTCTATTGAGATGGTTGTTGGCACGAATAAAAGCCAATGCAGGGGAAAGAATGGCAACCGGTGCTGAATGAAGCCTGTAGCTCTGTTGCATGTCATCTGATTGTGTTAGACAAGCTGAGTGAGTGAGTACCAACAAGTTGTGAAGGAGATGTCTGCCCAGTGGAAAGCCGAAAGCTCCCCCAGCTGAATGCTATAAACTGAATGTTGATGCCTCCTTCGATGCTAAGGGGGTGTTTGGATACGAGGTGTTAAACTTTAACAGTGTCACATCGAATGTTCGGATGCTAATTAGGAGAACTAAATATGAGCTAATTATAAAACTAATTGCAGAACCCTATGCTAATTCACGAGACGAATCTATTAAGCCTAATTAATCCATCATTAGCAAATGGTTACTGTAGCACCACATTGTCAAATCATGTACTAATTAGGCTTAATAGATTCGTATCGCGAATTACACTTCATCTGTGCAATTAGTTTTGTAATTAGTCTATATTTAATACTCCTAATTAGCATTCAAACATCCGATGTGACAGGTGTTAAACTTTAAAACAATGAGTGGAGGATGGGGCTTTGTAATGGGGAGTTTGTTTCCTCAAGGAGGAGAATAAAATATTGGTAGGGCAGCAGATGTTCTAGGCCCAAGACATTGCAGCTCTATCGGCTGTGCAGAGAGCTGCACTGGTTGGCATGTTACATATCATCTCGGAGTTGGAGACAGACGCAGGAAATCGGAGCCAAGCGCTTAAATCGACGGTGGTTGATCAGAGATCTGTTGTGTACTGTGTTTTCTTCTTATTGATATCTGTATGTCCTAGAGTGTGTAATAAGGTACGGACGTACGGTTAAAGTTGCTGCATACGGTGCTTGACTGCTTGTGTTGCAAATCCTGGCTTGTAGGAGTATGAGTCTATGAGCCAGGCACCAGACTTTGTTTCTCAACTGGTCTCCGGCGACAAGCCTGGAGTCAAAGAAGCTTCAACGAAGAAAAAGAAAACGCGTTAGATAAGGCCACAGCCCACAGGCCAGGAAGGCTGTTCTTTACGAAAATGTTCAAAAAAAAACTTGATCGCAATGTGCTACTTTTCCGAGCCGCTGAGTTATCTCGTTGCTTGTCTTTTTTTCAGCAAACAGAAGGGGGGAAAAAGAAAAAGCACTCGTGGACTTGTGCCGGTAGTACAACGATGCGGAGAGAACCGTACTTGCGGGTAGTACAACGGAGATAAAGGCGACGGAAGCAGGAGCACGTGTCGGGAGTGACATTTCTACGAATATCAGGGCCTGCATGGGGAAAATTTTGTTTTCTTAAAGGTGAAAGCACCAGGTTCCATGTCAGTTGTCAGAGGAGAAACAAGGTCCTGCACGGCATGTTCTCTGCAGGCTGCAGCGGTGCGCGGCTGCACTTCCCATGGATGGGTCGCATTGACTTTTATTCAGCACCCAAATCTTGAAAAGGTCTTCACGACATTATCCTGTTTCCTGCGCCAAGTACTTTCTGGAAAAAGTTATCTGAATCGATATTCAGAAAATAAATGATATACTAAGCAAAGTAGTAATAATAATAATACAGGTGACCTTTAAATATGGAGTTTAAAATAAAGTTGGATTGAAATAAAGCATATAAGTGTCCTCAAATTTACAAAATAAAATTACTAAATAATTTAGAAAAATTAATATAATACGCTTCAACTATTACAACGTATTTGGGTTTTATATAAAATATTTGAATTTTCTAAAAATTGATTGACTCACAATTCTACGATTTGACCCTTATTATAAAAAACGATCTTTTTTGACAATTATAGAAAAACGATCTTTTGATGTCCTACGTAGTATGAACATCATGGCAACTAACCTTGGCCAAGGGCTTATTCCGAGAATATATAGTAATAACAGAAAATATTTTCATTTCTTTTAGTTGAACGAAGTCCTTTTTCAGGCGAGCTCTCAGCGGTTGTTACGCATTTTGCAATCATTTTCCGTGTAAAAGCATAGAGACGTTTACGTTATATTCAGCTAACAATCAAGAGAACAAGACGAGCACCGGTAGAAAACGTGACATTAGTCCCAGTTGGCAGGCCCCAAATCTCTCGAAAATGCATCTGGTTGGTAGAACTAACCGAGACTAAAGGGGCTCGTTCTGTGCCTATCGTGACGGCTCCTTTAGTGCATATGTGTACGCGCCTGCATGGTGCATGCATGTAACCCTTGAGACTTTTTTTTATAATGAAATCAAACTAGTATTTATACAAATCAAACTAGTATTTATACAATTACTATATATACAATTCTTAGTATATTATACAAATCAAACTAGTATTTATACAATTACTATATATACAAAAATTTGTCCACTTCATTCCTAGGATCGTCCCGTCAAGGTGTTGCTCAGTGCGTCTAATGTACATTCGTTGTAATGAAATTCTCCCTCTAGATTTATCACCTCGTCCACCAGGAATTCTACGACACCTTCACATATTGTCCCAATTCTGTCCTTCTCCAAGATGCTATGTTGAATACTCCACATCTGTAATTTGGAAATATGTGAATGTTACACAAATTAAATATAAGGAGCTAGAAAATAATTAATTATTAATAGTTTTATTTTACATATTTCCTATCATGCTCCGTCATCACCTTGGGTCCCATAAAACACAGACGTAGTATCCACATAGATTATTCCCAGGTTTCTATCTTAAGCACCTTAGTGGGGAAAAAACAAGTTATGAAATATTCGTGTTATAGAATATACAAAATGTGTAAACTTCATACGTACTGGGAAGTCTGTTTTGAATGTAATCTTTTCTTTGAATGGACAACGGTGAGTCTTGAGGAATTGTTTCCATGTGCTGCGGATTAAAATAATGAATGATACAGTGTTAGGTGAAATTTTAGGAAACAAACTTTTGCATAGTGATAAAGGTCCAGAATTATGACAAGTTTAGCATTCTTAAATGTCTTGGTGGTCCTTCGGTGGTTTTCTCAATGAATCGAACACAGTGACGTGGCTTCTATTAGTCTCAATTATTATGAGGATCCAGTGGAAACTGCATACGTAAATGTTCATACTAGAGCTAACTAATATTAATCAGGTAAGGAAAAATAAAATGAAAATAGATGGTACCTACACTTACTCAAAGTTGTATGGCAGTAGTATGTGACTCTTGTAATATTGTTTATCCAAGAAATTATTTACCGCCTCCACGTTTGCTTTGGCTGCTCCCGTATTTGCTTTTGTTTGACGAGGGATGGATCCATGAAGCCAACATGGAAGTACGATTCTCTGCGGCATGTCTGAATTAGCATCGTGTATAAAATGGAAGACGAAGTTAGTAGGGCGACGCACGCAAAAAAATAATGATATGAGCCAAAGTTTTCATATAGATAAACAGACACTTATAGAACCTAGGCGCTGATAAGAGAGACGTCAAGGGCATCCTGATGGTACACTTCATATATATCCTTGAATTGCATCCACAAGACTTTCTCACCTTCGCCGTAAAAATCTATCGGTTTAACCTAAAGACCAAACATTTCCCTCTCGTCGGCAGACTGCTTCATGTATCGTTCATCGAAATCTGGAGTTTGTCCCTTCTTGATAAAGTTGGCATCCAGCATCTTCTTGAATGTCTGGAATTGGGTTGTCATCTTCTTCAGCGTCCACTCTTTCACATCTTTTTCAAAGAAATCTTCGGGAAATGTGAAGTGTTTCTTAACATCTGCCCACAACATATCCTTTTGTGTTAGCGGGGGCGCGTATGGATCATTTCTTTTACCCTTCTATTCCCTGATGCTGATGGGTACGTTGTCTCTTACAATTGCCCCAATCTGACTCCCGTGCTTTCTTGCCACATGTTCGGGCGCAATCGGCTTGCTCTCTTCTGTGACTTCTGTGATGTGAAGCCTTTCCTCCATTATCTTTGTACGACCTCAGGGCTTATTTTGGTTCGTCGATCCAGAGAGCTAGTAGTTCAAGATTTGTTAATTAGTACATAGTAATAATGAATACGAAATTATAGATGGGGCAAAACAATGGAAATGATATATATCTCGCTGAAACCTTCCGTCACGGCAATGTTTTGCTCGAGCTCGGGCTCTTCATTGTCATCATCGGACATGTTGAGGAATATGTCCGCCTGGCTATCTTCTTTGTCGGTGTACGTTACGGACAGGTTGGAGCCACTACCACCAGCAATAATCTGCTCCATTAAATACCTTGCATTCTCTTCGTCTGCCATCTCAACTACTTTAAACACACATGAAATCATAGATACATTAAATTAAGGTATATACATGAAATCATAGAACAACCATGAAATAAAACAAACTGATTGAAATGTACACATGAAATCATAAATTAAATTATATATATAACACCTCTAACAAATGTCTTGAATGAAACTTACATGAAAACTTACAAGAAATTTACGTGAATGTCAATGAAACTTACATGAAAACTTACAAGAAATTTAACATTAAAAAAATCACGCAATTATATAAAACACCTCCACTTGTATGTTGTCACAAAAAATGTTGTTAAATTATATATACAACACCTCTACCAAATTTCTACTAAAATATACTCATTTTCTAAGAATTTCTACTAATTTCTATTGATTTCTAAGAATTTCTACAAAATTTCTACAAATTTCTAAGCATTTCTACCAAATTTCTACTAGTTTCTAAGAATTTCTACCAAATTTCTACAAATTTCTACTCATTTTCGATACATTTATACTAAACCATAGTAATGTACTAAAAATTATACTAAATGTATACAAAATTGTACTAAACATTTATGCTAAATATTTCTATGCATTTCTAAAAATTTCTACAAATTTTTGAAGCATTTATACTAAATCATAGTAATGTAATAAAAATTAAACTAAATGTATAGAAAATTATACTAAGCATTTATACTAAATTATACTGATTTTCTAAGCATTCCTATAAATTTCTACTCATTTTCGAATCATTTCTACAAATTTTCTAAAGCATTTCTACTAATTTTCTAACTAATAAATAATAAAAGGGGTCCTCACGTCAGGTAGCCACGGGCTTGCGTCAGCAAGGGCCCTAGCTGTGGAGAGGGAGGTGGGGCGCCGAGGCAGCGCCTACCGTTGCCGGGGGTGCGTCGGGTGGGGCCGGGGCGGCAGGCGACAGCGACCGGGATGACGGACGGAGTAGATGGGCGTGGGATCTTGGAAAAATTACTAAATGTTGGAGACTGGGAAGGGGTGATGACGGGCTCTTTTAACACCCCTTGACTAAAGGGTGTATTTGCAACCGGAACTAAAGGGGGGCATTGAGTCTCTGTTGGAATTTTCATCTAGGACTAAAGGCTCTTTTTGGATTTTTCATTTCCCGCTTGTTTTGCAAATAGATTTTTATATATGTTTTCACTGGATTTTAGAAAGTAAAAAATAAGAACTTTACATATTTCGAACATGCAAAAATATATTAAATTAGCAACTATATTTAAAGTAAGTTTGAATGAGTCATTAATTCTATACTAGTTGTTTTAGTTTCTAAAATAATTATTTTAATGCACCACTATCATCAACAAACTATTCAATTAAATAATTCCAACGTGCAAAAAATTCAATTGATGCATATGGTTAACATTGTTCATATTGATCGAATAATCTTCATCTCAACTAATTTAAACACACAAATTTATAATGTTTTCAACTGTTTTTTAACAGAAAAATAAAAACTTTACATATTTCAAACATGAAAAATATATTAAATTAGTAAGTATATTTAAAATAAGTTTGAATCAGTCATATTGATCGAATAAATCTTCACCATCAGTACTTAAACCAAACCTTATGTTCCTTGCATCACTTTCAAAGTGCAGAAATGCTCTATCCATTGATCTCCACTAGGCCCCATCCGCGGTCTCAGCATCTCATCTTGCTTACGTTGTTCTTTGTGCCATCGCATCAACTTAGCATTCGCCTTATTTCTGAACAAATGCTTCAAACGTGGTATTACAGGGAAATACCACACCACCTTCACGGGAACTCTCTTCTTAGGAGGCTGCTCCTCGACATCACCAAAATCATCTCACCTGATCTTATACCGCAGCGCTCCGCACACAGGACAAGCATCCAATTTCTCGTATTCATTACCACGATAGAGGATACAGTCATTAGGGCATGCGTGTATCTTCTGAACCTCCAATCCCAGAGGGCAAATAATCTGTTTAGCTTCATATATTTTGGACGGCAATTCATTATTCTTGGGAAACATGTTCTTGACAATTTTCAATATCCCCTAAAATGCCTTATCGGATACACCATTTTTAGCCTTCCATTGCAGAAATTCTAGTATGTTACCTAGTTTTTTATGCCCCTGCATGCAATCTAGGTACAAATTTTTTTTTGTGATCATCTATCATGCGCTGCAACTTTTTTTATTCCTTCTCAGTTTCGCAATCTCTGTGTGCATCCCGTAGCACTTGACCAAGATCATCAATAGGACCGTCTTCTACAAACTCATCTTTATCAGTCTTGCCCATTATAGTATCTACAAAAGCTTGGCCTACAGCCCAGTCCGAAATGTTGTTATCATCCTCCTCTTCGTCGTCGTGGAGAGGAGGCCGGTGGAGTGGAGTGGCTCGGGCTGGAGGAGGAAGAAGAGCTCTCTGTCTAGTGATTTTACAGGGAGGAGACTTTGTCCCGGTTGGAAATTTCAATCGGGAAAAAATATAATACCTTTTGTCTCGGTTGGTGGTTTTGTCTGAGCTTCCAACCGGACAAAAGACTGTCCGGTTGGATCTTCCAATCGGGATAAAAGGGGGCAGCATCGGTGCGATTTTTCCGGCCATTACAACTGGGACTAAAGGGGGGCTTTGGTACTTACAACCGGGACTAAAGCTCCCCCCGCCCCCCCGCGGTGGCCTACAGTGGTACGCCACTTTTAGTCACGGGGCCAATGTTAATCGGGATAAAAGGGGATGGATGGAAGGTCAGTTCTCTACTAGTGAAGGCAGAAACTGTAGTGTGAATTACTGACCATAATTTTTTTAAAAAAGAAGGAAATTACAAACAGGATTTGCAAGTTGCAAGCTCGTCAAGGATGAAGACAAGAAATTCCGTGGTCCAGCCTTAAAAGAGACACCCGCGCTAATCTGATTGAGAAGGTGATGAGAGCGCATCAAGCAACCCATCAAATAATTGTCACGTAACGTACCGCAACTTAAATTGCCAGTCAGGATAAGACAGAGCAGGGCCAGGCCCGACCCAACTCATCAATCAGGTGCCTTCTTCTTTTTAGAATTAATCAGGTGCCTTCTTCCCTGTTGTTGTTCCGGGGGTGGCTTGTGCAGGGAGGCCTTCTTGTTGCCGGCTGGCTTGGCTTGAGGAGGAGCCTTCTATACCTCTCGGCATCTCTGCATGTTTTTGTGGCAAGCAATTGCTTGGGTGGAAGCTTTCCTCACTGATTGGGCTTGGCGCGTGGCACTACTTTTCTATGGCCAATAGGCCCCCCCTGTGGCACATCGCTGTATGATTGTGTAGTCCATCAACAATAATGGACGTAGGAGAGAGTATACTGCATTATGCTATGATGCTATGATGGCACATCGCTGAGAGTCCTTGGATTGGATGCCCATTCCACTCAACACTAATTGCCAAAAAAAGGATGATAGAAAACATGCATGGAGATGGAGTAGGAATATTTTTCAAATTAATAGTTGTAGATTTTTTTATTACGGCTGCACAAATGCAATTGTAAGTGGTAACCAGAGTCAAGGCAACATGAATAATCTACGACCAAAGGAAGAAGAGAAGGGACAGGTGGGTCGGTTCCTCGTGTTAGTTGGCATTACTGCTGTTAATATAATGCTCCCTGACAATGATAAAGAGAATTTCGTTTGAAATAGAGTAAGTTTTTTTTAAAAAAAATCTCTACAGGGGCTTGCTTCTTCCAAATTGCATTCGAAAATTGAAGTGGAGTTTGCATCCGCAATTGGTCAGAACATACTCTCCTCGGAAATGACTTCAGTATCTGGGGGAAGTAATGACTCGATTTCTGCAGCTCCCGTCAAATCTTTCTCGGCACCGCATCACCGAAAAGCAGTGAACGGCGTTGTTTGTCGACTGTCGTGTCTCAGCTCTTGACTGCAGAGTACACGAGGATCTCCGTACGAACCTGAGTGAAGTGTGCCAGTGTGTATCTTTTTCAAATTGGTTGTCTCGGTGAGTACAAGCAAAACATTACAAAACATCATCCAGAAGGAAAGTCAAAACATCATCGCAAATGCTATGCCATACGAGCAGTGGTACCACTGAGGAGCATGGTAAAACTCCCAAAATAACTTACTCAGTTATTGAGTGTATATTTGGCCATCCAAATTTGGGTCGTCGATTCGGCACGTCCACAATGTTGATGTATTTTTTCTAAATTTATTTTAAAAATTAACTGATCTTATTCTCTCAATGGTAAATGACGTGCCTATTGACAACAAGATATTTGTGATAACATTCTCAATCTCAAGACATGCCAGCTAAATATCTCGCGCCTATACGAATAGAGTTGCATGTCATGTATGACCTTGCCTGCGTTTTGCAAATAAAAAAAAATACGTGTTATACTCCACAAGTCATGTGGAAATGGTGTCTCTGCAAAGATTTTTACTTATGAGACCACAACAGTATACATCAAATCAGTATTTGTTAAATAAAAAGATTGAGCCAGAAGTTAGATTTCCTTGGACATCCGTTTCTCCACAAATTACAGCTCTGCGAAGCCAGGGCCCGTCAGTCAGGTGCCACCTCCAGCAGCATGCGGATAAGAACAGCCACGTCGGACGCCACGGCATCGTACTGTCCACGTCGGCATCCTCCGCCTGCTTTAAAACCGGTCCCCTCCTTGCTCCTTCTCGTCCTCTTCCCCCCGAAAATTCGCACCAAAAAAAATCGAACCCCAAAAGACCAAAAAACCCTAACCGCTCCGATCGAATCATTCATCCAAGGGTCGCAGCCCGCGGCCATGCCTCAGGCGACCGCCGCGGCCCAAGATCGCTTCCCCTGCTGATACAGCCAGCGCCGTTCATTTCTTCGAGTCGATATGAGGGCCGCTCCGACCGATCCGTCCACGGCGCCTGCGCCGGCACCGGCGAGGTCGATGCTGAAGCGGCTGTTCGATCGCCAACTCCTGCGGATCTCGCCAGCGGAGCGGCTACCGTCAGCTGCGGCAGCGGGAGAGAAGGATGAGGCGGAGCCGAGCTCCGTGTGCCTGGACGGCATGGTTCGAAGCTTCTTGGAGGACGGCGTCGGCGCGGGCGCCGAGAAGCCAGGCCACGGCGGGCGGTACTGCAACTGCTTCCACGGAGGCGACAATTCCGACGACGAGGAGGACGAGGAAGCTGCGGCGGCGGCCTCCGACGTCGCGGAGACGATCAAGGTAGTAGCTTGGTTCCTTGGCTTCAACAATTTTGGTGGGCGGTGGCCGCCATCGAGAGCGCAAGAGGTGATTTCTAACCGTCTCGCGCCGCCGTCTCCAGGGCCTCGTCCACTGCGCGACGCTCCGGGAACGCAACCTCCTCGCCGACGTCTGCGCGCACCTGGAGCGCCACCGCGCGGCGGGTGCGCGCCGGCGCGACCTGCTCCGCCTCGTCGCCGCCTCGCTCCGCGCCGCGGGGCACGACGCCGCCGTCTGCGTCTCCCGCTGGGACAAGTCCCCCTCCCACCCCGCCGGCGAGCACGCGTACGTCGACGTGCTCCTCCCGGCGGCGTCCGACCGCGGCGCGCGGGAGCGTGTCCTGGTGGACGTGGACTTCCGGTCCGCGTTCGAGGTGGCGCGGCCGACCAAGGCGTACCGGTCCCTGCTGCAGCGGCTGCCGGCGGTGTTCGTGGGCAAGGACGACCGGCTCCGCCTCCTCGTGGCCGCCGCCGCCGACGCCGCGCGCGCCAGCCTGAAGAAGCGCGGCCTGCACCTCCCGCCGTGGCGCAAGCCCGAGTACATGCGGGCCAAGTGGCTGTCCCCCCACGACCGCGAGGCGCCGGCGGCCGAAGAGGCCGCCTCCGCCGCCGGGGCGGGCGAGGTCGACGTTGAGGGAACCGCCGCCGCGTGACGAGAGGCCGTTCTTGGAATTTTTGTCTTCGGAGAGGGTCTAGCTGCGAAAGTTTTTTGGGGTGGTATTTTGGACTACGAAGTGAGAGAGGTACGTATGTATTACTGTACTGCTAGTGTTGCACGAAATGGTGGAGGGAATTACTATGTAGTTAGTGTTAGTTTTAGGAAGAGAAGTAAAAGAAAACACCGGATTAACACCCACTTTTGGTAATGATGTTTGCCACTTTGTCTAAGTAATGAAACTTGCCATGATGTAGTTCTCAGTGACAATTGCCAGATTACGGCCGTATAAGTTTGCAGTTCGCTTCAAAGAAAAAGTTTGCAGTCTTGCAGAGTCTTTAGTTCTTGATCTTAAATGTCACTCAACAGCAGAATTTGAGGCACCATTCGCTACTGTTGTTTTTTTTTTTTGAATTTTAATATCGGACCATACAAACTGAGTTTACTTGGAGAAAAATGTAAGCATTTAAAAAGATTTGCTGCTTCTATACGTAAAACACCACTCCCTTTTTTGTGAGCAGTGTATTTATATACCATGAACTTTTAATGGAATCAAAATTCTTCCCTTGATTGGAAATCTTCTGGTTCAGCTGTTGTGCACGCAGCGCTAACGCCTACCAGTAAACAAGGAATTCTGCGCAGGAGATATTATTGCAATTGGGTGCTTGAAGAGAAGGATAAATTCCTCTGAATTCCAGATGAGGTTGTTGAACTGTCATCTGGCATATGCTCCCGGGGAAAAAAAATATTCCCCAACCTCCCATGACAATAAAAATATAATAAAAAAGATAGGAAAAAAAAAACCAAGGTGGCTGTACTGTGGAAGGCACCGAGCCCAGGTGCTGGTTGTTGGGAGGGAAGGGAGATGACGGCAAGTGGGTGGTAATTTTTCCAACCCGCTTCTGGAGGTCGCCCATGTTTTCTTTTAAAAAAAATATATGTGTGGATGGGGTTCTCCAAATTTTAGAAGTTTTTGTTCCTGTTCGATTCGATCTGGGTGCCTGATCCAATCCAAATCCGACTCAAAAGATGGTCTGAACTGCAAAGGTAGGTAGGTCGCTGTAGCTCGATTGGAGACACGCTGCAGATGAGCGCATCTTCTCTCCTCTGCAAGCCTGCATCCTGCCCAGGTCTGCCGCTGCCTGGCCTACAATTGATTCTCTGGCGCTCTGCAGCTTGTGTGCAAGGCGCCAAAATGGGCGCAGATCTTGGTTCCTCCTTGAGAGGGAAAAATGAGGAGGGAAATTAGTGGCCGTTCGATCTGATTTGGTCGTGGCAGATCTACGTTACTTGTAAAAACTGTTCTCCTGGCAAGTTCGACGCCCTCCCTTGCACCTGCAGGTCATCCTTGGTTCTGTCTCTTGGCCATCCAAATTTGCAGAAGGAAAATTCACAAGGAACAGCAGTCATCGGAACGGAAAAAAAAAACAGTACGAAACGATCAACAAAATGACAGTACTAGGAGAGGGACGGGACCTGTGTCCGGCGCCGCTGGTGGGAACACTTGTATGCCACTGCACGACGTGCCTATCTGACTCAAGTTCTGGGCTTCTGGCCTCGCGGCCCGCATCAGACTTCCATGACCGTTCCTCATCATCCAGGCATCCAGCCAGGCCCCTGGCAGTTTTCGCTGGAGCTGCTCCTGCAAATACTAGCGTCAGAAGCGAAGCAAAAAAAGAGAGCTGATCGCAAATCCATCTGTGATTTCAAGGCATATGGATTTAATCGTGGTTTCAGTCACCATTTGACGAGACATTGCAGAGTTCCGATAGTATGCTGACAACCTCCAAAATTGAAGTCACTGATGGTCAACCTCGGCTCGACCGGAAAGCGGCAGTTCCTGCCGGAGCTGCTCCTACATACGCACGGCGACGGCGCAAGGCTGCCGTGGCGGCGGGGGCGAAGGCGCTCAGGCTAGGCGGAGCAGAGTGCGCAGCTCTCGTCCTACTCCGAGCTGTGTGCGGGCTCAGCGAGGGCAACGCCCGCAAGCTCCCGGCGCCAGCGGTGTTCGTGCGGCTCAACGGCAACAGCGACTTGAAGGACGCGGCGGGGTCAGCGTCGACGACGGTGGCGACGGATTGGGTGCCATCCCCTGCGCCGCCTGCATCCGCGCAGCTGCCGCCCTCGGGCCCCCCAGCTCACCGCCCCTGCCTCAAATCCCCTCCCGCGCAACCCGCCGCCCCTGCCGCGAATCCCCTCCCGCGCAGCCCACTGTCGGCCGCGCATTCGCCTCTCGCCAGACGCGAACGGGCGGCCGGGGTGGGGGCCTGGGGGGGTTGGCCGGGTGGGACTGCTCGGCCGTTAGATCTCACACGTACGCGCGGGCGGCGCGGGCCCGAGGTGTCGCGTCGCCGGTGACCGCCCGCGTGCGGCGCGAGTCGCGTTACTGCCGCTGCCACGGACTACGGAGCCCGGCATTAGCATTACTGTGTCTGTGCGGGAAGAGCTGAGCTGCCGCCTGCCGCTGCTGCTTCCAGCCCGTGTTTAATCCCTGCTCCGTTGCTGCCGCTGCCGCTGCCCCGTGCATGGGCAGGGCGACGCAGCAGGTACAGTGCCATGAAGAGGGGGGGTGGGACAGGACGATCATCTCGCCACGGTTTTCTGGCGCAAAATAGCGGTTATTGAGTACTCGTACATTATTATGGGTAGCACTGCACCACGGTACGTTACAATTTACAGCATTACTGGAGTAGTGTTCAGTTGGTGTGCCACTTGCTGTCAAAGCGGCTAGTTGTCACGGCGCGAGTCAACCGATCAATCGTTGCTTCTCCCGGTCGAACATGATAAGCTTTTTGGGATGACTAGATGCAAACTTTGGTGATTGGAAATACAAGGTGCTACATGATTCTCCCTGACCTGCAAAGACACTGAGCGGAATGGGGACGGTATTCGATCCTAAAAAGGACATGTAGACACTTGTAAAAAGGACATGTAGACACTTGTGTGGTTGGCATCTTCGACGCCGCGACTTTGGCAAAAATGAACAAATTAGGAGTCATGTGCAGGTGAGACGGCAAACCTTCACGTGCGGGGTGGCGAATGTCGTAGGATACAGGAGTGGGTTCGAATGGTTCGGAAAAAGGATGGGTTTGAATGGAAGACAATGTGATTTGATATTGTGGCACTGGATGACACGCCCAGTGCGACATAAGTTTCACCTACAACGCATAGGCAGTGTGCATATGTGTTGCTCAATTAGACCTCCATGTTCGATCCAAATAACTACTCCCTCCGTTCCAAATTGTAGGTTATTTTAGTTTTTTTAGGTTCATAGATATCTATGAACCTGGAAAAATCAAAACGATCTACAATTTTGGAACGGAGGGAGCATGCTCTTTCCCTTACATCCTCATCTCCTATGCATAATGAGATATGGATGGCAATATACACCTCTACTCATGAAAGCGCATCTTGAGAGGTTTGCAGGCTTGCAGCAGCTCCTGCTTCCGAGTGATCATCCAAAGAGCATGGGTCAGGGAGAGGATAATAAGATCGTACCATCTTCGATCTGTCAGTTCACATGGACACCATCCGGAGAATTTTTCTAGGGCCCAACAAACAACTTTGTGCTTGGTCGATTGACAGTCCAATAAACAATAGCCCAGTGGTTTAGTTGGTTGAGCCGACGGGCTATGATTCACCTATTAATCTACTACCCTATCATTCACATAAACAAGACAAGCTTTGCTGCGCCTACAAATCTAGATATGCGCGTAGGCGTGATTGATTATTCAGTAGTGCCCTAGGATGACACAAGCATAGTTTAGTCTAATCAGTGTTGCTTTTGTTAAGACCTTGGATCAACCAACATGCCAAGTGACCTAATAATGTAGGGTAGGGGGGCACATGAAAATATCTTTGGTTAAGTCCAAACTAACACAGACATGACAGCACATTCCCAGACACACGCTACTGTACATGTACCAACATGCCCCCAAAACCGTCTGATATGCTAGCTACATCAACTAGGATCACTCATTTTCTTCTCTGTTTCAACTTTTTTTTTTGGAAATTAAAGGTCCCATATGTCAATTTCTAATACATGGTCCTTTGATAATTTCTATCCCCTCTATCATGAATGTTAACATGACTGTTAAAGTACCAGCCAAGCTGGTTAGGTGCATAAACCATGTGCCCTAATAGTACTTATCCCCTCTAGCTAGCTTGAATCTGCAGTGCTATATGCATGTTATGTTTAAATGTTCAGTCATTTGGCATACAGGGTTAGTAATTTCCCCAATTGCAATCAGTAATGCTTAGGACTCCTAGATTAGGTGAGCTGAAATCACATAATATGCTGCAGGGGGAATCTGAGGTGGTCCTGGCGATTGATGCTGCACTCGCACCAAAATTAAAGTTGTTGCCAACTCAAAAAGGTCCCTTTCATCTCCCAACCTTTTCAATTCTTCTCTACTGTCTCCACTAACCCACTGTGGCGTCCATCAGGAAATTTGGATCTTTTTTTACAGCACTCCCTCTGCCTTTTGATCCTTGGGAATTTGTCACTGTGATTTGATCTGATTCGTTGCGCACTCCCCACTGAAACCGAAAAGCACGCACGATGAACAAGGAGGGGGGATAAGCTACAGTTGTGGCGCGGCGATTCTTCATTCTTGTGCTGGAATTGACAGTCCGGGGGGTTTGAGGTCGACGTCTATGGTCTCCAGTGGTGGAGGAATCTGAGGCAAATGAGGGAAATGGAATCGGTCTTCCCTGCATGATTAGGGCCTGTAGAATAAAGAGGAAACTATTATTAGCAGCGACCGGTAAGACTAGAGCACCGAGTGAGAAGATGTTGTTTGATTTTTTTTCTTTTTTATGCGTTCCTCCTTTTCATGTACATTAAATCTTATGCCACATCAGCAAAACTATTGATTTGGCAGATTAATTATGATGAGAGAGGAGAGGAGAGTTTCATCCCCACAAAACACACATGGCACACATACCAAGTCCTATGAAACCCAACGAAACTTGCACTGAGCATGTTATAGTTCATGGCATGACATATTTCATCATAGCACAATGCAAGAATTAAATGATCTAAGCTATCTATGAAACTGTGCAATGAAACTGTGCACTGAGAGTGACAGTTTCATTTCATTGAAAAGATGACATGGCATTTTGGTATTAATACGATGAAACTATACACTGAGACTGACTTAAGAAGTTATAGTTGATGGCCCAGCATGATGCTGAGGCCCTCCATCCGTAGTGCGATTTGGAAAATGAAAAACTATATGAAGATTTCATAGGAGGAGAGAAGAGCACATGAGGTTGACGTATGGATGGTCGAAACACAGAGATGATCCTGTTCAACTACTGAGCGACGAGGTTGTTACGATTTCTTCAGTTCCGTATGTACCAGTAGGATTGTAGGTAATAATGCACTAATGTATTGTGCTTTCTATCGACCAAACTCTGGTTGATAGAGAATGATCCCACACCTAGTTATTTTAGAGCCCTCCACCTAATCCTCACAAGACAGGCTATAAAAAATAATAGAAATCCTGAAAAAAGCTAAACACGTCCAACAATCGATGTGTAAACTCAATTGCTATTAGAAATAATAGCCATTAGATCCCATTTTATTTAGAACCAAACCTAAGATAATCTGTATTAACATTACTTACGCATAATATAGAATAACCTAATTAATCGGGCAGACGGGCACGCACGATTACAATCGGCCCGTGAAGAAGAAAGCCAGAGTAACTTTCAACCGAACCGATAGCCTGTTTGGTTTGCTTCCAAATTTTGCTAAGTTAAAATGAGGGCATGTCAAAATCAGAACTCGCCCAAATCAAAGTATGCTAAAAATAGAGTAAGAAATTTGGGTATCACTTGGTTTAGTAACAAAATTTGGCAACCTATTTCTTCAAGAAGTTTCTAGTACCTTGCTATGAATTTGGCTAAAAATATTGGTACTGATAAGTGGTAGCCAAATTTTCCAAGCATGACTTGAATTTTTTAAGCTCTGAATGTTCTTGGCCCAAAACGCTTAGTAGGCCGGTTCGCTATGTGTTTTGGTGGTGCCCGGGTAGGCCCACATGGCCACATTTAGTGAGCGCATTGGGTCCTTATGGCCCGTGTACGCTCGAGGCAAAGGCTCTTTCTGTTGTTGTTGTTGTTGTATCTCGTCCTCCTCCGTATTTGCCCGCCGGTAGGCCCAGCAAACCTTCTCTTTCTTTTCGTTTGTCTTTCTTCTCCCTCGCAAGTCGTAAGCGTAACACGTTCCATTTTCAGCATATGCTATCTTATCCCGTCACCATCTTTGGTAGCCACTAGCCTACCAAGTTATCTTGGACATGGAGGCCGGAAGCGTACGTGTATATCCGGAACCGGTGGGCGGCGTATGACGCCGGCGTGCGACGGTGCTGACCGCTGAAGCCGACGCCGACGCCGCGGGCCAGCACGACACGTCCGGAAAAGCGCAGGGAATATTACTCGCATCAGCACGTAGATCCTCGGCCGCGTGCGGGTGCGGCAAATGGTCCCTGTGTCAGCGTCGAAACCGTCACCAAAAGATGATGGCAGAACCACTAGGCCCAGCTTACGGGCCTGCTCTGCTACAGTGACACGAGAGAGCGATACGCATTTTGTTTCGAGGTAGAATTGTCGGATCAATCTTTCTTGGTTCTTGCTGTTACCGTGTTATTTTCTTTTTCATGTTTCAAGTGGAACGGGTCGTGACTTCTCACTGTGCTCGGTTACAAAGAATTTACCACGCTCAGGATAGCTTGAGAACCCTCTCATACTGGCATACATCAGACAGTACATTCCAAGCCAATGCCACCGACAAGTAAATTGGCGCAGGGCTTATTACAACAAGCCGTATCATACATAGTAACAACGCAAGGAATTTTATTGTCCATCATCATGGGCTAAAGGATCGAGTACAATAATCAAGGTAAACACACACGCAAGTTAACACCAAAATTAATGGGGGTGGTAAATACTGCATAGAACACGATGGTCTCTAAACCCCCAAAGGGGATAAAAGGTATGTTTGCTGCTATAATCTCTCTACTGTCCCAAATCTCCAACAGTTCCGTACGCAGTGATGAGTAATGGACTCACAGGCCCTCCTTGCCGTCGGCAGCACGGAGGGAGCCCAGCTGCACAGGCGCCTGGGTCGACACCACCTTGGAGGACCCGTATCCTGCGATGTCGATGCCCTGGGTCTTCTCCTTCTCGATCTGCTCCTTAATCCAGAAGTACGTAAACCGAAGCCCATCCTACGCACGATTCAGTTTGCAGGCCCGTCAGGAATCGTTCGCAATCTATGCGAAGATACATACACAGTAATATCTAGCAAGATGGTGACACTACCTTGAGCTTCATTGTCGGGGCCCACCCAAGCTTTTCCTTGATGAGAGTGTTGTCGGAGTTGCGCCCACGGACCCCCTCTGGACCAGGGATGTGGTGGATGGGCAGCTTCCTATCCTCAAAGCTCAGGACGATCTCAGCCATCTCATTCATGCTCACCATCTCATCGCTTCCAATGTTCACCGGCTCGCGGAAGTCTGACTTAGTCAATCTGTACAGGATTTGTATGGTGTCATTTTTCACTTCCCCATCTCTATGCAGGCACAGCTTTAGTATGTTATGGACAATATGGAAAGTTGCTGCATACCTGAGAACACCCTCGACACACTCGTCAATGAATGTGAAGGATCGGGTCTGGAGGCCATCACCCCACATCTCAAACCTCTCGGTGGATGTCTGAGCCTTTCTGCAGAAGGCAGCAGGTGCCTTCTCACGACCACCTGTTAGCAAGATAACAATATAGATTGAATTATCACCTCAGCTTTCGGGGAACAATGCTGTCAAACAGATTAACTGCTAATTTACCCTTCCATGTTCCAAAGGGACCATATATGTTGTGGAAACGGCCAACGCGGCACTCAATGCCAAAGTCCTTGGTGTAGTGCTTGCACAACTCCTCAGTTGCAAGCTTCTCCAAGCCATAGGCGTCTTGAGGCTGCAAGGTAAACAGGTAATGGATCAGAAAATAAATAAATGTGAGAGTGTGACTGTGTCTAAAAAACATAAGTGCCATTGTATTTCAAATTTTCAATGAACACACCTCAGCAGGCCAGGCATCAGATTCCTTCAAGCTCACATTTGTGTCAAGCTGTTTGAATTCAGGGTAAATGCATGCACTCGAGGCGTAGAAGAACCTGCAAGACCCAAATGACACAAAATAGTAGTCAGTGAGTTGAATAAGATCATGTGGAGTTCAGACATCGCAATTAAAAAGTAAGACAGGTGGTTTATATATGGAAAACAGAAATAGTTCTAATATACCAAAGTGCCATGTTTCTTTTCCTTTTAAGTTCATTTTGGTGAATGCCAGTATCAACTTAACTACGCACAGAACTGGATTGGATACTAACAGAAAATCCGCCAGCTGAAACTGTACCTAGAGCTTCCCAAAGACTAACATGCATAAGAAATGCTGTTTATTTGTCGTAGTGAGGTTCACTACAAACTCTAATTGAACTCCCTCAACTAGATTAGATATGCATGTTAGAATGTCATTCATGGAGGAGGCCACAGCATTCTGCAGCCATATCAGAAAATGGAGTGCCATACCTCTTCACATCATTGATACGTGCAGCTTCAAGCATGTTGAAACTGATCATGGTGTTGTTGTACATGATGACAGAGTGGTTTGACTGGATGAACCCCATGCCACCCATATCAGCAGCAAGATTGAATACATGGTCGACGCCTTGGGTAACCTTCAGACAGTTGTCCATGACCCTGAGGTCAACAAGGTGGAACTCATGGCAGAACATGTCCTCAGTCATATGCTCATTTTTCTTCCAGTCAGAGGCGATGATGTAATGGCCCTCACTCTTCAGGCGGCGAGCAATGTGTGATCCAATGAAACCACCAGCCCCAGTAATTGAAATCCTCAGCTTCTCACTTGGCCAGTAGGGCTCCCTCTCCAGCTCAGCATAGGTGTACTCACCATAAGCGGTAACGGTCTTCTCGCTGCTCCCCATTCTGTCATTTATTTAATGGCATTTGAAGCAGCAATCAGTAAACAGAACAGTTCAATTAATGCATAAGAATTAGCCGACTTGTCTTTAAATAGTGCTAGTTAGAAACGTTTCGTTAATACTGCAACAAAATTACATGGATCTCAAAAGTTGTATGATTGAAGAGAATAATTGGTAGAAATAGAAAAGGTATATACAACGAGGCGCTCTATCATACACATCAATTGCTAAAGGCCAGCTCATAGATGTATTGCCAACATGTCATGTATATTTCATAAAAAAACAAAATAACAGCACGCTATAAGCCAATCATAGGTTGAGGGAATCTTTGCAGCAAGTCGTGCATGCTAGTGGCAAATAAATATTATCCGATATGGCATCACGGAATCTGAAAATGTGCAGTGTTTAAGCCTCTTAATTTAAGTACCGTTGCCGATCCTTTTGACTTAAATCGTAAGCATGGCCAGATGAATGAAAATAACACGTAGACAGCAACAAGCTCATTAATAACCCAGGTCCTGTTGAGGAAGAAATTCTAAGCCTTTTACTTTCACTCTTGTCAGTAGCCGAGTGCCCAGTAGCGAGTCCAACCATTTCATGAACCGAAAAGAGCAAGGAGACAGAGCACAGAGTTCTTTAACATAACCAGATGTCATAGCAGGCTATGAGCAGCATGTGCACACCCATTTAAAGGATGAAATTATAAGCCTTCTGCTTCCTATAGCAGCAGAGTAGCACCTTACGCAATTGAGTGCAGAAATCAAGCTATAGAAAAGGCCCAAGGATTTCCAGTGCAAGCAGCCTATATCTCTGCAGATATGCCGCTTCAAAAATATCTCTGCAGATAAACAACCAACGTACCAAAACTACAGCGGGACATGAGAAGTGGATCTCGGCAACCCGTGGCAGCGGAAAAGTCAACCGTCATCCTCATCCCCAATCCAAACAAAGAGCCTGCACCTCGGATTTACACGGGGGGAAAAAAGGGCAAGCACCATACTAGTAGGATTCACAGAGCAGGATAGGCGGAAATCGGCCAACGGGACAACCTCGATAAGGCTCCTCCCAGTTTTTTTTTGCCACGGATTCCACTACGGCCTGCTTCGAAATGGGCTAATTACGAAGCTATGGAAAATCCTAAAAGATCTAAAGCTTTTTCCGACACATCCGAGGCTAAAATCTAACCTGCATGCGCGGATTCACTAAGCCGAGAATCACACCCTGACCGTTCATACAGGCGGCGGCGCCATTGCGCGCTATCCCACACGGAGGGGCAGCCATGAATGGTCCAAATCCACCGAAATGGAGCCCAGGACGAGCTAGCGCGATCGAACCAGGAAAAAGAACAGAGCAGGACGAGATCTCGGCGGGTTTACCTCTGCTTTGTCGGCGAGGTGGGCAGGACGAAGCGACGACGAACACGGGGAGGAGAGGTTGGGGGAGGATCTTCCTGTGGCGCACGAAGGCTGCTTATTTATAGACAGGACAGAGGGGGCAAGAGGATTGGGGTTACTGTACTTTTGGGGAGGAGAAGCGATGACAAGTTTCAAAAAAAAAAAAAGATTTTTGTCCCTTTTGGAGTGGACCATCCGTCCATCCCTGCCAAAGGTTTTTTTTTTCAGTGCTTGTGATTTCAGCAGCAGCGGTTCTATTCCTCCAATCCTCTCCTTCGTCTTTATAAAAAAAATCTTTTCCTTCATCCGTATTGTGAGGTATAGAACGACCTCCGTTTCATAATATAATTTAATTTTATCTTAATTCAAATTTCTCTAATTTTAATTAATTTATAAAAATATATGAATATTTATAACACCAAAATTAGTTTGTTAAAACCACAAAGAAATACATTTTACTAGCATATTTATTTGATGTTATAGGTGTTAAATATATTTTTTTTATAAATTTTCCAACTCCTAAGTTATATTTGTTTTGGTTTAGATTATTATATGCACGTAGATATATGAACCTAGACAAGGGTGGAGGATCTACAACATGCAGATCTATGTAGTATTAGCTGTTTTGTCCTCAATTTTGCACATAAAACATGAAGTTAGTGTAGCTGTAAGAGTCTCAACACCCCCTCCGAGGGATCCTGGTTCCGCCCGTGAGTCTAGAAGCAAAAACGACCTATAAATTAAAATGGAGAAAGTAGATTAAAATTAAAAAAGATAGTTTAGGATAAAACAAAACGGACTTGTATTGTATTTTGAAATGGCAGTTTTTTTTCAAAACACAGTATAGACATTGACGCTCCCAAATACGCACGCGCACCACTGCGCTTCAGTATCGAGGGGAATTTTACCGGTTGAGATCCACTCAGTTCCCGAAATGGTAGGTTTATACTACAACTTGTATGTTTCTAGCGTTTGGTAGTTTGCACGTCGTGTATTATTAATGCTGGTGCTATAGTATGAAACTACTACAGTTTACTGATTTAAATCATGCGTTGCTTGAAGTTTTTGCAGGAGCCTGATGTGCTCGTCACCTTTGGCTTGACAGGTCATGAATTCGGAGCGGTTACAACAGTTATCGGATCTGCAAGCGCTTAAGATTGTCATTTGATATGCCTGTACTTATACGGTGTACGTTTCGAGAAAATAAAGAAAACTGCGTGCGTCTGATCTTACATACAGTTAAAACACGCGGAGGGAGACCTTAAAAAACTCCGGCCCCCTTTTATTTTTCCTGAAACGATAAAGAACACAAGTAACCTTCAACAGTGAAAATCTCTACAAGTAATAAGGAGGCGGGCGCCTGCGATCTTTAGGTCGGCCGCTAGGAGATAATCGCCGTCGGATGTCTTCATCCCTTGGCCTCCTTCGTCCTGCCGAGGATGTTTACGCGCCGTCCGATCCAGTAACCCTCACGCACGACTAAAGCCCCCCACGTCGTCTCGGCAAGTTACTCGTCTCTGCAAGCCGCAAGTCCGGTGCATGTTATTTTTATCTAGGATTCTAATACTGAAGACATCTGGCTTCTAATCTATACCTGAAATGTAAGTTTCAATGTCCTTGCATAGTCTCACTCATAATATCCCACAATTAAAATTCTTTGTGTGCAACTATATATAGGGCGCGTTTGGTTGGTCGCACCAGGCTTGTCCAGGCTCCAGCGATGCATGTTGCCGTTGATTGGTTGCCTGCGTGTTGGCCAGAGCCTGGCTCAGCGCATGCAAAAGGCACCGGTGAGCCTAGCTCCCGGGAAACGAAAATGAAATCCGTTTCTCGCCGGCCAGGCTCGCTGGATGCAGGCAGCTGCTAGCTAATCATGATATTTAATAGGTGATTAGCATATATTAAGTGAGATTAGTGTTTTTTAAAAGTGATTAAGATTTAATGAGGTAAAGTAAGAACTATTAAAATATTTTACACAATATAAATATCATAATGATACTTGGTTGTAGTATTTTATCTCATGCAATATATTCTCGTGCGAGCAACCAAACAACTTCTATTCACGATCTGACCAGATTAATGCGTGCAACCAAACAAACTTATGTTGCATTCGTTGAGCCTGGCTAGCGGGGGCCTGGCTCCCAGGTACGAGCCAGGCTAGCCTCAGCAACGAACCAAACGCGCCCATAGCTGCTCGTCTCATTCGAGTTATTAGCATGGATATAAATTGGGATATTGTCAACTTGATTGGGTGTATGCTACAATTACTATTAAGTATATGGATCTGGTCAAAGGTAATGCTAGAACTGCGGCTAAATTATTTCATTTTGTGCTTCTTTGAATCTTGGTGACTGATTGACAAATGGTGTGTTCAAATTGAACCATGGGATTGCATCACACTAGGTAGCTAATATACGAATTGTAAGTGTTAAACAAGGACCGGACCGGACTGGGCAATGCATAGCTGCTAATTATTGCACTTTGTCCAAATAGCTTGTGAATTGCGATTTCAAATTATGTTTAATTTTTACTTCTCATCTTGGTTCAAATTCATATCATGTTGACAAAGCAGTGGTTACATTGGTTTTGGAATGGTAATACAACTGGAGGAAGGCCGCTTCAGCTTAGTCTGATGGAACAGAAACCATTGCCAGGTTTTGCAGGTGCAGGCACAGTGCCGCTCCACGGAGAAAATAACTTCAGACGTATCTGACATGAAGACTAAGCAATCATTTCTTCAGAATTATCTGAAAAAGAATTGGACGAGAGCAACTTGCAGCAGCGACTTATCGATAACTATGTGTTGTAATGACTTTCAAAAACTGCCATTGAAATCCAAATGGTACTTATTTTGACACTAGCAATTCTGTAGCGAGGATTCGGAATTTCAGCTATAGATCCTAGAATAGGTTAGGTAATGAGATAGTGCCCATGAAAATAGGTTGTTCAAAATGCAACGTATAGCCCTTTGCTTCCTGTAAAACGATCTGGTTCACATGTTATATTTTGTTCACTATCAGATAAACTAATAGATTAACTATTTTAAATAGGTATAAAAGAAAGGTATTATCAATTGAAGATATAGGTCTATTCTCTGCGAATGTTTTTTATCCTGTTTGAATGAATTCAGGTCATATTCCCAGTTGGGTGTACACAGTCAGAGTGCTTCTAGCGATTCAGAGGCTCATACAAAGAGCAATTTTGCCGATGATCGAAGAACAAAAATATAAGAATTTGAACATGAAGCCAAGCAACAGACAAGTTGAAACGTTTCGAAAGCCATTTGCACTGCGGATCGGCTATCCTGGACAGTAGTACCACTCTCAAGCTGTGCATCCGCAGATGCGTCAAGATCTTGGCCTCTTGGGGAAAGAAAAGCCTGCAAGGTTTGGCAGATAGAATTAAAAACTTAAGAAACCACAAAACTGAGCTAGCAGTACTATTAGCAAAACGATCTAGCATTCAGAAAAACCTACCAACATTACGTGAGTATTTGAGATGTACATGATCCATCTCTGACATTGAGTACTTGTTAACAACAGAAATATACATTTTTCTTTCAGTTATTTTTTTAAGCTAACATGCCTTATTCCTTCTCATTTTTCTTTCAGGCCCCCTCCTCACGTGTAAGCAGGGTGGTGAAATATGTCGCGAGTATTTAAATGAATACAAGCATGCTGTAATAAAAGGATCACCGTAAACTTTAATGGGTTCTGGTCGATAGCATCACCTAATTATATTACTCGCGTATATATTTAATTGTTGTCCCGTTGCAACGCAGCGAGCACTCACCTAGAAGATTCATGAGTGAAAAGACGCAGCCAAGCGGTGAGCCGGTGAGGACTGCGGAGGAGAAATGGCTGGCTGCTCCTACCTGCCGTGGTGGGCCGCACGTCGGCTTGCGACGTGGTCAGAGTGGCGGCGGGGCAGCGGGCTATGATGGAACAGAATGGTGGCTTCGTGGGAGGTGGGCAGGTAGTGCACGAGCGCGAGTGGCGGCAAGTGGGCCGCGCCGCCTAGTATTTTACTTCCGGCGAGCGGCGGCCACGCGACGAGGTCAAGGTCTTGCCACGGCTGCCGATGCAGCAAGAGGCACCCATGGCTGTGGGCCCGATCACCGTATCGCAAGTTTATTCGGAACGCGGCGTTCTCACGTAAAGAGGCTAGCGTCATTGTAGCGAGCTCCTCTGTTCTTTGTTTCCAACGGAAATGGCGGACAGAAGCGCTGACCTGAACAAGGGCAAGCAAGCATTCCTCCGTCGCCTGTTTTCAACACGCAAGTTTCGCATGGACGACGATAGATGCATGCAGCAATCGCACGCCACTCCGCTGAGCGTAGGTTTGCACGGAGTAGGGTTTTTTTTTTTAATAAAAAGGAAAGCTTCGTAGTTACTGCACCTTTTTACTTACACTCAGTCAACTGCAGTAATAAATACCCGCAGCACTTGAAAGACCCGCTACGGGTTGACGAAGAGTTTTGAAATCAGTAGGACAGATCGAGTTGAAAAAAGTAGCGTGCCGTTAACAGTCGAGGATCAGGAAATTAAGCTTCTTGATCTCTTTTAAAATCAGCAAAGCTATGCGTAAGGAAAAAGTTAGTGGCTAAGCCTGGTACCAACAGTTTGAATATATCACTTCTTCAAAAAAAAAGTTTGAATATATCATTTCTTTAAAAAACAGTTTGAATATGTCTGTTTTGCATTTTCTGATATACCATTCCGATACTTTTGTATGAGAATGTTGCGATAGTACATTTGAACGAGTACATTCAAAATGTTCAAAGGCACAGAGAAAATTAATCAGAAGTAGGAGAACTAGAAGAGAAAATAAAAGAAAAAAGGCCGGACCTCTCAGCTGTGCGACTGTTTTTATTTTTTTTATTTTTTATTTTAGCATTTTGCAAAAATATAAGCTGGCGATAGGGTCTTACCGCCGGTCCAGCCGGCGACAAGGGGTACATCCCTCCACACCACACTTTTAAAAAATCATAACTAATTCGTATCAACTCGGATGGAGATAAACTTTATATAAAAATTGTAGATCTCGACGAGATCTATAACTTTATAGTTAAAACTTTTTTCATTTGATGTTATATTAGTGCTCAAATAATTGACACAAGTTTTAGATCTAAAATTCAATTTTTAGATCTGAAACTTGTGTCGATTATTTCAGCAATTAAATGGCTCCAAATGAAAACAGTTTGGACTACAAAGTTATAGATCTTGTTGAGAGATACAATTTTTATATAAAGATTATTTTTATCTGAGCTCATATGAATTAGTTATCATTTTTTGAAAGTGTGCTGCCCAATTTGAGATCTAAAAATTGAATTTTAGATCTGAAACTTGTGTCGATTATTTGAGAATCAATATGACATCAAATGAAAAAAGTTTTAACTAAAAAGTTGTAGATCTCGTCGAGATCTACAAGTTTCATATAAAGTTTATCTCCATCCGAGCTGATATGAATTAGTTATGATTTTTTGAAAGTATGATACAGAGGGGTGTACCCAGCCGGCACGAAGGCCCAGCGATAAGGTCCAAAGTTTTGCAATTTTTTTTCATCCAACTATATATTTATGCAAAATCGAAAAAAATATATAAAAATAAAAAAAATTCAGCTGTGCGCTGGGCGCCTGGGCCTCTCCCGCTAGTTGCTGCTGCGCTGGCTTAGGCTTGTTTTCAGGCTAGCAATGGGCTCTCCGGACTCCGATCTCAACGGAGGCCGCACCACCATATTTCTCCAGCTAAAAAAAAGCGACGAAACTTCGCAGTACCGTGCTTTCGGTCCGCCCCCACTACTCCCACCGGTTTTTCCGTCCCCTCCCCGCGTTTTTTTCCCTCCCGTCCATCCTCCCTCCTCACGGGGAAAAATTTTCATGGGAACAGTTCCCAAATCCTTCTCCGCGAGGACCCGTCCCAGATGGTTGCCGCGTGGCCACAGAATGGATCTGATGCAGTGACCCCGCCTAGCTCTCAGCTTGACGACTCGACTTCATCGCACAGGGATGGACGCGGCTCGCTCGGCCAGACTCGAGAGCCGCTCGCATCTTGTCGGAGGCAACACTGCCGCCTTGGTTCGCTGGAGTCGCCTCACCTATTGGCGCGTTTCCCTCGTTCGGCCACGCCAAGCTCCACCTCCACATCCCTGCTCCTTCGTCGCCGTCGTGTTCATTGTCCTCCGCCATCTCCGAAGCCGTCGTGATCCGCCATAGATACCACCTGCCCCCTCGTATAGTCGTATGGCCGTGTCAAGAGACACCTCCACTTCCCTCCTCTCGTCCGGCACCGTACCCTCGTCACCACATCAAGATTCAAGAGGTACATAAGGTTGAGCAATTTGTTAGGTTCTCCAACTATTCAATCCCTATTCTTACCATTCAATACAGTTAAGTCCTTGTTTACTTCCCTCCAAACTCCCAACTTTGACACTATGCAAAAAGAGGATTCCCCATCACATCAAACTTGCGGTACATGCATGGAGTACTAAATGTAGATGAAATCAAAAACTAATTGCACAGTTTTGTTGTACTTTGCGAGACGAATCTTTTGAGCCTAATTAGTCAATATTTGGACAATAATTCACAAATGCAAACGAAACGCTACAGTGTCGCATTTATGGCAAAATGCCAATTTGGCAACTCCCAACTTGGGAAGTAAACAAGGGCTAACTCAGTACAATCTGTCAGTTAACTCCATGTAGCATTTTTGTCATTTGCCTATAAATGCTCCTCCCTGTTAAAAGGGATGGACTTGGACATGTTCTGTATCGAATCATTGAACTGGTAAATCCTAGAGTAGATAATAGTAGTCTTGCCGTTTGTTTTTCCCCTCTTTGCTTTGTTCATGACACAATTGATGTTATCTTGAGTTGATGCAGACCAGAGACAGGTCGATGAGTAAACTGTGCACACACGGGTTGATTAGCAACTGCTGCTTATGTTTTCTTGGGATTGAAAGGTAGGGCTATTGCATGTGCAATTGCATGCTTATGCTTTCTTAGGTTTGGAAGGCAGGACTATTGTTCACTAGTAGAGAATTGGCTTTCCATACGCCCTTTTTTGTCCCGGTTTAAAGTTGGCCCGGGACAAAAGATTCACCAACCGGGACTAAAGCTCGGTCACAGGTGGGGGGCTCACCAATCGGGACCTTTTATCCCGGTTGCAAAGGCTAATGGGAAAAAAAGACCCTGAGAGGCCTTTTATTCCGGTTTGAAACACCAACCGGAATAAAAGACCCCCCCTTTTATCCCGGTTGGTAACACCAACCGAGATAAAAGGGTCAAGAGCCTTTTATCCCGGTTTGTAATACCAACTGGGATAAAAGGGGGTCATTTATCCCGGTTGGTGTTTCAAACCGGGATAAAAGGACCCGCAACGACGAGTTAATACAAAAGGATAGTATCCCCTACATAGTCAGATGTGGTGTGTAGGTGGGATGGCAAGGAAGCTACGCGCGAGGCTGGAGGTTGTGGGTTCGAATCCCACGAACCGTGCACGCGCAAATTTCGCGTGAAAAATCGCATGACTTGTGGGGGGGCCTGCCCGGGATAAAAGACCCCCCTTTTGTCCCGGTTGGTTTATCCCGGATGCATTTTCGGGATCTTTGCACCCTACCAACCGGGATCAAAGTCCAATTCTCTACTAGTGGTTGGATGTAGGTTATGGATTTTCCTTTATAGTTGATTTTGCAAATGGCATTTATATTGTTGCATATCGATCAAGTACGTACTATTTTATGAGCATTGCTTGAGCTTTTATCTTAGAGCAGGATTTGATTCGTTGCATATCGATAATGATGACCAAAGAAAAGAATGAGACACCCTACCTGTGTAGTCTCTAGTATGCTCCCATCGTGTGCAAGGGAAGGCACAAACAGCTGCGTAGGCAACGAGTGGAGATCCTTGTCTTTCTCCTGACTCCTGCCATGGCGATTGCTACGGCTGCGACGTGAAGAGGCTTGTGATTTTTTTTAAAAGCTGAAGAGGTTTGTGCTGCCATGGCATCTGCCCTTCCTCATCACGATCTATAATCGCACGAAGGTGATGTTTGGCTTCGGACCGCATGGGGTGAGAAGGGGCTCCAGATGTTTGGAGCCAGATGAAATTCCACTTATGAGTGATTGCTGAGCTGAGCACGTGGGCCAAGTGAGCCAGCGCGAGCTTCGTGGTCGCGACCGTCGGATCCATTCCGTGGCCACGTGGCAACTATCGGAAGGGGATCCTCACGGAGGAGGATTTGGGACCGTCCCCTGGAAATTTTTTTTCCTCCTCACGACTCTTCTCGCTCTTTTTTTTTCTCGAGCCGCCGCCGCCGCCCCTCCTCCATAGCCATGCCCGCGCCGCACCCGTCCCCCGTCCTCTCCGCGCCCGGCGGCCGGCGAGTCTAGGGCACGGGCTCCGGCGACCGACCACCACTACCACCACCTCCTCCTCCGGTTGCCTCCGGCCTCGCCTTCCCCCTTTCCCTCCCTCCTCCCGGCTGGAGGCTCCCTGACGGTCTGTCCCCACGTGGTGCGACAACTCATTGCCAGAGGCCATGGCGGCGGCGGCGCAGCAGCGGGGGAAGGCGGGCGGTGGCGGGGTGGATCGGCTTCCTCATCCAGGTCCTGCTCCAGATCCTCCGGGGCACCCCGTCCCGCGCCCAGCTCATGGGCTTCGTCGGCTTCCGCTACCCCTCCTCTCCGGGCCCGCGGCCTCCCTCTCCAGTTGCCGCGCTCGTCGTACAAGCCCTCGCCGGGCCACCCTGCCCCGTCGCCGTGCTCAGTGGAGAAGCCCTACCTCCTCCGCCTGATCCTGCCTGCTTCCCCGGCCTTCTCGTGCTGCCGCCGCCGCCTCCTTCCGCAGGCGGCGTCTTGGCCTCACCCACCCCAACCTCCCTCGACTCCATCATCCACGCGAGGAAGCAAACCCATCCTCCTTCGTATTCTCTGGTTCATCAGCGCCAAACAAGAGCATATCGTCCGGACATCTTCAAGGTATGTGAAGTAAAGTTCAATTCAATACCAGTTGTAGATGCTACAGTGAGGATGTAGGAGATCCTAATTTCTGAAATTACAGTCTTGGACCTCAACAATGCATTGGTCGAATCTCACAGCCATACCTAGGAAACTCAAGGTGAGGTGATCCTGTAACCTTCCAGCACGCAATGATTTAAGCTAAGGTCCTGATTTTCTTTTTGGAAAATTGACTGCACCTGCACCTTTGCCTCTATCAATCTTGTGTGCTGAAGATCCTTATGGTGGCATGACTAAATTTCTTTTGGTTAGCTTTGTATGCTTGAGATAAACGGTGTTACTGTTCAAGTTAGTTTAAATAATTCGTATTCTAATCTTCAAAATTTCAACATCTAACACTGGATTTTTAGTTTGATCTGCTTCTTGTATGTCACAATCACGTTGTATTATGATATATGTTATTTCGATTCCCATGTATTAAAAATATCGTTTTCAAAAACTCTGCTTTGAAATGTTCCTGACATCAAAACACTTCCTTATAATATTAGTTTTTATGCATTTACAAATGATAAAAATGGATCTAGAAAGCAACAAATTGCAATGCACATTGGTGTTGGAATTGGCCATCTAACAGTGTTTAATAATTCTTTAAAATTATCCAGGAAAATTGCTTGCTGTTGCACCACCCACACCAAATGATATGACATGCAGCCACAAGATTATCCAAATCAGTTCTTTAAGTGACATGCAGCCCCACCCCCACCAAATGATATGACAGTGAAGCAAGTTGCTGACAAATTGGCAAGTTTTGTTGCCAAAAATGGGAGATAGTTTGAGAATATCACACGGCAGAGGAATCCTGGAGGTACACCATTCAAGTACGACTGCACTACTTATTTTTCTCATAAACTCTGTTTTACTTTTAAATTAGAATCTGACCTTAATAAATTATTGATATAAATCTTGGGTTATTTGCATATTTCTATTTGACAAACACTGTCCTGACTACAAGTATTACGAGTTTCAGCTTGCTGAAGAGGAAAAGGCTCTTGGTCGATCAAATGATGCTAAGCATCAAAAAATGGTTTGTGGCACAATTTTTTTATTTTTTATATTTAAAAGTTCTATAAAAGTCTTGATGCTATATACTCTTGTTAATGTAGCATTGCAAGCTTCAAAGCACCAAGTGGTCCGTATAGAAGCTCATTTGAACAAAAGTCTTAACTATCAGACAACTGCATTAGCTTTGTATGGGGCATATGAGGGTAATTTGATTTGTTGTGTAAACTTTAAAACATAATTTTTTTTATTTATATAGGTTTTCAACGGTATTAACTCAACCAAATTTTGGATATGAAATGTATGACCTTTATTTCAGAATGGTCCATTTATTATCTGTTTTCTATTTTGTTAATTCATTTCAGAACCTGTAGGTTCCACTCTTCCGCCTTTGCTGTTGCAAGAGTGTATGGTGTGCCTTCAATTGCGATCTCGTTCAATTGGTGAGCATGCCTTGGACTGGGAGATGTTCAGGCGTTGGCATGATGGCTGTTCCATTGCATTTAATGAGCGGCTGAGCAGAGAAGATCGAGCCATGGAAGATGGTTTACCAGGCTTGGCAAATGTATGGTTTGAGAGAGCACTTCAAACATTTTCATTACGTAATATCATAACACACTAGCTTTTGTCCTAATAGTTATTTGTGAGCTACCATGGTCATGGCAACAGTATTTGTGCTTGAAGGAGTAGCAGAATTTATTCATGTAGTCAAGATGATGAGCCTGATCAGAAGCAACATTTAATGAAGCAACTGCATAACTACTGTTTGAACTCAGTTTTCTAAAAATCAGAAATGCCATTTCTTTTTCTTTATTTTTTCTTCATAATAAACAGCTGGGAATGTGTTTAAGCTCTTACTTTAGTTTTCTTAGGTTCTTTCTCTATATAAATGTCAGCCAACATTTACAGGTACCAATGCTTTGTCGAGGTACACTGAAAAAAAGAATCATCTGACTGTTACATAATGTGGTCTGTAACTACATGGCTAGAGACCCCATTTGTTTCTTGTAATATTGCCTGCATAAATAAATTGACACTCAAGTTGCATGGGGAACATCTAATGGCGATAATTGCATATTCTGAAGCTTCCTTGTTCTCTCTGAACTCTAAATCCTGGCTATTGCACCATGCAGTATAAAGCATGGAATGGATAGTTGGATACAGAAAGAGCCACCATCAGAACAAAAGCCATGAGGATGTCAGTCAGATTAACCAAGGACTCATTGGCCTACTAGGAGCTAAATAGCTTATCAAATGCATGTAGCCAACTGTGGGAGCTCGATATGAACTGTCTCCTTCCTGCTAAGGACTACAGAATTGGTTGTCAGGGGGAAGTAACTTTATCAGAAGGGTGATATGACACATGTTAGTTTGTTGAGCTGGCTAGGCGATGATGTGCTAAGAAAACCCACTATGACATAAGTAAACAACATTGCAACACTAGCTTATATGAACTTATCTAGGTCATGTATTTTAACATCTAGATTGCTTAGATAAATAGATAGAATGATGCTTTAGGACAGATATAGTCAAGTACTTGTACTTAGAAGACAATGTCTTTTATTGCAGGATGACTAACCAAATGGCAGGATATGATTTTGGTTCTTCATACGCTTTTCCTGCGTGAATTCATACCTGAGTTCAGTCACTTGCTTTTCCCATATAGTTAGTCACAACTCACACTGTGATACATAGTTGAACAATCCTTTTCCTAATTCTCTGTTTTACATCTTCAAATTGATACAGGTTAGCAAAGTTGTGCAGGCTGGCCTCACGGCTGCCTCTTTTTCAAGTCCTGCACTGGTGTGATGCTAAGAGCCGAGCACAAAGGATATACATGTGATGGATGATGTTTCCCTCAATAATAAGGAGAGGGTATTTAGTTCCTTTTCTTCCTGCATATAATATTAGATAGAGAATAGTGGATCATATATATCTTCAGTATATCACATGAATCTCCTTGCATGAGATTTTACTTAGCTCTATGGTAGTTCAAAATTTTTTGTATAATCGGAAATATTGCGGAAGCTTACTTGAGTTTTTCCTTGCAAATACTATTTTGGACCCTTTTAGCTCTATGGCAGCCGAATGGGCATTCAGCTACTTTTGATGTGGGGTATATTACGAGGGTTCATATGTAGGGTCCAATAGTGGCTTAGATTGATCAAAGGTGTCTCTTCTACCGAAGCACATATATATTTTTATAAAACTTCATTTTAGACTAAGTGTATACCTTCGTTGCTACATTATTATTGTCACGTTGAATGCTATATGTATTGCAATATAAATTTTTTGTTTCCCGTATCAACGCACGGGCACGATCCTATGAATGCTATATGTATTGCAATATAAATTTTTTGTTTCCCGTATCAACGCACGGGCACGATCCTAGTTGAACTATAAAACCTCACTGTAGTTGAAGAAAAATCTATGCAAATAAAATGATTATAATGATTTTGGTGATTAATGATAACATAGCTATTATTATTAATGTGTTTGCAAGATGTATCTTTGTAGGTGTTTTATAGGTTCAAAGGATAAATTCCAAAGCCATCAAAATGAGAAGAAAAAAAGACCTATAAGAATTTTATGACATTCAAATGATCATAAAAATCCAAAAATGGTAATGAAGTTGGGACAAAAACACGTGAAGAATTGAAGTGAATCCTGCTAAAAATAGTGCACCGACGTAATCAATGATTCATACGACGATGGCAGGGAAGGTCACCGAAACAGTCGGTGACAATAGGAATAGCAGCAGGGTCAAGGCAGGTGCGAGCACTATGACCACTGACTCATTTGGTGTGAACAATGAGCTTCACTGAATCAGCCTGTGAGGATCGGCTCGATGACCACTTACTCATTTGGTGTGAACAATGAGCTTCACCGAATCAGCTTGTAAGGATCTGCTCGGCTTGCTATCAGCTCAAATTCGGCTCTGGAAGTTTTGAAGTTTATTTGTGGCCTCATCACAATGACCAGAGCAGTGAATCCAAAAATGGTAATGAAGTTGGGACAAAAACACGTGAAGAATTGAAGCGAATCCTGCTAAAAATAGTGCACCGACGTAATCAATGATTCATACGACGATGACATAGAAGGTCACCAAAACAGTTGGTGACCATAGGAGATTCATACGATGATGACATAGAAGGTCACCAAAACAGTTGGTGACCATAGGAATAGTAGCAGGGTCAAGACAGGTGCGAGCACTATGACCACTGACTCATTTGGTGTGAACAATGAGCTTCACCGAATCAACCTGTGAGGATCGGCTCGGTGACCACTTACTCATTTGGTGTGAACAATGAGCTTCACCGAATCAGCTTGTGAGGATTTGCTCGGCTTGCGATCAGCTCAAATTTGGCTCTGGAAGTTTTGAAGTTTATTTGTGGCCTCATCAATCTATACGGTGGGAACAATGACCAGAGCAGTGAATCAGTCGGTGAAGGAAGGCAGGTGAAGACCATGGCTCAAGGGTCATCGACTTATTCAGTGATGCCCTACACATGTCATTGAATTAGTCGGTGTTACATGTGGGGCTTGAGCAGTAGCAGCTCAACGGCTACCTGGAAGTATATCATCGACCCATTTGGTGGTGGCTCTGAATGACTTGGCGTCACAAGTTTGGTGACTGTTGGAGCAATGGCTAATTTCTTATCTTGGGGCTATTCATACCCATTGCTCGGCCCTTTCATGCGTGTTAGAGCTTGGAGAAGCTCTAGGATTGTATTCCACGTATATGCAAGTGCTATATCCACCAAAGTGCTCAAGAGAAAATTAAGACTATTAGCATTAGGCTTAGGTCTTGATTAGTGCTAGTTTAGATCTATTAGCCCATTGCTTTAGGGATTAGCCATAGCATAGGTCAACTAAGTTATACAAGGTATATACGCACACAGAGTATGTACTGAAGCATGGTCTCAAGGCATACATGAGAGTATATAAACCTGTACTACGATAGCAAGGGTATACGACTAGCATACGAGTGTATAAGCTTAGCACATCAACACAGTAAGGGTATATATCTAACTCATGCATATAAGAACCAAATACAACACTATATAAAGAAGATGAATACTTTGAATAGAATAAAGTAACCTAGGAATATAAGATACAAGAGCCATACCCTAGACTCCAAGAAGACCTGGAACCTTGAAGTAGAGCTACTCTAGCCTAACTCCACTAACTTGGAAACTAAGAGGGAGAGAGTGATTCAACTTGTGGTGTGTGTAAGAATGGAGGGATGCCTCTATAAGGCTCCAAGAGGTGGTTCTGCCAGAGAATCTTCGGGGAATATGATGTAGGGGCCCATCAACCGTCGCCACGTGGAAGTTGGAGACAAGAGGAGGCAATGGCAGTTCAGCCGAACCATGGGTTCGGCCAACCCCCTGTGGGCCTACCTCGCAACCGCCTTTCTCCAGGTGACTGCCTGATGGGTTCCAATGGCGGTTGTGTGTGTTATCCGGTGGATTGAGGCGGTTGTGGTAGTTTGTGGGCCCTTCAATCCATGTGATGCAAATGTGGAAACCTCCCATTGGTTAGAAGTGTGTTTCTTTGCTCCATAGAGTGTGTTTTCTCCATCCTTTTTTGTTATTTCACCTGCAACCAAATAATCTCCAAGGACAAGTGGAACTATATTATTCGAAATCAAATATGCATGTAAGAAATGCCAATCCTCCTTTATTCTTGAGTATATTAACAGTCATATTTGGTACTTAATGACCGTCAACAAAGAGTAGTGAGGAGCATCCGGGAGAGGTTAGGCGGAGATCCACTTGCGCGTGGGGAAGACCCGTCGGCTATAGTACGGAGTTACTTGACCGTGGATCTGATCCCTTGTGCGGGTAATCAGTCAACCTCCCTACTCTTGGTTTGGTGGGGTATCCCTTGAGAGGGGCTCCAACAACGAGAACTAGTAGAAAGTTTTGCTTTCCGATACCTTGGTAAAAATCGTCGTGTCATTGTACCGGGAGTTTACCTTCTCCACCTTATTTACCTTCCGTATTTCTTATTACACTTACATTCTACGTTTATCTTTTCTAGAACTGCCATGTGTAGTTTATAGGATTGGAACCTAGGGTGCAAAACTTTTTTACGGTAGAGATAGCAACACATAGAAAAACTTACTGCACATCTAGATAGAATTTGGAATAAGTTTCTAAATGTGTTTGGAGCCTTAGCTTTTATAACACCCAATTTACCCTCCTCTTAGGGTGTCACGGTCCTTCAACCTTGTGGGAAAACAAATCAAGACACGGATCGGGTGGCAGCATATTCGATTACAGATGATATCTCCAAAATACTCCCTGTTGGTGTTTTAGACCGGCAACCCGCCTAGGGAGTACCCTAGGTGGTCTTTTATGCGGTGAGGGTCGTCGAGAATCAAGGAATCAATGGTGACGCAAGGAACACGATTTAGATAGGTTCGGGCCGGTAGATCACGTAATACCCTACGTCCTGTGTGTTGGTTTGTATTGATGTATGTTCTGGTCTTGAGGATGATCTGTTGAGGGGGGTCCTTGCCCGGCCTTATATACACGGGAGGGCATGGTTACAAGTTTGAGTCCTAGTCGGGTACTATTACAGAGTTCTACTCGGTATTGGCCCGAGTAGTTTTTCCATAAACATACAAGACTAATCCGAGAAGGATACGCCCATCCTCATTCTGATCTTGTCCGAGTACGTCCCTTGGTGGGCCATCCAAGGCCTACTCGTGGACCTGGGGAGTATGCTCGTCAAGCCCCCGAGTACTTTGTAGTCGTGCGCCACAGTTTTGGGCACTGCGGGCACTATCCGAGTAGTTTAGTCGTAGAGGTTGTAGACTGAAGTGCCCGAGTACTGTCGTGTGGCTGGAAGATACTCTTTCTGCTCCTTGTTTGGAAGATACTCTTTCTGCTCCTTGTTTCCGTCCCGAGTAATTTTATATGGTGGTGCGATGTCAATCGCACTCCATATGGAGTAGCCCCCGAGCCTTAGGTTGAGTTGAAGAATCAGGCTTAGGGTCAAACCAGCTTTTGTCCATTTTACCCTTGGAGATCTTGGGAAAAGAAAAAACTGACCAACGGGTATGGTACCCGCAGCCCCCGAGCACTTAGGCGATCTTTGTCGTTGAAGTGGTTAGCAGCCCGTTGAATAGAGTAGCCGTTGGGTGTTTAAGGCGATTAATACGCGATTAATCCGTCCGTTGCGCAACTGACGCGTGGAAACCGGAGCTGGCGGAGATAAAACTGGAAGGCCCCCTTTCGGTTGTTGTTACGCCGTACGGTAATCAGATCCCTTTTTCCTCCTCCTCTGCGCCTTCGGTCGGCGTTTCGCCGCCGCCAGTGCCGCCGCCTCCGCCATTGCCGCTTTTTAAGAAAGATCCGAGTGTGAGCCCCTTCCAACTTGAGGTTGATTCCGTCGAATGCGCACCAAGAAAATGGGCAAGAAACCCGAGAAGATCCAGGGCAAGGCTCCGGCGACGGGCAAGGTCAAATCCAAGAAGGGGAAGGAGTTGGTGCTGCCGGCGCCGAAGGTGGGGCCGACGAACCAAACTGCGCCGCCGCCGCCTGGGGCAACTTGGCAACACTCGGTGATGAAGGAGGAAGCTGTCCAAGCGCTAGTCGATGCAAAGCTCCTTCAGCCGAAGGAGATTCTTGAGTGGCGCCACGCGTTTCCCAATGCGTGGCAGTTTGAGGAACATCCTGCTGAGACGGTGATGCTTGCACATTTTGTGGAAAGGGGGTTGGCGGTGCCAACCTCCGACTTCTTCAGAGGTATTCTTGAGCATTATAAACTTCAGCTCGTCCATTTGAATCCCAATGGTGTACTGCACATATCTATTTTCGTACACCTTTGCGAAGTTTATCTGGGAGTACCTCCGAGTCTCGAGTTGTTTAGGAAACTGTTCCGTTGTAAGCCTCAGCCGAGTGCCCAGCGGACGGAAGTCTTTGGAGGCGCCGGGTTTCAACTTAGGAACTCAGGCGCGTATATTTAGTATAATTTGACCGACTCCCATGGGGAGTGGAAGAAAAGGTGGTTCTACATCGGGAACCATAAACCCCGCTTGCCTGTGGTGACTGGTCACGCGCCTAAGCATGCAAAGAACTGGGTGAGCGAGCCCGAGGACACCCCTGAGCTCGATCACCTGATACAGCAGATCACCGAGTTGAAGGCACTCGGTTTGACTGGGATCAACGTGGCGGCCAGCTTCCTGAAGAGAAGGGTCCAGCCGCTCCAACAACGTGCTCACTCGGGAAGTGAGTACGTAGGTCTGAAGGATCCATCGCGTATGTCCGATGAGGACATATCCGATGATGATGTAGAGGCGTTGCTGGCTAAGTTTTTTAAGAACTATCAAGGAGTACCAGTAATCCCTGTAGCCCTTCGTCAGTATGATGCCTGGTACGAGCCAGAAGTGGTAAGTGTTTGCTCCTGACTTGTTCTTTTTTGACTTGTGATTCTTGTTGCTGATACCGATTTGTTGTTTGAAGTCTCGAGTTCTTGCCGACTACTTGGCGCAGTCGGAAGAGGAGTCGGAGGCTGTTGTCGAGGAGTCGGAGGACGAGCCTTCCCCTCCTGTTAAGAGACGCAGAGTAGTCCACAAGATGTCTGCGGCCAAGTCTGCTTCAACCCCTGAGAAGTCTCGGGGTACCAAGGTATGTAGTCAATAACTTGTCTGTTACTGATGGATTTGAACTCGCTATTGATGTAGCGAATCTTGTTTTGGTTCGTGAAGGCTGTAGATACGGTGCTTGGTGAAGATACGGCTGTTTCTGAAGAAATGGCCGTGACCGTCCCAGAAGTCGGTGAAGTGGCTGTTGACATGGTGCCGGAGAGGGTACCATCAACAGAAACTGGGGTAGCCCCCGAGTTAACCGCGTCAACTCCATCGGACATCATGCCGCCTATTGCTGACCAGGCGGTCCTGGGGCTGCCTGCTGGAGTAGCGGGTACAGCGAAGGAGGTGTCGCCAGTACTCGCTACTGGTACCTAGCTGTCCAATGTGATCGCCAGTGGTAAGCGTTATCCCTTCCGATTGTATTCATTTGAGTAGTATTGTAGTCTTAACTTCGGTTTTGTAGGTCTTGGCGAGAAGATAGCGCCGGTTGGTATTCCCGCGGCGCGTAGTACTCGGCCGACTGTCGCCGAGAAGAAGCGTGTGCGACTACCGCCACGTTCAACCCGGTGAGCTTTCTTGTCTTGTTGAATGACATTGGGTTGTCTTGAAATCATGTAGTGACACTTTTTGGTGCAGAGATGCAGAGGAGACTATCCCTGTAGAGACAGGGGTAGTACCGGATCCCTCGACTACAATATCTATTCCTTTGGAGGACTTGACTGTTGAAGAGGTACCCGAGGTTGACGCCGACCGTCTTGGAGCTACTATGTCAATGCTTCAAGACATGATTCGCTCGGTGGAGATTCCCGCTGCTGCATCAGGCTCGGGGAGTGCTGGCCTATCATCATCTTCTGGCAGAGCGCTGGCCGTAGTTGAAAAATCCAAACAAGCGACTGCTCCAGGTAAGTGCAAGTAGTCTTTTTATTGTAGTCATAGTCGGTAGCTGACATGGTAAATGTTGTAGGTGCTACTCTGGGTACGATTCCTCATCTTGTGGAGAGTACCCAAAGGCCAGTACTTAGCCTGCCTTCTGACTTGGAGTTCCAGAGGGCGATCGATGTTTTCCGGGGCTTCCAGGTAGATGTCCTTGTTAAGTTTGTTGCATGACCCGAGTAGTTGTGAGGCTTGAAACTCACCATACCATACTTGAATATTTTCAGGAAAGAAACCATCAGTTGGAGCAGGAATGTGCCCGACTGATAGAAGCTCTTCGGGTTCATGAAGTCGGGGCAAAGTCCTTTGTTGTGGAACGCGTGGATCACGCGGTGCTGCAGGAAAAACTGGAGAGCCGCTACAAGTCCTTGAACAAGAAGTATCAAGGTAAGCATTTCGACTACTCTGGGTGTGTCCAATTGTAGTTGGCTGTGGCCTGAGTTCTTTGCTTTGTAGAGCTCAAGAAGCAGGAAGCGGCTGCAAGGAGCCAAGTCATCGACTGGAGAAACGCTCATGACCGAGTGGCAGATGAAGCCGAACATCTTCAGGCCGCGCTTACGGAAGCACAGGCTGCTTGCGAGCATCAGCGGGACCGAAAGATGCAGAATGGCGTGATGCTTGCCATGGCTATGGTGGCATGCAGAGATCATGCCGAGACCTTGGGAAGACTTCGGGGCGAACTCCGAGAGCTGTCTGGAGCGGCCGAAGACTTGGTGAATGCCATAGCCCTCGTAGAGGAAGGCGCAGGGCCGCAATCGCTAGTTGAGCGACTGAGAGCTGCCCCGGGTAAAGTAGCGGGACTTTGCAAGACTGTGTGCAAACAGGTTCTTGCAGTAGTGAAGTCCTACTACCCGAGGGCAGACTTGGCGGCAGCTGGTGACGGCATGGCTCGCAACTGCACAGAGGAAGCATATGTTCAGTACCTTGAGGAGGCGGAGCCTATTGCATCCAAGATGTCGGAGTTTGTCTCCTTAGAAGAGCTTTGAGCTTCTGATGTACTCTTGTATTTGTGTCGAGTACATTGATACTTTTGAATATCAAGCCTTTGGATTTGTTGTCTGAAGTTTGTTATCTTGCGAAGAGTAGTTTTACTCGATCTTATCCAACCCCAAAGTGCTGGAATCGGCTAGGTCCGACCCTCTAGGGAGGAGATTCGTCTCGCCCGACCTTGAGTCTTGGGGTCGGCTAAGCATCCCTTCGTGGGTGAAAAACTCCGCCTCACCCGACCCTGAGTTTGGGGTCGGAGTAGTCGAAGCCCCCGAGATGTAGGCCATGCTAGGCTTGTAGTAGTCCCGAGTGTCAAGTAGTTGTAATGCTGTTGAGTGCTCAACTTTTGAGGGACACGGGTGTACTGTACTCCTTTGTCCTTTGTGGATGCACGTGTGTACTGCACTCTTTTGTCCGTTGTGGCATAAGTGCGGTCACATGGGTAGAGTTAGGAGTCGTCAGACTCATTGATCACGGGGGCATAGTAACTCTTAAGCAGGTGGTAGTTGTGGCTTGCGGCTATAAATAGGGCCACCTGGTGAGCGAACAACTCAAGCTCCTGAGTAGCGATGGATTGCCTTCGGTTGCTTCTGTTTGAGTGTAGAGAGCCATCAAAGAGTGCACCGGTGCTAGAAGATTCCTCATAGATTGAGGCTACCTTCCCTCCACAGACTCCTGCGCTCGTAGGGATAGCCGTGATGCTAGAAGAATCCTCGTAGGAGGTTTTGTCGCTCGCCTCATCTTGCAGCTCGTGATCCAGTGGGGTACGCGCTGGAACTCGCGAGTGATGGGTGATGAGTGCCGCGGTCTTTATCCCGCTCTGAGAGAGGTGGAGGTGCGGCAGTAGAGTAGATGGGCTCCGCAAGGCTACCAAAATAGCAGCCCTGGTTCCCTCTAGGCGCGTTGTGCCGGATTTGGCGTTGCCGCTGTCAAGGCGGTGGCGATGCTGGAGTTCCTGGCGTTGCCTTGGGTAGGGTACCTGGGCATGGCTGCGTTTTGCGCAGCTTCCTTGCGCGTGGGCCCTTCTTGTGGTCGGCAGACCTGAGTGGCCTTGTGATATAGTAAAAGCCTGAGGCTTAAATGCAGCCCGCCAGTAGGCAGTTGCTTGTAGTCCTCGTGTATTCCGAGTATTTGTACTCGTATGTAGCTTGATGTACTCCTGTTTCAGTAAAGATATTGATGCGAAGATTTTGTTATCAGGGCAATGATCCTTGTTGTGCTTGAAAACTCATGTCGAAGCTGACATCTTGAAGTCGGTAGTCGGGCGGTTGGTCCGAGTAGTTGCCTTGAAGCGATTACTCGGGTGCTGCTATGGGTAATACCGACAGAGATGTTCGATGTTCCAGGAATTTGGCACTTGTTCTCCTGAGAGCTCTTGGAGTCTGTAAGATCCGGGTCCCGTAACCTTTGATACGATGTAAGGACCTTCCCACGGTGAATTGAGTTTATGCAATCCTGACGTGTCTTGGATACGTTTAAGGACCATATTGCCCGAGTTGAAGGATCTTTCCTTGATGTTGCGGTCGTGATAACGCCTTAAACCGTCAAGGTATATGGCAGATTGCACTAGTACTGCGCATGTTGTTTCTTCTAAACTGTCTATATCTGTTCACCGTGTTTCTGTTGCAAGTTCTTCGTCGTATTGTTCAACGGATGGTGATTGCCATATGATGTCGACGGGTAGTATGGCTTCCGAGCCATATACCAGAACATAGGGTGATAGCTCCGTAGTCTTGCATGGTTGGGTACGTAGGCCTCATAAGGCATTGGGTAACTCTTTGAGCCATCTGCCTCCTTTGGTGTTGCCAACGTCATGTAGTCGTTTCTTCAGAGCGTCGAGTATCATGCCATTAGCACGCTCGACTTGTCCGTTGGCTCGTGGATGAGCAACCGAGACGTAGCGGACGTCGATGCCACTGTTCTCGCAATATTCCCAAAAGTCATGATTGTTGAAGTTTGACCCGAGGTCTGTGATGATCCTGTTGGGAAAACCGTAGCGGTGTACGATTTCATCCAAGAAGTCGAGGACTCGGTCTGCCTTGGGGCAAGTGACCGGTTTGACCTCGATCCATTTGGTGAATTTGTCGATTGCCACGAGTACTCTGTTGAATCCTCCTGGCGCAGTTGGTAACGAACCTATCATGTCGAGCCCCCAACAGGCAAATGGCCATGTTGGAGGTATTGTGACTAGCTTGTAGGCCGGCACATGTTGCTGTTTTGTGAAGAATTAACAACCTTTGCATTTCTAAACTAGTTGCTTGGCGTCAGCCAGAGCCATTGGCCAGTAGAAGCCTGCTCTGAAAGCCTTGCCAACTAGTGTCCTCGAAGAGGCGTGGTTGCCGCAGATTCCTCTGTGAATCTCTTCTAAGATTTCTTGGCCATCTTCTCTGGTGACGCACTTCATGAGTACTCTAGATGATGCACCCTTTCTGTAGAGCTTGGCTCCGACTAGAACATAATTCTTTACTCGCCGAGAGATTTGCTCAACTTTATTCTTGTCGGATGGTAACTGGTGATCTTTGATGTAGTCGATGAAGGGTGCCCTCCAGTCGACTTCTATCATTATGATTTCATGAGAGACGTCAGTAGCCGAGGCTACTGGTGGTGTGACTTGTTTTGGTATGGACGGCTTGCGCAGTTCATGTACAAAAATTCCTGCTGGAACTTCTGCACGGGTTGAGCCCATTTTGGATAAAACGTCGGCGGCAACGTTGTTGTCGCGGACGATGTGATGAAACTCCAAGCCTGAGAATTTTTTTCCTGTTTACGGACTTCTTTGCAATAAGCGTCCATGTTGTCCTTGTTTTGATCCCACTCGTCATTGACCTGGTTTATAACGACTAGGGAGTCGTCGTACACCAGTAGTCGTTTGATGCCGAGGGAGATTGCGAGGCAAAGGCCGTCTAGCAGGGCTTCGTACTCGGCTTCGTTATTAGATGCTTCCCAGAATATCTGCAGCATGTACTTGAGCTGGTCTCCTTTAGGGGAGATGAGTAAGACGCCTGCGCCGGCTCCTTCAAGTTTGAGGGATCCGTCGAAGTACATTACCCAATGTTCTGGTCGTTCGACTGGTGTTGGAACTTTATTTTCAGTCCACTCAGCTATGAAGTCGACCAAAGCCTGAGACTTGATGGTTGTCCTTGGCTTGAAGTTCAAAGTGAGAGCTCCGAGTTCAACTGCCCATTTGGAGATTCTACCCGTGGCATCTCTATTATGGAGAATTTCGTCGAGCGGGAAGTCGGAGATGACTGTGATGTTGTGCTCTTGGAAGTAATGGCGCAGCTTCCGGGAGGTGAGCAGAATATCGTATAAGAGCTTTTGTACTGGTGAATACCGAGTTTTGGAGTCCGAGAGTACTTCGCTGACGAAGTAGACAGGTCGTTGGACCTTGTAAGCGTGGCCCGGTTCAGACCGTTCGACTACTATTGCCGTGCTGACGACATGAGTAGTGGCGGAGATGTATAGGAGCAAGTCTTCGTTCGGAGAGGGAGCGGTGAGTTGTGTTAATGCCTCATCTGCCTCTTCCGTCCATTTGAACTTGTCCTGGCGTTTGAGAAGCTTGAAGAAGGGTAGTCCTCGTTCTCCAAGTCTCGAGATGAACCGGTTGAGAGCGGCCATGCAGCCTGTGAGTTTCCGCACATCCTTAATGCTGGCTGGTGCCTGCATATTTGTGATGGCAGATATTTTCTCCGGGTTGGCCTCAATGCCGCGATGGCTGATGATGAACCTGAGTAATTTGCCGGAAGGTACTCCAAAGACGCACTTAGTAGGATTGAGTTTCCATCGGAAAGCGCGGAGACTAGAGAAAGTTTCCTCTAAGTCAGTAATGAGTTCCTCCTGGTTTCTTGTTTTGACGACGACATCGTCGACATAAGCTTCGACATTACGATGAAGTTGCTTTTCAAAGCACATATGTATGGCCCTTTGATAAGTTGCTCCTGCATTTTTTAGTCCGAAGGACATTGTTTTGTAGGAAAAAGCTCCAAAGGGCGTGATGAATACTGTTTTGGCTTGATCTTCTTCTTTGAGGCTTATTTGGTGATAGCCGGAGTAGCAGTCGAGAAAACATAGCAAAGCGCACCTAGCGGTGGAGTCAACCACTTGATCGATCCTGGGTAGCCCGAAAGGATCTTTCGGGCAATGTTTGTTGAGGTCGGTGTAGTCAACACACATTCTCCATTCGTTGTTTTTCTTACGAACAAGCACAGGATTGGCGAGCCAGTCGGGATGAAAGACTTATTTGATGAATCCTGCCGCGAGTAACTTGGCTAACTCATTTTTGATTGCTTCTTGTCTGTCCTGAGTGAAACGGCGTAGTCGTTGCCGTTTTGGAGTAGCTTTGGGATCGACGTTGAGAGAATGCTCAATCAGTTCCTTGGGCACACCTGGCATGTCAGCCGGCTTCGAAGCGAAGATATCATGGTTAGCCCGAAGGAAACTGACGAGCGCGAGTTCCTATTTAGGATCTAGCCCTGTTCCGATCAGGGCTGTCTTGGAAGGATCACCGATCTGGAGGTCGACTGATTTGAAGTCTTGCTCACTGGCGGGTTTCACCTTTGTGGATCCCGACTTGTTTTCCGGGATCTCGAGTTAGGTTGGGTGGAGCTTCTTGGAAGCTGTGAAGACTTGCTGCATAGGATTAGGAGATTGAGTAGTCGCAGCAATTTCCACGGCTTCAGTGTCGCACTCGTAGGATCTCCGGAGATCTCCTCGTAGCGTGAGCTCCCCTTTGGGGCCTGGCATTTTGACTACCAAGTAGACATAATGTGGTATGGCCATGAACTTGGCGAGTGCTGGCCGTCCGAGTATGGCATGATAAGATGTCTCGAAGTCGGTGACCTCGAATCTGATGTACTCGGTGCGGTAATGGTCCTTAGTTCTGAAGGTGACCGGAAGGACAACTTGTCCTAGTGGTATAGCCGCGTTTCCGGGAACGATGCCGTAGAAAGGTGAATCCGTTGGGGTAAGCATTTCAGTGACGTCGAGGCACATCTTCCTTAATGTCTTGGCGAAGATAACGTTGAGGCCGCTTCCGCCGTCGTTGAGTACTTTGGTTAACTTCGAACCTGCCACAACTGGATCCAGGACTAGTGGGAAACAGCCGGGTTCTGAAAATTTTGTCCATTGATCTTTTCTGCTGAAAGAAATTGGAACTTCTGACCATTTTAACGGTGTAGGGTCCGTTGGCTCAATGACCATGATCTCCCTAAGTACGAGTTTGTTAGCTCGCTTGGATGCAGTGCCTGGGGTACCGTCGAATATGACGTTGACGGTTTTTGAAGCTGTCTGGAAAATCGCCGTCTTCCTCTTTGTCGTTGCGGGCTTTATTTTTACCCTTATCTTTGTTTTTGGCGTACTCTTCAGGAGTTGTTGGTGCGAGTAAGTCTTGCATGACTCGGCGCATGCTATAGCAATCTATCGCCGAGTGCTTGCTAGTCGGATGTCATGGGCACTGCTTTTTGAGTAGCTCTGTGAAGGTTGGCCCTTCGTCGTTTCTGCGGTGCCCCTTCTTTCCGGAGCTGGTCATGGCGGCAACGGTGTTGTCGGGCTTCCTTTTGCGATTGTGGTTACTCGGATAGGAGTTTCGAGCATCGTTATGCCGAGTTCTATCTGATTCATTGTTGTGGTTGTTGTCACGTCCTCGGTTACGGTGGGAACCGAACCGTTCTCGCTCTTTGTCTTCTTCGTCAGCCCACTGTTGCACCATGACTTTGAGTTCTTTGACATCGGCTGGCCGTCGGGGACCGAAATCTTGGTATGTTCGTTGATCATAGAGTCCATTTTGGAAGCACTCAATGACGTCTGTTTCGGAGATGTCAACTATGGTAGCCTTCTTTTCGAAGAACCGTCGCAGATAGTCGCGTAAGGTCTCGCCTTGTTTTTGCTTGATTTGTCTTAAGTCGATCTCATTGCCTGGCCTGGCCATGGAGCTGGCGAAGTTGTTGGTGAAAGCCTTTGTCAAGTCTGCCCAAGAATCAATGGACTTGGGTTTTAATGACTCGAGCCAGGTCAGTGGTGCGGGTTCCATGCATATGGGGAAATGAATGACTTTGGTGTCATTATTGCCCCCGGCTTCTTGGACGGCTAGCGAGTAGCAGCGTAGCTATTGAATTGGGTCTTGCTTGCCGTCGTACTTGGTGATTCCGGTTGGCTTGAACTTATCAGATAATTTTGTTTTCATTACCCGGCTTGTGAAAGTAGGGAAATGGTTGTAGCTGTTGACTTCTCGTTCGCGCCGACTGTTGAGAATTTCTCGCAAATCACTGAAGTTGGATATTTCGTTTTTCTTCCGAGTAGGGCGGATGCTTTTAACTGAGTTGGTGCAGCTGACCTCACCAATATCTTTATGTCGCGCAGGAGCTTTATGCTTGCTTGGACCTTGGCTGTGTTGCCAAGGTTGGTTGACTGCTTCATCGTTTCGTGGGGCGGCGTTTTTGTCTGTAGCCCTCCTGCTGCCTTCTTGATGAGATGTGATACGAGGAACAGACGGGATTGGTGATTCTTTGTCGAGTAGCTTGTAAGCTTGCTCCGCGAGTTGTGCGATCAGTCCGTTGCCGCGCTGCATGAGTTGGGCTGTGGCTGCATTGTCCCTATCCTGAGGCATCAACGTAGTTAAAAGGTTTATTGAGGCGATGGCCGCGAGTGGAGTATTGTGCTCCTGAGCCTGCACTGCGTTGAAAGCCCTTTCAAGATTCGTAATGGGGATACTTGTAGCCATCAACTGTCGTCGCTTAGTTCGAGTAGCATTGCGTGCTCTTCTTTGGTTGCGCTGCTCGGAAGTTTCACCGTGAGGGGTGTTAGCAGTAGATTCATCTTCGGAGATGTTGTCAATTTGTGCTAATCGCCTGGGGGTTCTGTCCTGGCTAGTACCTGGGTTGTTATTTTGAGTAATAACAAGTATTTCCCTGTCCGGGTAGTAGTTTTCAGAGCTTGATGTTGCAATTTCTATGTAACTCTCGTCACGGTTGAGTGGAACGCCTTCTTGATATGATAAGTTGTCTATATGGGCGACTAGGCGCGAGTCGTAGTCACGGTCGAGAAGAGGTGGTCGCAATCCCGGCCAGAGGACGAATCTGCCTTGTGATGTCGAAGTTATTACCAACCCTTGGGTTGGACCAGATAATTGTATCTCTGGTGAGTAGGATGAGTCGGAGTCAACATCTTCGTCATGCCCGAGTTCGACTCGGGTTCGAGCAAGAAAACCTTGGTGGACTTTGGTTGCGTTGCGGAGTTCGTGCGGGAACCGCTTTGAAGTCAAAACCGATTTGGATGCTGACTGGGGCCGTCGAATCCGAAGCAAGTCCGACCCTGAGTCCAGGGTCGGCTGAGCCCGACCCTTTGGAGGAGTAGCTCCGCCTCGCCCGACCCCGAGTGAAGCTCCGCGTCGCCCGACCCTGAGTCCTGGGGTCGGGAGTGCCCGACCCCTGAGCGGAAGGTTGGAGTAGTCCGAGGAGAAGTCGAATCCGACGCGTAGTCGAACTTGAACTCGTTGACTTTGAAATCTTGATTTTTTCTGGTCAGATTTTCTGGTTTCTTCTCCTGAGTGTCGACGATCTGGCGCCAGAACGATCTCGAGCCTTCGGCGACGCAAAACCAGGATCAAAAAACGAATGTGGCGCCGGCTTCGATGAAGAACACGGGCGTGATGATGACCTTCGCCATTGAGTTCGCGCTGAGAAACTCGACGAAAGCCCCTACCTGGCGCGCCAGCTGTCGGTGTTTTAGACCGGCAACCCACCTAGGGAGTACCCTAGGTGGTCTTTTATGCGATGAGGATCATCGAGAATCAAGGAATCAATGGTGACGCAAGGAACACGATTTAGACAGGTTCGGGCCACTAGATCGCGTAATACCCTACGTCCTGTGTGTTGGTTTGTATTGATGTATGTTCTGGTCTTGAGGATGATCTGTTGGGGGGGTCCTTGCCCGGCCTTATATACACGAGAGGGCAGGGTTACAAGTCTGAGTCCTAGTTGGGTACTATTACAGAGTTCTACTCGGTATTGGCCCGAGTAGTTTTTCCATAAACATACAAGACTAATCCGAGAAGGATACGCCCATCCTCGTTCTGATCTTGTCCGAGTACGTCCCTTGGTGGGCCGTCCAAGGCCTACTCGTGGACCTGGGGAGTATGCCCGTCACTCCCCTTCCCTAAAATAAAAAGTATCTAAGCGTCCAAAATCTACCTCAAATATAACACATTGTAGGCATATTTGGATGATTGATCATTTAATTCTAGGAATAAGGGTGGTTGATTGGTGGATTACTTTCCTTTTTATCTGTAACTGTCATTAAAAAGAGACAAACAATACAACCCCACGATATATAACTTAGGGGGTACATGGATCTTTCGACACTTCTACTTCCCAAATCTATCAGGACGGAGGGAGTACCCAGTATTAATTCATTCCGGGCTAGAGGCGACGCGCTGCTTGCATGAGAAGGCGTCGACGCAGTCCTCGACGTCGTAGGCCATTTCTCTCACCTCGCGCGCCCATGCCTACACCTGGATGTCGACGGGGCCCTCCATGGCCGCCACCTTACGGAGCAGCACGTGCATAGCGGCGAGCTCGGACCAGAGGAAGCCCACCTTGCGGGGCAAGCCCTTGATGCGGAAGCGCTTGGCGGCCAGCAGCTGGAGCTTCTCCAGCACGACGCCTAGGAATCCCTCGGTGACGCTTACTGCCACTTCCATCCCTCCCGCCGGGCACTCGGTCTTTCTCTCGCCCCTGGCTCCCTCCTCTGGTCCTCTGCTTCTGTCTTCTCTGCTTTGCAGAAGGTTGCAATGCTCTGCTTCTCTCCCTCTCCCTCCCTCTCTCCTGCCTGGCTCTTGTGGTATGCGGTGTTCCGTGAAAGAGTGTTAATTTGCCCCAAGATACTAAATTAATTAATGTGTTCTCCCTCATAGTGTATGTCTTCTACTTCCACGTTCCTAATTACTAATATATACTTTAGTTTTACCATAAATTAAACTTCTTAAAATTTAATTAACTTTATAGAAAAGCGTGGGCGCTTGGTCTTTCTCATGCCCCTCCTCTGCTTCTGTGTTCTCCTCTGCTTTGCAAAAGGTTGCAAACTTGCAATGCTCTGCTTCTCTCTTCTCTGACGGGCTCATTTGACATGCGGTGTACCATGATCTTGCCCGTGAAAGAGGCGGTTAATTTCCCCCAAGCCACTTAATTAGGACGTGTTAGGACGTGTTTGGATTCTCAGGCTAAAGTTTAGCCCTTGTCACATACGAATGTTCGGATGCTAATTAGAAGGACTAAACATGAGCTAATTATAAAACTAATTGCAGAAACCTGGGCTAATTCGCGAGACGAATCTATTAAGCCTAATTAATTCATTATTAGCAAATGGTTATTGTAGCACCACATTGCCAAATCATGAACTAATTAAGCTTAATAGATTCATCTTGCAAATTAGCCTCCATCTGTGTAATTAGTTTTGTAATTAGCTTATATTTATTACTCTTAATTAGTATCAAACATCCCACGTGCCCCTGGTATCCAAACATGACCTTAGTTTATGTGTTCTCCCTCACAATGTATGTGTTCTACTTCCACGATCCAAATTATAATATACTTTAGTTTTACCATAAATTAAACTTCTTAAAATTTAATCAAGTTTATAGAAAAAAATCATCACATTTACTCTCTCGGTCCAAAATTACAATTCACTTTAGGTTAATCCTAAATCACATATATCTAACTTGATCAAATTTGAAAAATAGTATAATAATGTCTAAAATACCAAATTAGTTTCATTGAAGCTATCCTGGAATATATTTTGATAATAAATTTCTGGGTATGATAGATGTGATTATATTTTTTATAAGATTGGTTAAAGTTAGGTAGGTAAGTTTGACTTAGAACAAACTCAGAGTAAATAGTAATTTGGGACAAAGGAAGTACAACATAAATTAGTTTAATTGATTCATCATGAAATACATCATGAATATATTTATTTTTTTATTTTAGATTCCTTATATGTTTCTATAAATTTTATTAAAGTTACATAAGTTTGATTTAGGACGACGCAAAGTGAACTATGATTTAGAACGAAGAGAGTAGTCAACTTATTATTACTAACCATACAATGGTATTTTCTATAAAAAAATATTCAACAAAATGTACCGAAAATTCTAGGAGGAAGTTATGAGAATTTATAAGCCCGACGCTTTAAGAAAGCAAACAATTCCAAATGGAATTACTTTGAATATCGAGTTCTTGGTAAAAAAACCTTCGCCAATTTTGAATTACCAAAGCAAGAGCTTTATTTAAGAGTAGAAGCTCCAAAAGATAAATTAGGAATTTATCTAGTAGGAGATGATAGTTAAGATATTTAATGCAATGAAAATGAAAGCATGACTCCCCATTGGGATATGTACATAAGAGGAAACATAGAATATAATGCTGTTTGAACCTAGAATTTTCCTGTATATATACAGATCAGGGAAACATTTGTCCTATTTCATTATGCCATTAAAAATAAGCATAGTTTTGCAAAACAGACTTGGAGAGGGGTGCTGGCGACAGCGAGCGAGGGAAGAGGAGAGTGGGTAAGTTGGAAGTGAGCGAGGGAAGGGGAGAGTGGGTAAGTTGGAAGTGGAAAGAGAAAGACGGTTGGTGAGTGGCCATTCTTGCCATCAAAGCAAACTAATCATTTATCCACATGATCAAAACCAGTTTTGGTTAGTGTCAAAGGTAAAATATAAGCTGGTATTGAAAACCTATAGTGTTAAGTAAATAGTTTTATACTTCACGGGATTATGTGAACTTTAGCCATACTTGAGGGGTTCCTTTTACTTATATTCAGCCAATATCACTTGGAAGACGCACTACAGGTTGGCAAAAGATTGTTTTGGAATCAGTAGGACAGATCGAGTTGACAAACTAGCGTGCCATAGTAATCAGTTAAGAATAAGAAACTAAGCTTCTTAATCATTTGAATCAGCAAATTTATGGATACGCATTGGTAAGAGAAAGTGGCTAAGCATGGTGCCAACAGTTTGAATATGTAAGAAATAGGGCTCCATTAGGTCATATATTGCGATTTTAGTGACTAAATGATAATAGTCATTGGGACTATGTGCCAAGTGTAGCCTTATAGGTTTTATGTGTCCCAAGGATGGAATCCAAATCAAGCGATCAAGCCATGGTAAAATGAATTCTATGATATCTAATTCATAGTTAAAATGCAGAGAATAATTTTAGAGTTTCCAAATAATAGAATTCTAGAGCATACAACTAACTATACTCAAATTAAGAAAATATACTTCACTGGAAAATCCGTTAGAGCATCGCATGAAGCGTCAGATCAATGAACAGTGCCACAACAGAAGAAGTTCGAGCACTAGATTATGCGACTGTCTTATTTTTACATGCGTTGGAGGTTTGCTCCTAGACATGCACTGGAGTTCATGAAGCACCGGAATATCTGATGTTGTTACATTAGAGGCATCAGATAAAGTAGAGTCAACATGGGGCAAACCCTAAGCCACCAAAAGATCCGATGGCTCATAGATGAAGGCGTAAGAGTTTTAGACAAGCCCCAGTATTTCATACAGAGATGAAGAACTTGGCGATGCTTGAAAGAGAAGAAGAGACACCAGAAGATACGACAATGTGTTGGACAAAACATTGGATGAATTGGTTCAGAGCCTCCAATGGTTGTGGCAAAATGGGATGCACTGGATGGTTCGATATCTACCTAAAGTGTGACCATCAGATCATCGGATACTCACTTGCATTTACTAGTCATTGTAGTAACGACTCTTTTGAATTGTTGGTCTATTTATAACCCCTCTACTCATTTATTTGGAGTTGCTGGAGTGTTCTAAAGTCTATTGAGTGAAAGACACATCAAGAACATATCCAAACAGCCAAAATGCTAAAGTGATCAACCATAGATGCATACGTAGATAGTATGCAATTAGTGGAAGTCATAGGTTTAAATTTATATATCGGTCCATTCCAATACTTTGTATGAGAATTAGTGTAGCCACATATATAGTACATTTGAACGAGTAAATTAAAAAAATCAATAACAAAGAGAAATTAATCAGAAATCAGGAGTACTCAAATAGTAAGAAAAGAAAAGGCCGGACCTCTATGCTGCTGTTGGGCTGGCTTAATTAGGCTTCTGAAATTCAGGTGCAGAAGGCTGTCCGATGTCAATGAAGTATAGTTTTTCATAAGGCCGCGCCACCATGCTGAACCATACTATAAACCTTGCTGCAGCTGAAGTAAACCTTGTGGAAAAACAAATCAAAGATGCATGGATCGGGAGACAACACATTGGAGTGTGGGTATTGTCTCCAAAATAGCCGTTGTGTTTTACCTTTCTAGTTTGTACAAGAATCTACTTCTTTCCCGACAGTTCCAACAGTGTCAGCACCATTAGTATTAACTAGTCCATCAACCCGTGCTCCCGCACGGGAAAATAACTTTAAAAGCTACTGTATTTGAAAATTATTTTTAGAAATTAAACTTCTAACTAATATTTAAATTGTTTGCCAAGTACTCTCTCATTTTTTCAATACTTTAACATAATATTCATATAGATGTGTACTTATTTGTGATTGATTTTTAATTAATTATACACCTTTTCATTCATATTCACACTTTCTTATTTTGTATTGCACCTCCATACATTGTGTTTATCATAAAAAATCAATATTTTTCATCACTTACTCACATACATGTATAACATGGTGACACTCATCATGCCTATATACCTTAATTTAGTATTTCTATATTAACAATAACATAAATAGGTAATTTAAAACCATATATTAGTTTAATTTTGAATATTTTTGTATGATGCACGTGAAGATAATTAGATTAAGATTAGGTGTTTACTTCAGATTATTTTTAATAATGACATACGTGGGTAACTTAGATACAAATTTAGAATGGCATTTTAAGTTATGATTTATAATGATATGCATGCGTAAATTAGATGAAGATTATAAGGTTACTTTATATTATTTTTTAGAATGGTAGAGCTCAGTAATTTAGATATAGGTTTAGGGTTTATTTTATAATATTTTCATAATGATAGTGGTAGTTAATTTTTAGAAAATATAATAGACCAATGACTATGATTATTAGAGTTTACAGGATTGATGTTTGATGTTTCTGATTTTTGTGAGAATTTCTAATATTTATCTTTTTTTCAGCATGTCTGGTGAGAACTAATACGGAGTCTCCAAGGAAAAAAAATGAGATCACATTGCTACAAAACTATTACCTGGAGCTACTTCTCATTTGTTAAATATTCAAACATAATACTTATATATATACAAACTTATTATCTTCATCCAATTGTAATAGATTTTAGTTAGTAATTACTCTATAATGTCTTCATCCACATTTATAATTTTTAACTTTTCAATTTGCATCCAAGTATGCACATGAAATTGTTTAATGGACCGTAAGTTTGAGCTATAATTTTAACATAGAAATTTATATTCCCATCACTTCCTCTATATCTTTATAAATGGTGACACACATCATGCCTATATACCTCAATTATTATATCATATATCAACGGTGTAAGAAATAGATGATTTAGAATCATATATTGTGTATATTTTTAATCAAGATGATTTGGATTAAAATGTAGGGTTTCCTCATGTTATTTTTAATAATAGCATATGTGGGTAGTATAGACGCACTTTAAGTTATTTTTTAAGTATCAGTGGTAGACAATTTAGTTGCAAATTTAGAGGGTTATTTTAAATATTGTTTATAATGATATAAGTGGGTACTTTTGATGAAGATTAAGGGGTTACTTTAGTTTATTTTATATAATGGCATAGGTGGATAATTTAGATATAGATTTAGGGAGGTTACTTAGGCTATTTTCATAGTGGTATAGGTGGGTAATTTTTTAGAAAGCATAATAGGTCCAATGGCTATGATCATTTGAGTCTACCGATTGATGGCTAGATGTTTTACCTTTTTGTGAGAACTTTTAGGATTTTTCTCTTTTTTTAGAGGGTCCACCTAGGATCCTAGATGGCTTCACCTAAAAGCTTCAAAAGGAGCCTCCAATTAGTAATAGTAAGATTTTCTACTAAATGACCAACATAGTTATTAGTATAATTTTTCATCTTTCTCTATACTTTTGTCAATTGCCAACAATGTAATCCTACTTTCTGGTGATTCATATTACGCTTGGAGATGATAATTTGTGTTATGTTTGTTTATTTAGGCTAGGGGTCCAGTATTGCAATACCCTCCCATTATTGAAACCCATCGAAGTGATTTAAACCATTTGTTCTCCTCGATTTGTTACGAGGCATCCTTGTGGATGTTTTGTGGCAGAGGTACTGGAGGAGATTGTACACCGACATGGAGTATCTGGGATACTGGTACGAGCAGCGGTGGATCTTGAACTCATCTTGGACATGGCGAGGCCCAATATATATATTTTCAACGAAAATGGGTACACAGCCAAGGCCCTAACGGACGACCACTATTTAAACGGAACGGAAAGGCTGGATGCCCACGTGAAGAAGCAGGCAAAAGGTAAACAAGGACGATAAGCCAATAAATTGTGAGATTCAACGAAAATGGAAAAGGAAACGCAGAAGATATACACTGTTTGCAAAGTGCATTTTGTTGGGGGCAGGCCGTTCTACTCCTACTACCTTCTAGAAGCTTTGGCCGGCCCACAGCTAATTAACTTTAACCAAAACAAAAGAAATCCCCATCAAAGTTATGGGCTCACTGCCCCACGACGCAATCCTGCAAGAAAGTGCCCGCGCCCACCTGCGATTCTGGCAGCACGGCCAGCCGTTCGTCAATGGCCGGACAACAAATCGTGGCCATTCTGTACGCAGTCGTAGTTGCCGGCTTAAATCGCCGGAGTAAGCTAGCTAGCTAGGCCATCCCAGTGCGCCGCCGGCTGTAGGAGGATGGCCGGCGGTCGGCCAGCCGGTTTGTAGCGCGCCGCCCGGTAGCCCGGTATATAACTGATCATGATTCATGGATAGGGGAGATTGGGATGACGTGCTAGTGTGTTCATGCACGATGCATGGATCCCAGCTAGCTACTTGTGTTGCTCGAAAAAGGGGTATTGATTGGTGTGCTATTGATGGGTATATTTCGGTTGGTCCATTTCTGTGTGATCTTCTCTTCAACACTCCACAGTGTCCAAAGTGGCGCCTTGTTCTCAAAATTAATCTAGATCCACCACGATATCCAAGTTGCTGGTCCAAACCCAGGATTCAATTTCTTTGTGCCCTCAATGCTAGAAATTTTGACCGTGAGCTATATTCTCCAAATCATTATAATTTCTTTTACATTATATTTTAAGATTTTTTTTTGCCACATCTCTCTGTCCCTATATTTGTAAGTACTTACGACAGCATAGCTCACTAATCCTCACACTCTCTCCATCAGTCACATTTTGTACAGCAACGTGTTATACAGTGTCAAGCTTCAACCACTATTTTTTATATTAGTCTGTGAAGCCAAGTACCATTAAATGACATTGTGGAAGAATTTTAATGAAAACCTTACACATAACCTTCACCGTTCCAAACTAAGTATTTGAAAAGTTAATGGTAGTGAAAATTTCCACTGACCAAAAACCTAATCCAAAATGCCAAGTGTTTGTGGCTAGATCTTGAATATTCATCACAGCAGCAGAGGAAGGATTCCAACGAGACAACCGTCCTCGTCATCTGAGATCTCTCCTTCTCTGCCCCTTGAATCCAACGTACATGACATGGCTAAGCCAGCGGCCCATACTATCTATCATAAAAAAAAAAGGAACATCAGTTATGTGTACAGTCCACAATATCTGATGAGAAATTTAAATGCTAATCAAATGCATATTGCAGATCCTGCCTCAGCTTTCACTGTCGTGCTAGCTGGAGATTGGATGCCAGCGCAGCCGACAGATAGAATTATCGGGGTGCAAAATGGAATGTTAGCATCAGACAGCCGGCGAAGTGCGTTGGCAAACAGTGCAGCTTCAAGATATTTGCATCCCAACAGTCTGATACCTAACACGTTGAGAATATGTGTATAAAAGGGCTAACCAACTGAAATATTGTAAATCTATTTTTTCCAGTAACATAGTAGAGACTCACTGTATATCATATCAGCTGTCCTATTCAAACAACTACCGCGAATGGTAACATCATAGATCCACTAAGACCTCTTGGCTTCGATACTAGGTTGTACATATGATGACCACGTTAGCAAAAAGAAAAACACTTTTGTTGAAAAAGAGGGACAACAACTCTTAATAGAGACGAAAGCACAAGGATATATTACCCCTACATTTGTTTTGAACCACTCTTCTATAAGAGATGAATGTTGATAGTGATTGCAGCAAAATGATAGACACAAACATTGAAATTGGCTTATAAAACTACTTATTAGTCAATAACGATAACGAAAGTCGCAGCTGATTGAATAATAGAGTAAAATTACAATGAAAAATTTAAGGAAAAAGTCCATTTTACTCCCCTCACTTATTTATTTTGTCCACATAACCTCCTAAGCAAAATTTAAGCTCACTTTACTCACCTGAACTATTTCATTTGGTCCAATCTACCCCCTAATTAAATTTCTCTTTTTTTTATATCTTCGCGTACAAGTTGAGTTTTAATTTCAAATTTTGCCAGTTGACTTATAACATGATGCTCTACGTTAGAAAAATACATTAGCAATTTGTCATGATTGATTTTTGTACATTTTGTATATCTAAGATCAATTTTGTATTAAATATTCCTAACCTATGAAAATAATCATGAAAAATTGTTAGTATAATTTTTTAACATAAGGCATCATGTATGTTCTCACAAGATTTGAACTCAAAATTCAATTTATACACGGAGAACAAAAAAGAGAAATCTAATTAGGGGGTAGATTAGACCAAATGAAATAGTTTAGGGGAGTAAAGTGAGCCTAAATTTTGTTCAGGGGTTAAGCGAACAAAATGGATAGGTGTGAAGAGTAAAATGGACTTTTTCCAAAATTTAAGGTTGGTTGGTGCATCACTTAGATTATATCACCTCTCTCGTAGTCTACCGCGAATTGGAGATTAGCGACCACTTAGAATGTTAGAGTATACCTCGAGTATTATGATATATTTTGATATAATAGGAATTGTTTGATTTCTAGTTAGTCTATCCTTAAGTGGTGTTTGGTTCATGCTCATGTAACGTAAAGGTAATGGAATCAGGTCACAGGGGTTTTGGTGGTGGAATCAGCAATTACATGTTTTGTTTGATTAGATGTTGAAACGTTATTTAATACCATTATAGGTGTTTGGTTCGTAGCTCAAGGATCACAAGAATTTGAATACCATAGTAATAACAGAACAGAACTCCATACAGTCTGTTTCGTTACTGAACAGAACACTGAACAGAACACAATAGTAATGTCATGCTCTCTTGACTACGGTAACCAGAACACTTTTCAAAACAATAGTCTATACAGTCAACTTGTTGACAAGGATTTGAACCATTGAAATAATGGGACTTCAGTCAGGCAACAACCAGATGTATTGCAAATTAAACCTCCACAATGAGCCTAGTACTCAGCATAGATTGAAACCCGATAAAACAAATTGCAAAACACGGAAAAAACTAGGAGCATCCGGATTGAAGCTAGGAAGCATGTTCAACACCCTTGGATCTTCATCACTTACATCGCCTCTCGAACAAGTTGTGCAACAGATGAAATTCAGCTCCAACTCTAGAAGATGCAAACATCTTATCTTGTTCCACCTCCTATCATCATCCTAGTCTCTCCCTCTACATCGAAAAAAAATATACCAAGTAATGAGCTATCATATTTTTCAACAAAGAATGGTTATCATTCAGCAAACATGTTCAACTAGAGGCTACTTATATTAGAAATAATAGAATGAATATTTGTGCTCAAGATCAGCAGTCTTAACTATTAAGCAAACAACAAGATAGGTTGATATTACTGCAAACATACAACTAGATATACTTGTGCTAGCATGATATTATGGCAACGTAGCCACAGAAATTTTATTCAAATTTTAGAAGCACTTTCTAATATTTAAGTAAATTATGTTTTGTAATAGAAGTTTTGGCCTATTCAACCTTTGAAATAAAAAGCAATATAAGTTACAGGATTAATCTACGAGTACATGATGTGCACCTCTCTTTTATTCAAATATTAGAAGTACTTTTTGAATTCAAGGTCTAGTAGAGAAATAACGTTCGATTAAGTTCAGAAGCTAGCTGATACTGTTGGGTCATGAGGAAATGCATACATATGCAGTGCTAATAATATGACAAGTGCTAATAATCCTAAGGGCCCTTCTCTATTTTCTACAAAGCTTAGCAAAGATTCTGTAAAAGTTTGCATAGGTTCCTTAATAAAAAATGTGCAGTGCCACATCTGTTTACTTCTAAATTAGTCAAATTCTCCTTATTTGCAAATAAAAAATTAATTCCTGCAATATATTAAGCTAACAAATTAAGAAAAGAAGAGGTAGAGTTTGACTTGGAATATTAAGAAACGCTAAGGCTATAACTTTTATGAACTCCTACATTTGAATTACAAAGTAACCACATTAGTTCAATAGCTACAGAAACTGAATGGTATAAGAGAGACAAAAAGTTATTTCAGGTTTGATATTATCCTACAGAAACTGTTTGATAATTGCACACAAGCAAATAAAAAAGAACCATACAATACACAGATCCATCTCAATCATTTCACCCAAATCTCATATCAAGCAAGCTAATGGCTCAATTGGCAAAAGAACTGGACCAAACAATAAGCAGAGGATAGATCAAGAGGCGCACGAGTATCTCCGACCTCTTGGTCATTTTGCCACCCTTCTCTTCCTCTTCCCCTGTAAATCCCTTTCTTCCCCTTGCAGATCCTCCCCCCTCCTCCCACCTGCAAATTCTTTAGTTCTCCTCATTCTCCTCCACTGCCTTGCAAAAGAACTAATCTAGGGTTAGAAAAGAAGAGGATTTGAGATAAGGATGGGATATGGAGGGGATGAGAGGACTTCGTACTGGCGACGAGGGGATACAGCAGCCGCCGGTGTCAGGTTCGGGAGATGGAGGATGGGCGAGCGGTGGCGGCATGAGAAGAGGGTCGCAACACGAGATGGGGGCGACGAGGAAAGAGATAGGATCATGGGGTCTCAAGGACCGAGGAGGAAGGGGTGTAATGGGATGGGACCTGCTTGGTATCAGATTACGGAGGAGGTTGAAACAAACGTATGTATGGGTACCGCTTGACGCTCGGTAATCTGTTTATGTTACATCTACACGAACTAAACACCTCCTTATAATTAAAGGATATAAGTATACAAAAGATACTACAATTGATATGTTAATGTATTTTAGAAATTAGACTATTATTATTTGAGAAGGGAAGGCTAAATGAACCAGTATTTTGTTTTCTTTTCAGTATCACAATCTGCGACATTTCTATAATACCATTGATATCAGATTTTGAAACTTGTTAGAAATTTTTAACACATCACACCAACCCGGGCCTCTTGTCTTTCACAGAACATGTCTTCCTAATAAAAAGATCCTATGTATACTCAGATTTCAAACAAGATGTAACAAAACGTATCAATGGTTGGGTAGGAACATCCTATGTATACTCAGATTTTCTAATAAAAATTTTCTTTTGTATAAACAGGTGCCTAGCCAACTAAAAAACTATTAGCATTATCTAACAGTGATCTCATTTTTTATAAAATAACCAATTGTGATATTATTTGATAAAATGAGACTTTCCAGTATTAAAAAAATGTAAAAGAAATATTTTTTACACTGAAAAGCTCATCGGTGGCCACCTCTATCATACTACTCGTGACACTCATGTTGTTTGTGACACAACAACTGCAACTTATCAGTGGGAAGTATTCCTAATGTTGCAACCCTGTATATACAATTGTTATATATTTGAGAGAAAAAATATATGAGAATAACGATTATCATGAAAGCTCCCAAGTGACATTCAAGCCACTCAATTTTATAAACTCATGACATAATGCTTGCCTGCAATGAACCCACCCACTCCTCCTATTGACAAGAATGAGTTGTTTTTGTCTCAAAAATATTAAGGTATTCTTTTTTTTCTTTTGGCCCTTGTTGGGTGAAACTTTGGATGATTAATTCGATGTATAAATAATTTCAAATCAAAAGGTTGTCAACTATAAAATTGGAGATCTTGTTGAGAACTTATTTTCATATAACATTTTCTTCAGCCAAGTTTGTATGATTTTTTTTGAATTTTTCGTTTTACTCTAAAAATGCAAATAGATGCTTGCTTTCCACACCTTATACATGAACTAACCTAAGAACTTGATGCACTATAATTTTATTATTTAAATACTATGATTAGAACTCATTATATACTCTCTCCATCTCAGTATAGAAGGCGCAACCACATTTTTCCCGGGTCCTAGATTACAAGGCGCCTCCTCCTCGGCTCCTGTAGCATTGAGTGCATGCAAGCACCTTTTGGGCTCCCTCCAGTCCAGGCATTGATGGTTCACCTCAGCTCCCATGGCAGCCGTTAGAAAGCATCTGCTCTAGTTTTTTTACGTGTCACAATATGTTTGTCTAAGTCAAAGTTATCTAACTTTGTCCAAATTTATAAAAAAATATAAAAATATCTATACTGCCAAATACATGCACTATCAAAATATCCATGATGAATTAAATGAAATAAATTTGATATTGTTGATGTTATTATATTTTTCTATAAATTTGGTCAAAGTTGGATAAGTTTGATTTAGGACAAACCTAAGGTGACATGACATGTACTCCCTCCATCCCAAATTAATATTTATTTTTACTTTTCTAGATACATCACTTTTGCTATGTATCTAGACATAAATATATATATTAAAAAAGCCAAAATAAATAGTAATTTGGGACGGATGGAGTAGTACCCCTCCCTATCTCGTGAGTGCTCCATTTCCATTGCACTGCTACCTCTCTAGTGCGCACATCAGGCAATTAGTGTGGCGGTTAGCTTCTTTCGTGTGCGGACGAGCGGGCGCCTCGATGCACGCGATAAATACGCTGGGTAAATCGAAGTGTTTCTCCTTTGCAAATTCCAGCACTTTTACTCAAAAAAAAGTTGCAGTACTAGATCCATTTTTTTTCTTTGCGCCTTCTATACTTACATAACAGCCTATTTATTTGGGTCGTATTCTCTTGAACAGTACACATCATACATTATCTCTCAAACAAGCAACAAAATACAAAATAGCACACAAAGATTACATTATACTTGATCATCATAATTTATGTGCTTTTGAATGTAAATAGAATACGGACGGTCTAACAAACAAACCATTACACAAGTCAGCTGTTTTGCAATCTGTGTATGATAGTCAAAGTAATTGCAGACAGCAACTGTCTACACTATTGAACATGCCCTGAAAGTAGTACATAGATAGATATTAGTGAGTCTAAAATGCACATATACGCACAACCCATTGACGACGCTGCGCTCAACCACTTGACACAGTTTACATGTTGTCTTTCTCCAAACTAATTAAAGGTGGGATGCTATTGTGGCTACTATTCACTTACAACTTGTATAATGTAGATGCAACCGGACACGTTTGACACATACTAATCTTTCCTTTATTAAAACTTCAAAATGCAATATGTGTCAAACCGTAAGTCCAATTTCTGAGCCATTTGAAGCTTGTTATTGAAATTGTGCCGAACAAAAATAAGATCCATGAATACTCTATTCGACGAAGTTTTAAAGAAATGTATAAAATGCTTGTAGGTGCAATTCATGCAAAGTGAGTTGAAACTAAGCTCAATAAACTAACTAGAATTAGTCTAATTCATAGTTGCAACTCTGTGTATGACCACTGTAGCAAACTGTATGCCAATTACAATTACAACGAATTACTACTCAACTATAACATAGTTTAGTCTGTAGTTGCTACCCGAATTACTACCACACAACAATTAATCTTGGTGTAACAACTCATGGTAAACAAAAAATTGCAATTTGTAGTATAGGTCAGTTGCGGACGTGGATTGCTACTCACTTATAAGCAGACAAAGTTGCACATGATGATTTGTTGTTCATGATGCGTAAACACCTTTTAGTTATAACCCGAGAAACAAACCAATTGCAACCAAATAGATACATTGGTTGTTACAATCTAGTGTCCAGAAATAAAATATTTGTAATGCGAGGCTACGAGTAAATAGTGTTTTTGGACTAGCTGATTAATTATGATGGCATGCCACTCTAATTTATTTCTCCTCCCAAATTATTTACGCAGAATGCCATTCTAGTTCATTTTATCAACTTTCTTGGTCAACCCAATGACCCAAAATATTTATAACTTGCATCCCTAGCTAGAAGTTACAATTGATATATATACATTTATCACCAACTTAATACTAGGACTAGAGTTATGTATTTGATTTACTACGATCATAGAAGTGTTTCTTATACTGTAAAGCATTAGGCAAAGTAATCACTAAGAGTTTTGTTCATCCATAGTGCAACTGCAGCTCATACTTTTTCTTATTTACAACTGGTTGTAACTCCCTACTGCATGGTAGAGTTGCAACTAAACTACTTTTGGTGTTGTAATAACTGGGGGTGGTGCAAATGTGAACTAAAGTTAGCACAGGCACATAATAGCAAAACATGATAGATATTATATATGTATATATATATTATCAATTTTTTACAAAACTTATTGAATCAACCTTGGAACTGAAACAGTTTTGTGCATATATATATTTCGTAACTTTTTTTTACTAAAGTTAACAGGGGAGCATATGCAACACATTAATCAACTACAGAGTTGTCGATCTTGTCGAAAGATACAATTTATTTAAAATTTATCTCCATCTGATTTCATATTAAAAAAGCTATGAATTTTCAATGTACAGCCACAAATTTGGGTGTAATATATTATCAATGACCATTCTTACGCTAAAACCGAGTATACACATAACCAATTATCACTGTCAGCTGGTACTTAGAACTAACTATAATAATAACGACATTTACACAAATGGTTCATGTATTGGACCAACGGTGAAAATACCTCTATTTGTACAATGGGTTTGTAATTGTAACTGGTTTTGGTAGATGTATTGCCACAATTGGTGGTGGAGACCTCAAACTATAGTGACATTCTTAAATTGCAAACATCCATGTTCTAAATTTAACATGGTAGTTAGGCAAAAATCGATTGTACAAACTAGTGTCTGGAACTGGACGTGAACTAGCATGAAAAGAATGATAGAACAATCTAGCTACAACTGTCGAAGGTAAGTAGGAACTATACAAGAGAGATGGTCTCCATGGATGTACGAGGGAAGCTTATCAAATTTAAATTCGTAGTTACAACTGTTGAGGACGATGTCTATCTGAAACCGGAGAAGATACGTATTCACATTTCACATTTTCGCTGCCAGGGCTCTATATATGCCTCGTCATTTCTATATTTACCTAAATGCACCATTTTTTAGGAACCTATATATCATTATCATTATCCTCATAAAATATGTGCGCATGTTATTAGAGCCTCACCATAAGAAACGAGTCTACTCTCATCACACCTAATCTCCCACAGAAGCTCGTGTGGGCAAAGGCTTTTATTTGAATGCAGGAACCAGAGCAGGGCCTATGTCCAGTCTTGGCGCATGAGCTATCAACCCTACCAGCTACGTACTCTGTTCCAAGCTGGGGTAGAGACCACCGAAACCTGCCAGTACTAACCAAACATGTGGTTCCTGTCGAGCACCCTTTTAGATTCAGGGGGAATTCTTTATGGGAATTCTTTATGGGAGCTGATTCTCCGAGAGGAGTGATTTTGTGGCTGAAAGTGATTCTCTTTGATTCTTTAGTATAAACTCTTAAAATCAGGATGGAGAACCACTTCACAGAATCAGGAGAAGCTATTTTTTTTTACTCCCAGCCTCTTTTCATTTCAGAGAATCACTTCACAGAATAAGTAAAGAGTTATTTCTCTCTGAAAAACTGTTTGGCAGAACTTCTATTGAATTCAATAAAGAATCAACTCTAGGAGTTCTGCCAAACGCACCTTTAGTTTTGATCCCTCAATCTCCATCTCCATCCATCATCAGTCGCAAAAAAAAAAATTCTGTTGAGTGCAGACTTGCAGTTAGCGGTGCAAGAAGCTAGTACACATAATTCTGCTATTAGTACATACTTTTTTTCTTTTTGTTCGATGGGGTACAACTGTTTAGGAAACATGCATGGAATGACGGTAATGTTACGTTTAAATAAATCCAACAAACGCAGGATTCCGATCGTTTTCGACGCATCTCAAGACAGCTACACAAGCAGTGCGCAACCCCCTTGAGCTCGATCTCTATAGCTTAGGAATTCGGCGCAGATGCATTGCAGATTTAACACCGACCCGGGTACGATAGGCTGGCACCTGGCGGTCGTTACTACAAAGATTTTCGTCACTTATTATACTAGGCAGGGAGCGCGTGCACGCGCACAGCTAGCTGCACTGGGTGATGGGAGTACTAGTGGTCCAATAATAAGCAGCAGGGCCAGCCTCATTTGCATGTGGCGACGCAGTGGAAAGCTGTTGGCCGGAGGCGGTCGAAATGGGGGAGTAATTCCATCCCGTGATAAGGAGAGAGGGTGCTCGATCCATGTAATGTAATAATCATCAGTCGTCGTCCTGTGCGCATTCACTCCACGCGCGGCGATGCATGCATCAATGCACAGGCCTAATTACTTACCGCAGGATAGAAAGAAGATTTTAACTTCATCGTGACCTACTCCAATGATTATTCCAGTTGTTCTAAAGCTGCAAGCACGCCGAAAGTCCTGTTTGGATTCACCCGTCTAAACTTTAGCCGGATACTTTTTTTAACCAACTACAAGTTGCTTAGCTAAATTTTAGCTGAATATATTTGGATCCACTATCTAAGGGCTAGTTGAAGAGGTATTTACCTATACTACCCCTTCCTCTCACCTCTCAGCTCTGAAACCCATCCACTTCCCATCTCTCTCCTTCCACTTCCCCCCTCTCGTACACGATGGCGGCGGCCCCTAGTGACGCACATGGGGGCTCCCCCGCAGCAGCGGGCCCCGTGCAACGCAGACTGTGACTCCCGACGCGGCATCGAAGCCCCTGCGAGGGTGCCCGCGGTGGCGGGCCACCGCGCGACGCATATGGTAGCCCTCCTAGCGGCGCCCCCCGGCGAGGGAGCGGATAGTGCCCTCGTCGGGGTACAAGGTGTCGTCGATGTCGTACGGTGTGTCTCGCAGCATGTTCGCCTCGCCGCCGTGGCTCTGAGCATTGCTCATCTTCTAGAATCCTCCCGGAACTTCGCGTCCATCTCCTTTTTGGGCGCCTACCTGGGTAGGCTCGACGGCTCGCACGGGTACGGCGGCATCGTGAAGTACTCGGCACCAAGGGTGGCGGCGGCTATCCCTGGCGAGGCTGCCTGCGGAGCCCCCGAGGGTGCTCGTGGCGGTCCCCGGCGAGGCCACCCGTGGTGCCCTCGGTGAGGAAGCGGCGTGGCGGCCCACGAGGGCTCCGGCGGGGCCATGCGCGGTGCTCACAGCGAGCGGCGGTCCTCATTGAGGGAGCACCGACGCGTCCCACTGCTCCTCCAGCTACCGCTGCAGCTCCGCAGCCTCTTCGCGCTTGGCCTCATGCGCGCAGTGGCGACAACGGCACCACGGCTATGACGGTGGCAGCGGGCGGGCCGATGGGGATCCGTTGGGACACCATCTCGTCGACCTTGTTGGGGTCCCCGGAGAAAGCGGGGCATGGTGGTGGAGGTGGAGGGGAACATTCTGGTGGAGCCGAGGAGAAGGCGATTCTTTGAGATGGGGTGGCTACACGACAGGCTGCAGGTGGCAGGATAGGCAGCGGGCGGCCCGAGGAAGGTGGAGGGTAGTTTGATCTTTTATCACTAGCAAGTTTATCTCGTCTCAACTAGCTAAAGTTTAGCTGGACCCTGTTTGGATCCTTAGCTGCTAAATTTAGCCGTTAAATTTTAGATAGCGGATCCCAATAGGAGCAAAGAGGCTTGCTGTACACACTACGGACAGACGCAGTGATGCACCCCCTCGCTTGTGTTAGCAAAACAGACGACACAGATCGCAGTCATCAATACGTTTGTTAAGTAGGGAAGAGCTGCATATTGGCCAGCATGGGTCATTGACCCCTTGTCTGTTAGATATACATAGTCCATCAGAGCAGAAGCTCTTGACATAAGCATGAGATAAAAACTCGTTTTGTAAAAAAATCATACGAAAATTTAAGTTGAGATGCAAACTCGTTTCGTAAAACTTCATACAAAAAGGAAAAAAAATTAGGTGCATGTGCACTAGAAGACATTTCCCGGCCTTTTAAATATTAGAAGTCCGCGGTCATTTGCTAACACAATAGCTATATGAAAATATATACTCTGTGCTCCCTTTATCCAGTTGAGATAGACTTTAATTACCGGTTACTTTGCATGTTTTCCATCCCTATTCATAGTTTCTCCCTTATATGCATCACACATCAATATATTCGACATGTTTTTAGTTGAAACCTTAGCTTGAGCTATGCCAACTCTTGTTGCGGCTTATTTAATTTGTAGTGACTTTATTGATCTATATTTTGACTTTCCATAGTATTTGGCATTTTTCCCCACTACATATTAACTTGAAACCATTTTTTGTTAGATTTTAATATGATTTGTGTTTCAAGTCCTACATTGCATTCTTAGGTCAACACAGTTGCATAAACAAACGTTTTAGCTTCCACCATAGTGTTCAAAATGTCCAATATCCTGTATCGACCAATGAGTATATACATTACTATATTATTCTTAAAGAAACAGCAGCGAGATTGAAATTAAACTATCAATATAGATATGTTACCATGGTTTTTTAGGTTATTATTAATAATGGCAAATGTGGGAAATTCATATGCAGATTGGGGGTCACTTCTTCAGTTTTTTTAATACTGGCAAAGACGGGTAGTTTATATACATAAAAGTAAAGATGTACTACAATTTTAGCAATTTATAAGCTAAAGATGTACTAAACCGTCATTTTAAAACTATAAGGTTTGTACCATCTAAACAGTAAATAGCTTTCCAGAACCTTGGTTTTTCTCCAATACATTTTCTCAAAGACTCGGGCAATATTTGTGTGGCAGAACCGCCCAAATTAACTCGGCTAAAGCACACTTAAGTCGCCTGACATGCGATCGTGCACCTTAATCAAGCCAATTTGATCGTCTGTCGGATTCTTTCCGATGAAACCACGCTACAGGATCGCGAAAGCGGACTCACCCGAGAGTGAGCGGTTGCAGAGATTACAACAGTCCATTCTTTTAACAAGTGCATAAGTTTATTACAACAAAAGAGTTCGAAATTCAACACAAGTTTGCAAAGTGTTTAGCAGCGGAAATAAACAACAGTAACTAAACGTCGACGCCCGACACCGTGACGAAGCCGGTCACGACATCAGTAACCTCCATCCTCGCCGTCCGAGGAGGGAGCCCACTCGACCGTCCATCCCGAAGGGAGCTGGGAGGGCCAAGCGGTACCTTCTTCCACAACAAAACCTGAAAAGATAAGCCACAACAAGGCTGAGCGACTACGCTCAACAAGACTTACCCGTCGGTGGTACTAATCCACCAACACCTAGACATGCAGGTTGTTTGGCCAGAGGGGTTGTTTTGTGAAAAGCAACTAGTGGTGGATCCTTACTTTCAACATTTTAGCCATGAGTTCTAGTTCATTAACCATTCTACATTTGCAACTCATACTGAACAAGCATGGTTATACAAACAATTAATAGAAAACATCAGCATTAACATCATCAACATGTCCTCTTCTTACTCAGTGTAGCATAGTGATCAAGTAGTCTCAAGCTGTGAGAGGCAGAAGAATCGATCCGAGTTTTAACCATGCATGGTGGAAATAATCCCACGACATCCACTCACCACAAAGGATAGCTTCACTTGTCCACTGTCCCCGTCAATTCCCAGGCGCGTGTCAGGTCCAAACCGCCTTTGGCATGCAATGCTCCATAGTCCCGGTCTCTACCGTACTATGACCGCACTTGCACCCACATGATGCACCATGAGAACTATGTTCCAAGGACAACAGGGGTATAAGCCACTTGCCGGTTCAATCAGGTATTAGGCTTCCCCATCCCATACTAGGTATGAGATTAGTACTATTCAAACACTTGATAACGAACACTAGCACATCTCGACCTTAGTCAAATTCATTTAGACAGACGGGGAATCCATCGACCACCAAAACAATTCACAAGACCCTGCCCCGTCCATCGTCCTTATAGTTGTTGCAAAAAGAAAGCAAGCGACTCCTATAACTCGCGAGTGACAGGAAATCACTCGACTTTTACCGAGTCCTATTTAAGCAAAGCAGCTACTCAAGATTCTGTTATACTTGTATTCAGAAGAAAGGAACCTAGGATCATGCAACTAGAGTTTCCAAACAACTCCTGTAAGCGTAAATGCACAAACATTAATAACAGAAGGCATGCACAAGTTTAGAAAAAACCGGGTTATGCTTCGGGGCTTGCCTTCACATGCTAAGTTAGCTTGAGGGCCTTCGGCGGGTTCAGCAACGAGCTCTGCTCCGGCTTGGAGTAGCTCTGCAGCAAGGTCCTCGTCAAGCACTTGATGCAGCTCGTAGGTGCCGTCGGCAACGCTCAGTTCTACACGAGATGCAATGCAAGGATAAGACACTTAGACGGTGATTTCAACTGTATTTGCAAGGATTTAAACCTAAAACTGTAGCAAAACTATAGGAAAAGGTGTGAAACTTATTTTATTGGATTCTACTCAGAACGAGGATTCCAACCAAAGTGATTTCACATTTTTCTAATTTTTCCTCAATTTAAGATGTAATTTCCAAGTTTCTGTCGATTTAAATCGAGTTAAAAGAGTCGGATCGGGGAAAACTTACGATCTGACCCTTAGACTTATGGAATAACTATACCGGGATCCTCAGATTTAACATAGAGAAGTCCTCGGAATTTAATACAGATACCCTCGGTCAAAAGAAAAGACACAACCGAGCCCTCTAGCGAGGCGGACAACACTCGGGTGAGGCAGACAAGGTCCAGTCATTTTCGCGGACGATTCAGGGTCGGGAAGAGCTGGAAAGGGGTCGGCAGCTCACCTCCAGTCCTACTGACGAGGTCTCAGGGTCGGGAAGAAACAAGCTGAGGTGGAACGAGGAACAACAGCGGCTCGGGTTTGCGTCGCGGAAACTGGCGGCGGCGATCCGGCGAGACAGGGGCCTCAGAGGCTCCTTGAGCAGGTCGGCGAGCTCTTCGAATGGGTCGGCGAGCTCCAGGCGACCAAGGTGAAGCTGATGGTGACGAAGTCGCTGTGCGGGCTGGCCGGAGTGGCAGCTCCAAGTGCGGCGGTGAGTGCGGTGGAGAAAAACAGAGCAGGTAGTGCGGCAATGGCAGTGGTGGCGAAGGGAACTCTGGTAAGAGGCTTCGGTAACTTTTTATAGATGCACAGAAGTGTTCAGAGGAAGGAAACGAGCTCGAGCGTGCGAGAGGATAAGATCGAGGGAGAAGGAAGTGCTCTGTCGCGGTGGTGATTGGTCGGCACCTCCACTGGCGAGCTCGGACGCAATCTTGCCCTGGTTGGGTAGTAAGGATTTGGGGCTGGGGGCAAAGCGAGTTTGCTGGGCATGCGGATCTGCTAGGTCTGTGCGCGCGTGTGGTCACGTCACGCTAGTGACTGGTCGAAGGCATGCGCCGGTGAGCTTCGGCGGTGTGGCGTTCGCGGAGAGGGGAGAGGTGGAGCGGGATTGGGCGCTGGGGATTCGGAACAGAGAGGAGGGATGGCCTGCTGGCGCGATTGGGCAGTGCTAGCGCTGTCCCATCACGTCACGGCTGCGGGTTGGTTGCCGGCGAGCTACCGGTGGTGGCGTGCCACGCGGCGACGTCGCACAGGGTGCTCTTGTTCGGGGCGCGAAGAGAATAGAGCAGGTACTTGCTTTGCAACTCTTCTCCAAAAATTTGAACCGCCGCCAATTGAACCCTTTAACAAGTTTCTATCCTTGAACCCGTGCACAACTTTGCCAAAAGAAGTTAGATCAAGATCGCAACGCATTGGAGTAAAAAGGCTCCAAGGTTGAACTTGTCTCACAGATTTAGTGCTCTGGCTGGCTAAGGAAAAACAAAAGTTGAGAACCAAGGTTGCTGGTCTTTAACTAGTTGGACAACTTTCTTATTGGTGAAACTTAAAGTTGTTGTGCAAAAATGTGGTTTAGGATGTAAACAGCAGTTTAACTCCTTAAGGTCATTGTGGTCTTTTTGCTGTGAAAGCTGCTAATTCATCAGCTCAATAAGACTCTAAAGATCTTGCTGATCTTAACGATGTTCATTAGAGAGCTCAATCTTTACAATTTGACCAATAGATAAAACATACTTAGCATCCAAACGTGTTGTTAAACAATTACTTTAGATTATTTTTATAATGATAGAGCTAGGGTAATTTTTTTTATCGTGCCTTAGCACTTTTTCATTAAGAGAAAGGAGGTAGGGAAATTTAGAAATTAACTAGATCCAATAGCTATTGACGTTATCTATGATCTGAGTGTACAGAATTGATCATGGATGTTTTCCTTTTATTTTTGGATTTCTCTCTTTTCTTTTTGCATATCATAAGGATTATTTGAAGACTAATAATAAGTTATAGTAATATATTTAACTTATCGGGTTTAGACTATTCACATACAATAGTTTGTTTTTTTTTGGAAAAGTCAATTTTACTCCCCTCACCTCTCCATCCACTTAACCCCCTGAACAAAATTTAGACTCAGTGTACTCCCTTGAACTATTTCATTTGGTCCAATCTACCCCCTAATTAGATTTATCTTTTTTATTTCTCCGTATATGAGTTGAATTTTGAGTTCAAATTTTGTGAGGTGTAACACCCCATCCTCCAAAGCCACACCGCTCAGCCCTTCCGAGGGGCGGGCACGTGTACACATGGCGCCCTGTTTACACTTTCATCCTCGCTTCGTGTAAAAGGGTTAACCCAAAGGTGCTATGGCTTGTGGACAATGGTTTATAAGTTGGCTCCATGTTGACGCTCGTTATTGACACACTTTTACCCCTATCTATTTTTAATAATGACATGAATTTAATATCTAAACACTATTGATCATACCTAATAAACTGGTTATTTTCACATGTGCAATATATTTTGGAGGATGTTCTATTTTTGTAGGAAATTGGATCTAAAGGTACATTTTTGAATAAATCCTGAAACAAGCAACGAACTAGACAAAGACGAAGGCTAATGGGCCCAAGAATAGCCTAGACTGATTGGTCTATAGGGGCTCAAGCCGATTGGCCCAGGGTCCCTGGCACCTCTCAAGCTTGTTTTTGGCAAGCAATCTTTCGAGATGACTTAAGGGCTAAGTTTGTGAAGATATGGCAAGAATCAGTTCAGGATCAAAGAGGATCAAGAGGAGATTTGGAAAGTTATCAAAGGTCAATCTCATCCCGAAGTTATTGACGTGCCAGGCCCACATGCAAGTGAAAATAAGACTCCAGAGCATCTAAGAAGACTTGGGGATGAAGCAGGACGTGAGAGGGCAAAAGGAAGGCCTAGGCTGATTGGCCTGGACCCTCCCAGGCCGATTGGCAGCCTTGGGGTTCCCTTCGCCCCCTCGCCTTCCAATTTTTACCACATGCTCTCTAGACTATAAATACCCCGAAAATCCACCGAGCCCCATATCAAAGACGACGTACTCGACGTGAAGCAGTAGAAAAGCAAAAGAAGCTTGAGCGACACTTCTTCGGAGAGCTGAGGGCCGTGCAATTGTCTAGGGATTGGCATAGCTAAGCCCTAGCTAGATCCACGCTAAAGTTCTGGAGCTAGGAGTCATCAAGATCAAAGGTAGGATTCCGGTGATGATCTTGTGATGTACAATCATTCATGGTGAAGTACTAGATGTGTTCATGTTCTTAGCGATTAAGTATCTGCTTCTATGGTTTTATGCTCCTTTTGAGTTTGCTTGCTTTTCAATCTATGATCGATGATAGATTGCTTAGAGTGTTCTGGTGGTCGTGGTGATCGGATTTGCATGCCTAATCTACTGATGAGTATAACATGTTCTTTTGATCATGCCCTTAACCTGTTTGCACTGATAGAGGTGATCGTGATAGTATCTTTCTTGTGTAAGGTGGGGGGGTTTCGGGAGCCGGACTAGAGGTGTAGATGTAAAGATGCTTTTTACTAATATCATATCTGTGTTGCTTTGCTATCCATGCTCAGAATTACAACATATGCATAGTCTAGGTTGCTCTATGAGGAATATGGGTACCCCATGGGTCCCCACCGACCAGGATACTAGCCGGTCCTGACAAGTGGGCCCGCTCGATCAGAACGTGCACGCCAAGAACGTGAAGATATTTGGAGCACAAGTCAAGGAGGTCGGACGATTCAAATTAGCCCGGATGTTGCGGGATACTTGTTGTAATCCAACTCATATTGCTTTCCATGTAACAACCGACTCGATTACATTAAAACTGGCTTGTAACGCTAACAGGAGATGGACGGCTACCTCTCCAACAAACCGAAAAATTTTGTGGATGATCTAGAAAAACTTTACAGGCAAAGGAGATATTTAGCACAAGCAAGAAAGCTAGAGATTATAGAAACTTCAGCTATTAAAGAAGAATTGGAAGTGTCAAAAACATCATCATCATCATCATCTACTCCAGAGTCGACACCACTAGCAAGTCCAAGAGGGTTGCCTGTCGCACAAAAAGTCCCAATAGCACCAGCAATGAGAGATCAACCTGAGCCAGAGCGCACTATTGGGGAGCTGTGCATTCTGGACATCACTGATTTACCTATCCATGTGCTGAATAACATTGGGCTGCCATTCACGATCAATATTCCAACACTAAGGATGGTGCAGAGTTCACCATTCACTGGTAAGGAGGATGCTAATTTTCATCTACAAGCGTTTACTCAGCTATGCAACATCTTCGATATGGCTGGAGTTAACAAGAATCAACTTAGAGCAAGGTTGTTTCCCTACTCTCTACTTGGAAGAGCGCTTCAATGGTTTTATTCTCTACCGCTAGCAACAATTTAGAATTGGGATGAGTTGATGAAAGCCTTCATAGTAGAACATTATTCGCCAGCCAAGACTCATAATCTGAGAATAGATACCTTTGCTCAGTATGCCACTAAGAACATTGCTGAAGCCTATGAGCGCTTCTGTGACTATGTCCATGCAGTTCCACATTATAAGTTTTCGAGGGAGGATCTAGTCCAGAAGTTCTATCAAGGGCTGAAGCATCAAGGGTAATCATTGACGCATTGGCTGGAGGATCCATCATCAACCTCACCCCAACCCAAGCTTTCAAGTTATTCAAGGCATGTTGGGTTGAGCTGTGGCTTTTGGAAAAGTATCCATGAGCTATGGGCCGTGGAAAAGTAGTTGTGAGCCATGAGCTATGGCATGTGGAAAAGCCGTCTGGTGGAATAGCTGTGGCTTTTGGGAGCAGACCCCACATGTGATTCATAGGGTGTGTTTGGTTGAGCTATGGCTTTTGGAAAAGTAGGTGTGAGCTGTAGGATGTGGAAAAGTAACTGTGAGCTGTGGGCTGTGTGGAAAAGCCATTTAGTGGAACAGTTGTGGATTTTGGGAGTAGACCCCACATGCCATTCTAGACCACCCCACTCAACCATCTCCCTCTCACTGACGAGCGGACCCCGCTCATCAGCTCCTTTGTTTTTCTCCAGTTGCACGGGACCAAGACAGGAGCCGCGCCCGCACTGGCCGCCGGGGGCTCGAGGACCCACCGCTCGGGAGCAAGCCAGCCGAAGACCCACCTTATTGCTGGCGATGTTGGAGCTGCTAGAGGGGAGGGCTCCACCGGTGAGCCCGAGGTAGTAGAGGGGCGCCGACCGCCGAGGTTGGAGAGGGCCCTCGACCAGAGGGGAGCTCCTAGCGCCGGCAAGGGGGGTGCGGCAACCCACTAGTCGGGGCTACCTGCTGCACCTTGTGCCCGGAGGAGAAGAGGGGCCAGCCAGGGGTCACCGGGGAGTCACGGGGAGGGGCTGCCGGGGATCTGCGGGAAAGGGAGGCCGGCCAAGCGGGGAGGTGTCGCTGGGGAGTCGCGGGGAGGGGCGTTGGGGATCCGCGGGGAGGGGTAGCTAGCCAAGCAGGGAGGTGCTACTGAGGAACTGTGGGGAGGGGTTTCTGGGGAGCCGCGGGGAGGGGCCGCCCTAGCGTTGCCTTCGGCATGCTATCGCGCGGGGATGGGAGGATGTCGCAGGTGGGAGAAGAGGGGGTCGCAGGTGGGAGACGAAGGGAAAAAAGAAATGAACCGGTACATCATAATCAGTGGTAGGTGGGTAAATTTCATGAAATCTCCAATCCACAGCCGGCCACAGCACCTAGTTGGCTGATATGGAAAATGAACTACATGGAAGCTGCTTTCTTGAAAGTACCTAGGAGGAAGTTGTCCCCTTTGGTTGGCTTTTTGCTTTTTTTGAAGCCACAACACCTAAATAGCTAAACCAAAGGGACCCTCAAGAAGGTTGCAGACAATGATACGTGGGCATCATCTGGGTGCCTGTTCATAGTTCAACCAGTTGGAAATTCTCAAGGTGTGTTGCAGATGTGGAATGATCAACTACTCAAAGGAAAGATCGACTCGCTGATGAGGAGACTGGAGAAGATGGAGATACAAGAAGCTCAAGCTATAGACCTGAAGGTAGCATAGCAAGATCAACATATGAAGAGTGTGGTGACTATGGCCATGTCAGGAACAACTATCCAGAGGAAGCAAATTTGCTAGATTACATGAAGAAGGAAGAGTGGTTTCCACATTCCAACTATCGGTATGGACAGAATATGCCTCAGTTCAATGCAAGCTCATTCATCCCGAACACAGTGCCTCTACGCATTCAGCTGAAGGAGTTTGTGGAGAAGGCAAGATCAACAAAGAAACTATCACTAAGTTCAAGGCTATGGAATAGGTTCTAGAAAATATTGATAGCAAGGTGACAGAGGTTGGAAGTTCGTACCACCATGTGAGGAACATGATGAAGATGCTGGAGACTCAAGTTACACAATTAGCTAGGCATTTGACAAGCAATGAAGAGACAACTAAAGCTATTCAGACTCGCTCAGGCAAAAAAAAGAAGATCCTGAATGTTCGATGGGAGCTAGGAAGCCTAAACCAGCTAAAATTTGTTTAAGTTGTGCGCAGGTTGAACATTAATATGCTATTGCTGGACGTTCTACAAGTTACAACCTACGCTCGCTCCTTGAAGGATATACTGATGAACAAGTGAGAGATCCCGCAGTTCACTACAGATCACAAAGATCACAGAAGAGTGCAGTATTGCGATTGCTAATCAAGCTCTTAAGAAGAAAAGAGACCCGGGATGTCCAACCATCCCATGTTCAATTGGAACGCTGATGTCCAAAAGAGCATTATGTGATCTTAGCGTGAGTGTGAGCGTCATGCCTAAAGCAATGTTCGAGAAGCTACGTCTACCGGAATCGGAACCAACTGCTCTGTGCCTGGAGTTGGTGAACAATACCGTTCGCTATCCTAAAAGCATCGCTGAAGACGTAACTGTGATGATCAGGAATCACTTTGTCCCTGTTGACTTTGTGATACTCGAGATGGGAGAAGGAGCTAAATTTCTACTCATACAGGGAAGGTCGTTCCTGAAGACCGCAAGAGCAAACATAAATGTTGGGAAGGGCGAGATCAAGTTCGATATTAATGGCACGCTAAGCGCATTCAAGTTTTGTCCACGCTTTGAGGTACGCAACATGATTTCTAGCCAGTATATACCACCACATCATTGTGTCAAGAAAGAGGAGAAGAACAAGAAGGCAGAAGAAAACAAGCTAGCGCAAGTTGTTGCTATTTGTCTAGAAGAAGACGGAATGCCACCCTATGAAGACCAAAAAGGTAGCCAAGCCTATGCCTGCACCGAAACCCAAGATGGTGCAGAAGTGGGTGCCAAAGACTATAGCGCCGACATTAAGCACTAGTCCGAAGTGAAGAATTGAAGAGTCTAGCTATAGACTATAAACGAAGCACTTTGTGGGAGGCAACTCGATCATCGAGTCAAGAATAAGCTACTAGGAGGATCACCCTGAAGTCATTTGAATTTTCAAGTAAGTGACTCACAGATTTTGCTACGTCATATCTGATAAACATTTAATAAGTGGAACCTTTAGCCAAGATAATTTTTGGATCTTAATTCGCTCGTTCGTTTTCTATTATTCTCTTTTTCATAAACCAATGATGTGAGCCATCCCAAGTTTTATTTGTTTTTTCTTGGAAAACTAGAACCAAATATCTAGATCCTATCAGACTTTTCATCTTGATCATGATGATTAGCCTAACTTGTTTCTCATGATAAACACATGAGTAGAGCCCGCGTTGTTTTTACTTTGTAAATTTTGACGCATGCTAGGACTCGCGTAACCCCAGGATTTTGGTTTGCTTAAACTTGAAAAAATTATTAGTTTTCCTAGAATTAGAATTTTTCTCGACCTCTTTTAATTTATTTTATTCTAAATCCCTACCTTATTTTGTGCCAAGACTAGAACCTAAACCCACTACCCCGCAATTGAAATCGAAATTGCTTCATCTCAATTCATGAGCATGAACGATACCAGTGCAACCAAAATTAATGTAGTCAGAAATCTTTTCGACTTACATTTGTTTTTGATGATTCAAAACTCGTCTAAGATAGATTTGAACTCATTGCTAGCTCTGAGTTAATTTTTAATTTTTGAAATTAGAGGAGGATTAAGCATCTAAACATGATTTGGAGGTTTTTGAGCTTCATTAACACTAATGGTTTGATTTGAGATCACGTGAATCATTATGGAGACACTCCTGCCTACTACCACATGCAAAAGAATACAAAGGAGTGGGCAGCCATGCCTCTTTGTGCAGGTCACAAGACAAGATGATGGGCATAATTGAAGAAAGGACAAACCTATGACACATAGGTACCAAATAACGAGCAAGGTGACAACATTTTCAATCCAAAGGAGTGGAGGAGGTTGGTTGGACTGTGCATTCACGTGAAGGAGCTGAAAATTTAGTGCAATAATGGCCAAGCAAGCATGGGAAGAAAGGAGACAAGGAGGGGACACGATCAGCCTGGTGTGTCTTAGGCTGATCGGCCTAAGCTCCTTCTAAGCCCCTCACGCCCCCTTTGGTAGGTAAGCCATTCTCTCACTTGTTCGTCATATTTTTCATCCAAAATACCAAACAACACAGCACATAGCCTCTGAAAAATTTGAGAACCAAAACTCTATCAAAAATTCCAGCCACCAAAAATTTTAGCAAGCACCTTTTGTTAGTCTTTGCTCTTGTGCATATTTTTCGTCGGCAAGAAACCCCGGCGGAGTGTTTTTCTTGAAGTGTGCAGCAATGAAGAACATTTGAAGGCTTTTCCGGAGGTCAAGCAAGTCACAATCATCAGCTGAGGCAACATCTACGTCAAGCGCTTCGTGGCGGCACTCAGTCTCTGAGTTGCCGTGGGGCAACGACATCGACATGGTGCCACCCCGGAGTGGCCGAATGCTTCTCGACGGGATGCGGGAAACTAGAAGCTCTTCCATGCAGCTTGATGAACCATGTGGAATAGCCAAAGCCGCACCACAAACGTCAAGGAGAGCAACTCGCTCCCAAAGTGGCTTCACCGAGAAGAAGTCAGAGTACGGCTTCACAATAAAAAGCAAGGATGAAGAGGAGAGGCTGAAAAATATTGAAGGAAGAATAGTTGCCAACCACGACTTTGACGATGATTTAATTCAGAAGATTGGGTTTCACAATGATATTTACAAGCTTCTGAGCAACATTGGTTGGATGCAATTTGCTCTCAACAGCCCCGTCAACGTACGGTTGGATGTGGCAGTTGGGATGTTCATGACCATGGTCATGAGGTGGAACGAAGAAGGGAATGCACAAATTCCATGCCTATCATTTAGAATAAAGGATGAAGAGAAGATTATCACACTTGAAGGCATTATTGTTAGGGACAGATCCCAGTACCCGCAAGGAAGGAAGAAGATGAACTCCTACTAGGATTCCTCTGTAATCCTACTAGGACTTATACCATGTTATCCTACTAGGACTCCTCCTTGGAACCAACTAGTAATCCTGCCCCCTGGAGTATATCAAGGAGGGTAGGGGTACCTAGATCGGCAGCTCATAACCATCATCAATAACCAACAATCAGGCTATACAACACCCAAGTGCAGGGCGCAATATACAACACCTCAAATAGGATGTAGGGTATTACGCTACTCTGGTGGCCCGAACCTGTATAAATCCGTGTCTTGTGCCCTTATTTTTACCTTCGAGTTTCAGGTTCGACGATCCCCCACCAACCAATCTACTATCTCGGGATACCCCTTGGTAGGTTGCTAGGTATAAAACTGTGGCGGATCCACTTCGAATTTACTTGGTCAAACATGATTTAGCCGCCTGATACGCGACGCTCATGCCTAAGCCGAGTAGACACGAAGTGCCGTTGGATTTCCTCCGATTTAACCACTTAAACAGGACCCTTTTAGCAGACTCACACGAAGGTGAGCGGTTCCAGAGAGTACAACAAGTCCACCGAGTTAACAACTTAACCACTTAGTTTGGTTATGAATAAACATCAGAGTTTTACAGGGTTTTCAGAAAAGACAACAGAAGGTAAAACCACTAGCGAAAGCAAAACGTCGGGGTCGGACGTCCCTGGGAAGGCCATCCGGGACATCACTGATCCCTCTCCTCGCCGTCCGAGGAGGGATCCCACTCGACCGTCCAACCCGGAGGGAGCTGGGGCGGCCAAGTGCCAGCAGGAGAAGGGTCGGGAGCAGCAACTTCACCTGAAAAACAGGAGCCACAACAAGGCTGAGCTACTAAGCTCAACAAGACTTAACCGACAGGAGTAAAGGTACTCCACACTTCTAGACATGCAGGGCTTTTTGGCTGAGGGGTTTGTTTGCCAAAAGCACTAAGTAAAACCCTATTTTCAAGTTTTAGCTCCGGTTCTAAGTTCATTAACCGATCTAGGTTTTGCAACCTATTCTAAGAAATCATAGAACCAAATCAAGGTATGTATAAATCAACAAAACCATGTCATCATCAGATTCCTCATTTACTTAGGGTGACATAGCGATCGAGCAATCTCAAGCTGTGAGAGGCAGACGAATCGATTCGAGTTCTTTTAACCATGCACGGTGAATCTAAGCTCACGACATCCGCGCACCCGGAGGTCGCTTCCTGTGTCGGCCTTCCCCATCAATCCCCTAACCCGTGTCGGGCCCATTTCCTTTGGTGCAAGGTTCCACAGACCCGGCCTCTGCCGTTCTGTGACCACGCTTGCCACCACGTGCGACAACCAGCAGGGGAAACTCCGTTCCAAGAACAATGGGGCGACCGCTCACGTTCAGGTTCAATCCGGTACTCGGCTTCCTCATCCCATACTAAGTATGAGGTTAGTACTTTCAAACACTTGATCACGAACACCACCACTGTCGGGCCTTAGCAAGTTTTCATAGACAGACGGGGCGATCATCCGACCACCAAAGAGTTACCCAAACCCTGCCCCGTCCATCGTCCTTACAGTCGTAACAGAAGGGTAGACATCCAACTCCTACAACTCGCGAGTGACAGGAAATCACTCGGCTTTTACCGTCTCCTAATTAAGCAAGCAGCTACTCGGTCCAACAGTTAGTGTTCAAATCATGGGAAACTAAGTCATGCATCTAGGGTTTCAAACAACTCCTATACGTAAATGCACAAGCATGTTTTAAGGAAGGCATGCGCAAGTTTGGAAAACAACACAGGGTTTTCATGCAACCGGGGCTTGCCTTCGAGCAAGGAGGAAGAGAGCTGCTCGACTTCGGGGGCGGCTTCGGCTTCAGCGGGCAGGAGCTCAGCTACACCGTCGTCTTCTGGCGCCGGGTGCAGCTCGTAGAAGCCGTCGGCGAGGCGCAGCTCTACACGAATGCAATGCATTAGTTAGTATAGACGGTTATTTCAACAGCAACACTTGCAAGTCTGACCCCAGAAACTCGCGACAAAGAGCAGGAGGGTGGGGAGGTTCAAGGGAGCTGGTGGAGATCAAGAGGTAAGGGTCAGGAAAGGAACTTATGATCTGATCCTTAAACTAGAGGATTTGGTATGCTAGGGATCCTCAGACTCAATCGCTGAAGGGTTCCCAAGTTTACACATACACCCTCGGGTTGAAGAAAAAGATCACAGCCGAGCCCTCGGGCGAGGCGGATAAGGGTCGGCGGAACAGATAGGGTCGGGCGAGACGGAACCGGGGTCGGGCGGATTAGAGGGGTCGGGCGAAGCGGACTGGGGTCGGCAGCTTACCTTCTTCCTACAAGGAAAGCTTGGGGTCGGGAAGAAACAGACTTGGGCGGAGAGGCTAAGGTTTTGAACAACGGCTATGTCCGGCAGTGCTCCGGCGGCGGCGGTGCTTCTTGTGGATCACAAGTGAGCTCTTACGCAGCACGGAGGAGCAAGCGGCTGGATGGTTTGGGGAAAACGGAGTGGAGCAGAGAGGAGAGTTCCTCAAGAACTTAGGGTGTGGCGCTGGGAGCTCGAGCAGGGAGCAAGAGAAATGGCGGAAGGCAGCAATGGCGGAGGGAACTCCGGCGGGGCTCGCGCATTCCCTTTTATAGCGGCTGGGACGGGGGAAGGGAAGCGGCGCAGGAGTGAGAAGGGGAGCGGCGCGAAGGCCGGGGAAGAAGCAATGGAGTGCTCTGCCTGGGCGGCGATTGAGTGACGAGGGCGGTGGTGCAGGACTTCGGGGATGATGCCAGCGGTCATTGGGCTCTGGCGTCAGGGCGGCGCAGGAGCGGGTGTGCTGGTGGTTGAGATTTGGCGGAGGCAGGCGTCGTCGTGCAGTAGATTTGATGGAAGTGACCGGGTTGACGGCGCTAGAATCGAGGGCGCACAGGTGAGAAGACAGGCAGCCGCGGGCGCGCGGGCGAGCACGGAGCAACAGATTGTCGGGCGGCTTCTGACAGGGCGGGGAAAGGAGCTGTCGCTGCCGTGGTCGGGGTTGGCGAAGGAGGAATCGTCGGGTAGCGAAGACCAGGCGGCACGACTGTGTTCGAAGTGACGGAAAAGACGGGCGACATCGGCTCTGCGGCCGGGATCTGGCGATGTGATGATGGGCGCGGGAGGCGAGGCGTTGCAGAAAGGTTGCAGAGGGGCTTCCGCTGCAATTGGGGAATGGGGCGTGAGAATCCATTCGGTCGTGGGCCAGAGACGAGGCTGAGCGGCGAGCGTTGGAGAAGTTGAGCCACGCGGCGGGGAGACTCTGAAGCGGGCATGCAACTCGAGTGCGCCTGTCGCGGAAGATCTGGGGAAAAAGATCTCGCGGGTCCACCGGTCAGATAGAACGGGCGTTTTTGGAAGGACTTAGAAGGATCCGACGGTGGGCTGGGTTTGGCGGGGTCGGAACCGGAGCGAAGCGGGGAGGGGTCGGGACCGGTCGGGAGGTTGAACACTTAACTTAGGTGCGGAAAACTAGACAGGTGATCAGGGGCTCAGATTAAGATTAACTGGGAAGATTTGGGGCCGGTCGTCATAAAAACACTGACAATTACAAAACTGTTGGGTTTCAATCCACAGGCCCAAGAGTTTGGAGAAGTAGAAGAAGAAGACTTGAAGGAGTTTTGGAAGAATATTTCCAAGGAAGATAATAGGCAAAGGAAAAACATTTGCAACCCCATCCTAAGATATTTCATTTCTAGATGAGCCATCGTGTCTCGGGGAGGATGAAGGAGACCAAGATTACTGATTACGAGATTAAATGGCTTTATTGTGCAGTAGTGGGGAAGTAAGTAATTGACCCCTCTCAAATGATGATCAATAGATGACTTGCTGAAGCAACATCCGGAACCGGAACTATTGGTTTAGGATGCTACCTCACAATGATAGCATCAAGTTTGAAACCAGATATTGAAAGGACCCCCAAGTGGTTAATAAAAGCAGAAAGCATAGATGCTAGGACTATGAAAAATGCACATTTGATTGTTGGCGACGATGAAAAAGGCTATACAGTTGGAGTCACCAATGTTAAATTGCCCGATAGAAGGCTGGGAATATATCATGTGGGCAAAACCAGCTGGAGAGAAGAGGGAATATTAATTCACGCAAAGAAAGACAAAAAAGGGAAATGGATTGATGAAGGCTCATCCTCCCAAACAGCTCCAGAAGTACCATTATCTCCACACAGCTCAAGCTACTAGCAGACTGAGTTCCAGAGTGCACCTAGCTACGAGGGAGTTCGGGAAGGATGGCAGTAGCAGCAGTGGCCAGACGCGTCGGCAGAGGCATGGGCACAAGGCCCATATTCATAGCTAGGATATCAGCAGCCAACATACCCACCACCACCACCATATGCTTATCATGGTTTTCTACCACCTCCCTACCAGGGACGTCCCTCGCATGCTACACTATCTTCTTAGTTTAGCCACCTGCCACAGCCACAGAGAGGTGCATGCACCATAGGCACATACGTGCACAGTAATTTACAAGATGCAGATACTATGAGGCAAGCCACCGACAGAATTGAAAAAGGAAACATGAGCATCGCTTATCAGTTCGTTATAATGGGAATTGTGCCTCCAGATTAGTATCAAGGTGGAGCGCAGGAGCACTATGAGTAGGGATTTTACGAGCACCAGCAGCAAGAGGAGCCACATTATGAGCTGCTGCATGATGATTTGGATTGAAGACAAAGCGACCAAATAAATACGCACACATGTGGTTTGAGTTTTCTTTTCTTTCATTTATTTATTTATTTCAGCATGTGTGTTGGGTGTCTGTAGTATTTTCTATTTTATTTTCTCTTTATTATCAGTTTGTGAGTTTATTTCACCATGGCATGCCTAAATAAAAAATACATCACCTGAACCTATATGTGATTAATTGTTATGGTTTTAGTTCTTGTCATGTTGAAAGATGATGATTGTTGCCACTTTGTTTAATTTTTATACTTGGTTATTGCACCATTGAACTAATGCTCTCTAACACGATCTGAAATTGACTTAAATACCAGCTTATCTTTTTGTGGAGGTTATTGTTGGGGATAGATCCCTATTACCTGCAAGGAACGAAGAAGACAGACTCCTACTAGGATTCCTCTGTAACCATGTAATCCTACTAGGACTCCTCCTTATAACCAACTAGTAATCTTGCCCCTTGGAGTATATCAAGGAGGGCAGAGCTACCTAGATTGGCATCTTAGAATCATCATCAATAGCCAATAATCAAGCTACACAACACCCAAGCGTAGGGCGCAATATACAGCACCCCAAACAGGATGTAGGGTATTACGCTACTCTGGTGGCTCGAACCTGTATAAATCTGGTGTCTTGTGCCCTCGCTTTTACCTTCGAGTTCCATGTCCGACGATCCCCCACCAACCAATCTACTACCTCGGGATACCCCTCGGTAGGTTGCCGGGTATAAAACACTGACAGCTGGTGCGCCAGGTAGTGGAGATCATCGAGATCATCGGGCGAGCTTGAAGGACCTCATCATCAAAATTGATCTACTTGACAAGAAGCAAGTCGCCGAGTTCCAATTCGAAACGGAGTGCGGAGTGGAGCAATTCACCTACCCCTGATCGTCTCCAAGCATCAAGATCGAGATGGAATATAATTGGATGGTGTAAAGAAGGAATCCTACAGGGAATCGATTTCCTTAGTCGAGTCCGAGTGGAGACCAACTTTGTTGATCGGAGACGGAAAAGCACGCCAAACATCAAAATAAATAAACAACTGTCGTTGTTCCCTTTAGCGCTGGAAATCAATGGTGTACTCAGCTATATGCATGCCAAAAAAGCTACCAGAAGGACTTCGGCTTGCGTAGCAACACCAACAAATCTATGACGATGTGATCAACTACTTCTGCTACCCTAACGTCTGGCCGCATCAAGTCGCCGATGACTACTCGTCTCTACTAGAAAACTAGTCAAGAACGGTCTACTTCGAGTACTCATCTCGACTAGAAAACTAGTCGAGGACGGTCTACTTCCACTACTCGTCTCGACTAGAAAGCTAGTCGATGGCGGATTCCATGTGATTAACAACAACTAGTCGAAATCGACTCTAACTAGTTGGCTTCATCGACTCTAACTAGTTGGCTTCATCAATAATCGACACAGCTTCATCGACAATCGTCCACAAATCAAGCTAAGTCACTTTTTTAATTCTTTTATATAAATTTTTCAGCTTGTTTTCCGCATGTAGGGCAACGCGCAGAGTACTTATTTGTGTACGCCTCTCGACAGGAATTACCCTCCAGAGCTACACTTCGCCGATTATTCCTGGGGCATGTTGACTGACAACCACATGCTTGGTACACCAGACTATGGAGGCTATGGCCACAGGTTTGGTGCACTGAGTTTCGAAGGCTCCACTATGGGTTTGGTACATCGAATTATGGAGGCCATAGCCACAGATTTGATGCACTGAATATTGCAGGCTCACAACGGCTACACCCTAAGGAGGCACAAATCCTATGCGCGGCAACACGCGCTCTTCTCGCCAAAAGGCAGACAAGTCTCAGTGACTACTTTAAGCGCAATTGCGCTCTCTTTTTGTCGTAATGCCAACTAATTCTTTTAAATGTCTTCTCTTAGCAGTCGCCAATATCCTTGAGCAAAACACGCCTTAATTCGTGATAGCCTTGGATCTTCTATCATGCCTAAATGCTAGGACGTGAGACAAAGATCTCATACGTAGTGGCAATGGCTAAACAGGGATTGGGAGTGTAAACATAATAGGCTAATTACTTAGAAAAATATGGTCGAAACAAGAGCATGACACACAACATTTATATTATATTCATCACTGAATAAATTTCAATAGTTTTAAATTCTACAAATATGCTACATAATGTATACATCTTTTTTTTTAGGTCAAGCTTCGGTGATGACTCTCCCGGACACTCAGCGTACCTATAACGGCTCCGCTAGCTCCCTGGCTCGGGAGCTAAGCGCCAATTACTACTCAGAATGTCTCCAATGGCTCAGCTAGCTTCCAATCTCGGGGGCTAAGTGCCAAATAACTACTTAACATGGCTTCTACAGCTCACCTAGCGCGTAAGCTCGGGGGCTGGACGCCGCAATACTACTCGGATGATGACTTGCATGAAGACTAAAGACCCTCGGATTGATTATTAATAATTCCAAGGCTCGGGGGATGATAAGCTACACCTAACAACTGATTTTTTTCAAGATGAAAGAAGAAGATTCAAGATTTTATTGACCCTCAACCTGATTCTTCGATTCAACCAAGGTTCAAGGGCTGCTCCATATGGAGTGCGACTTCCACCACCCTCCATATCACATTCCAGAGATGAAGATTACAAAATCAAGACGATCAAGGGCTTGAGCACACCATAGCCTCATGGAAGCTTTTAGGAAGTTTGAAGATTCAGCCAGACAAAGTACTCAAAGAGCACCAAAACTACTCGGCAAGAATCTAAAAAGTACTCAAGGCTGCTGTATTCGACTATGATGTGCTCGGGGGCTTGTTAGAGTATATCATGGAGGGTAGAGGTACCCAGATCGGTAGCTCAGAACCATCATCAATAGCCAACAATCAGGCTACACAACACCCAAGCGCAGGGCGCAATATAGAACACCCCAAACAGGACATAGGGTATTATGCTACTCTGGCGGCCTGAACCTGTATAAATGTGTGTCTTGTGTCCTCGCTTTTACCTTCATGTTCCAGGTTCGACAATCCCCCACCAACCAATCTACTACCTTAGGATACCCCTCGGTAGGTTACCGGGTACAAAACACCGACAATTAGGATAATTTGGACCCATATATTTATTTATTGCTCTCTCTTTTAAATGGATCAAAGGCTCTTTTATTTTTAAATATCATTACTCTGAGCTTGTCAATAATACTTCTTGCAACTGCTCTACCTATCCAAAACTAAATATTTATGATATGATGAACTATAGATTGCAAGATTTATTTTTGGGTGAATTGATTTAGGATTTATTTATGTGGTATGAGACTTAAAAGCTTGTCATTTCTTTGTGTAACCTTTTATTGCTAGCCTTTTTATCCATGCATTGTGAATTTCTACACTGGAAATCTCACAAACCTCGCTGGGCATCCAAACCTAAACCCAAATATATCATTTTTGCCTTGACCACAACCCAATATGAGTATGCAAATATTTCGATAAAGATTCAAAAGAATAATCAGTGCCTTTTCTAGAAAATCGAGACCAGCAGGCAACCACTAGTATGTGGAATAAAAAGTGAAGGAAACGAAGGTTAGAAAGGGCCAGGCCAATCAGCCGGGGTGTTTTCCCCTCTGCCGCTTCTAAAATTTAACGTGGAAGTCCCTCCAGAGGAATAAATTAATTTTTTTGCAGAAGATTTAAGATTTTGGTACTTACATCAGCAGTTTACTTTTCTTTCTTTTCATGCTCGAGGACGAGCATCATGTCAGCATAGGGGGGAGAGTCATCATATTATCTCTGACTACTGTTGAGTAAGTATTATATTGCAAAGAGTTGTAAGGAGCAAAAAGAAAAAAATTATGGAAAAAGAAAGAAAAAGGAAAAAGGAAAAAAATGAGAAGAAGAAAAAGAGAAATAAGGTACTCCTCAGTTCTTTAAGCTTCATAAAAGTCCCCAGTGCTTTCAAGATTAAGGATTATTCCATACTCATTTTCCAATCATGTGCAATCCGATTAGGAGAACTTCATCTATGTCTCGCGATCACCCTTTACCCTTGCACATGTCCACTATCTAAATGTGTGTGTTCATTCTCCCCCTCTCCATAAGCAATTATTTTCGATGACCTTTCTGACAAGTCTTAGTAAGATCCATCAGAAGTCTTTCTTGTTTTGATAATATGCTGATTATAATATTTTTGCTAGGACTAACCTTCCCACAGATCTAGATAAAGCCTTACACATATTATATGAGTGATGACAAGTTTGAGAGTTCTAGCATAGGTTTGAGAGACTTGATGAGCTGAGAGAACAATGAGCAATTGCAATGAAGTTTAAATTGTTGATCTCAGTTCAGTTTCATTTTGAAAAAGTTTTATTGAAAATCTTATGAGGTTTGTTTAAATTTGAGAGCTAAGAGAATTAATTTATTGTAGGATGTGCTTAAATGATATCTACCCTCCATATTAGAAAAGGTTGGTTACAACTTGAATACTAATTGAAAAATCCTATGAGAGTATTATGTTTTCTTGTGTGTGATCAAGTGTAGGATTGAACACCGAAAGGAAACACTGCTTTCTATTGAAGACTTACTCGAGGATGAGCCAAGTTTAAGTATGGGGGGATTGTTGACACTCGTTATTGACATACTTGTGTGAGATATAGATGATACCCAGTCGATGCATCAGCTCTCAATGGTAGTGCTCTAATGTTAAGATTCTGATGGCAAGCAATACGAGAGGCAGGGGTAAAGATCTATTGGACCTAGCATATATAACACAAATAAAGCATGCAAGATCTAACCAGCCTATACAATCAGATAACTGGTGAACGCTTAAATAAGATCAAGTAGCTGATAAAGACACCTAAACAGATCTAGGACGTTCGAAACCTGTGAGCGCTTGATAAAACTAAGAGCTCGATATGATGCAACTTAATAAAATCAAACAACTCGATAACTGTGAGCAACGTCAAAGATAAATAGAATATTGGACAAAGCCTAAAAAGTTATATTTGCGATCTAAGTTAACTCGATAACTAGCCACACGATAAAAGATCAGAATATTGGATGATGCCTAGAAAGTTCTGATACAGATAATGTGATGATCGGGTGACGGTACTTACAAGCTCGCCTGAGATCGAAGCCAATGCAGCCCTGCGTGCAAGAAGAAACTCGTGATTTCTACCCTACTCCTACTCCTAGGGTTTTGGTGGTGTGGTGCCGAAAGGTTGTATTGATTGATTGATGATTATTCATTACAAGGCTAATGGGTTTATATTTATACCATGGAGCAAACTAAAATCCTAGTCGGTTATGACATGAACCGGTACCAACAAATCTAAAAACTACTAAAGATAAATCTCCACGCTTTCTCTTATTTAGTGGAGTTGGTTTTGCTTCGAATTGGATTCCTCCCAATCTTCTATCGGCTTCTAGACTCCGGTCACCCGTGACTATCTTTAGGCAATGTAGAGTTATCAACAAACTTTCTTCTGCAAATTCATCGGCTATTAGAACCTTATCCTCATCGGAGTTGACTCTGGTCAAAAACCAGTGTCAACACATGCCCCCCAATTTTGAAATATAATATAATGTTCCAAAATTCTCTTCTCTTCTCAGCACTTTCACAGGTTCCGAGCCGATATTCTTCCGAAAAGAATCATTGCCGTAATCATAATCTGTTTTCTTCAGATTTTTTGATAACACCCCACCCTCATTGTACGGGATTCACCCTGCGTAAATTGTTATATAACTGCTCTATCCCATTCGTCTTCTTCACATCAACAACAGCTAGCCGCCATAGCCAAAAAATCATTCCTCTTTCATGCTCTCGGCGATTACTCCATCGTTCTTTGTCACCGTCAAGCTCCAATCGTCAAGACGCTCCAGATTAGCAATGGCAACGCTATCTTCCGTTCTACATGTACCATGTATGTTCATTATCATTTCCCTTTCCTAGATCCAATCTGGTCATTGCGCACTGAACCCTTGCTTTTGCTCGATCCCTAACCCCCTTGTAGGAGCTTAGGAATAACCTCCTAATCCCCATAGCTGATACTCAAGCAGACTACTTTCTGGGTCCGATGGGCAACGAGGATCCGATAGATTTCATAAATGCAGAAACTCAGAGGGTTCCTTTCAAGCATGCCACCATGAATCTGTCAGATTTGAAAAGCACCTTCCGTTCATGGCCAAGCAAAATCCCTAGTTGGAGATCCTAGTACCTTCGTATGGTAGCCAAAAAGGAAAACAATTGGGAGGACTCTAGAATCAACCACTACATCAAACTCTCTATAGCAGAAATGAATAAGAATGAGCCGTTGCTAGTAGCCACCGCATATTTTTGGTCTAACGCTTTGAAGGTGTTTCTATTTGGCCATGGCCCAATGTCCCCAAGCCTACTCGATGTGTTTATGCTGACAGGTCTGGATGTCACGACCCTAATTGACCCTTTCACTTTGGGGACCAGACCTTCTTATAAGGTAAAATCAAAGAGCCAGAATGGATGGTTAGGATACATTTCTTCGTATAGCAAAGCGCCTGGCATAATTACTGACGAAGAGCATGTCTTTTTACGGAATATGTGGCTGGAGAAATTTTTATTCTGTGGATCCACTGCAGGCCCTATGGCCAACATGTTAGTCTTTGCAGAACATTTATATCAAAGCAAAAGACTTCCCCTTGGAACCTTCCTACTCAAATCCGTATACCGTTTGATGCACCATACAGCAATTAAATTGCGAACAAGTGAAGCTATTGGTGCGGGTGGTCCATGGTAGTTTTTTCAACTTTGGCTCATTGTTTATATTGCCAAGGGTCAAGGAATAAATCTCCCAGCATGCAGCTTCCCTAATGATTATGCCGAAGGGGAAGAAGAATCCCGGCGCCGATCTGAATCTTATGGAGAAGCATCTTCAAGTGTTGCACGTTGTTCTCTATCAGCACCAGAAACATCCCAACTGTTCAGACTCTTTTACTTTGGCTTTGAAGAGAATGCCATCACCTGGTGTGCTTATGCACATATTCACGAGTTCGAACTTCCATAGCACTCTATCTTTTCAAAGACTGGCAATAAGGAATTGATCACATCAACCTTTAAATCAACTGTGATCCCTTGCATTCTTCCAGTAGGTTTTGCCAACGGCCGATCTCATAAGCCTTCTTATGAGTTATATCATCCTTCAGCCTTGGCTCATCAACTTGGATATGGCCAAGTCCCAATGGGCTTATTCTTTATTGATAAAGTGAAAGTAAGGGACACAGTCACTACCAGCTCAGAATATGCTTGCTCGGTTGCATTGACTTCATCACTGCCTCCATTCAAGTTGCAACATTGGAATGGCACTGAAGTGTCATCTGAATCGTTTGACCAGTGGTGGAATGAATGGAAAAGTCATTTGATGAATCAAGCCGTAACTCATTATTGCAAAAGGCTTTTCCCCGGCTATGCATCATCTGATGGGGAGGTAATTATCACACACATTTCAATTCCTTTCTTTTCTTTAGTTTGTCTAATCACCTCATATCCTTCCAGGAAATTGACACTGATGCTCCCCTTGTGAGCATAAGTGCTGAGCCGATTGCTTATGCTCCTCCCACAACACATCCAGTCTTGGGAGCCGATGCCCCCCCAAGTTTTTGATTTGCTCAAAGCTTCTACGACAGGTAAGCGTAGGCTACCCTCCAAGCTACTGAGTAGAAAGAAAAAGAAGGCCATTGCCTCATCAAGCACACCTCCAAGATCTAGATCTCCATCGGCTTTGGTAATATACTGATAATCCAGTCTTCTTTTATTAATTTACTCTTTTCACCAATATCTTCCCCTGATTGTTTTTTGCAGAGAAATCCTCCCAGAGGAATGCAAATGCCATCAGTCAATGATGCACTAGTAGACCCACAACAAGAGATGGCACCAATGGAAGAAGAAACTCATATCCAATTGAAGAAATTGGTCACAGAGGTATAACTCCTACCAACTTATTCTGCTCATCACATTTGCGTACTAACATCTCAATTTACTCAGCTAGTTTTGGGAGTATCGACTTCAGCGTCGGCATCAGCATCAGCATCGGCTCCTCCGTTGAACACATAAATTCCAGAAGATAACTCTGTGACGAGCCGGCAACAATCGCCAAGTCAAGACAATATCTTGGTAATATCTATCTTCAATTGTTACTAGCCATGTCTCAGCACCTACATGTTCTAATTCATATTTATCTTTAGGGAGAACCATCGGTCGATGAGGAATCAACCTAGCTAGAAACACCTCCAACGGCTATGCAATCACCGAGAATTACAGCCAATGAGGAAGACCCTAAAAACGGTACCCAATGGCAAGAAACTCCTGAACAGGTATGCAGATTTTGTGCACTCATTGAGACACTAAATTCTTTATCTAATCAATTTTCTCCACAAGCTGCCAATCCATCATTGTTGGATCTCTTCTCATTCAGCATAGAAGAATTTCCAGATGAAGAAGACATCAGCTCAAGCCATCCATGAAGCATAAGAGATCAGCTATTGGCCATCTTGCAGCTACTTCGTCAAGGAACATCTATTCTGTTAGAAAACATAGAGCCGATGCAGAAGCTATATAGGCAAATCGAGACCCAGCTAACTGAAGATTTGGCAGTAGCATTGACTCCTACAGCATTTATTGAATCATACTATTTTCAAGTCCAAGAAGCCAAAAACCGCATAGGCGATCGACAAACCTTTCAACAGGCTGCGACTCAATTAAAAACCGATCTGCTAAAGGCTAAAGAGCTTAAACAACAAGATAATGAGCTAGCTGCCTCTTCTCTCACTGCAAAACAGAGTTTGAAGGATCTGGAGGCCAAACGGGATGAACTGACATAGGAGTTGAACCAAGTTGAGCAGGATATCGTGACAGCAAGAAATCAAGTTGACAAATATTCCACTATCATCCAGGAAAACAAGGAAGAACTGTCCAGCTCCATCAAACAAGTTCGCCAACAACATCAGCAAATTAGGGAAGTCTCAGGATCTAACGAAGATGATCTTCAATTCATAGCCAACGTTAATCATATTTGCCTACGAGCGATAGAGGCCATTGAAAGGGCGTTGTAAAGAACAATCAATCCACCTTTGAATTTACTTGCAACATGTGTGTGATTACTTTACCCTTTGAAAGTGACCTTTAAATACCACCTTTACTTCCCTTGACTCGACGTAATGAATTTTCTTTACCCCTTTAGGTCAAGCCAAATGTCACGACAACACTATTGAACTTGGTGAATTGTGAAAGCTGAAATATTCTTGCCATTACACCTCACAAGCTCCCTGTATCGCTTTGGCTGCACACCAGCGATCATGCTATAAATAGACCACCAGCGCTAGCACTTCCCACCACCAAGAACCATGGCTCAAAGAATATGACTCGTAGGCTGGAAGCACATAATATTTGAAGCTCGTAGAGGATCCATAACCACCAGATAGAAGAATTCTCATGAAATAGAATAGGATGCTCCTTCCCTTCACAGCCTCTTTTGCAAGATATGGAGGTTATGATGCAAGAAGAATCTTCGTGACGTACCTCCACGCCATCTCCAATGAGCTTCTCGAAGATGCCGGGGCAGAAGGACACCATCCCTCATCAAACTTGCGCTTCCTCTTATATTTCTCATTCATTTTTTTGTTCTAAAGGTGATATCTCAAGATATCAGCTATCCAGCGACGATCAACATAATCATCAGGTCTTGTAATCCATCAGTTATGAAAAATTTCGCATGATAAAGCTCTTTCTTCCTTCAAATAATACACATATATTTTTATTTTTCTGTGCTAAAGGTAATATCAATAGATATCGGCTATCTAAGGCGATGAATATTACATCAGCTTTTTACATATTGTCAGCTTTGACCTATCACCTATGGATACAACTATCTAATAGGCAAGCCGACATAATCACTCGTATTTGTTTTACTCCTCCTTATCGGCTTCTTGGCCTGACTGAAATAGGAACTGTGTAGCATCCATGAATTCATCCTCTTCCCAAGCTTTACCAGATAAGCAGCGTACTTTGTTAGACTCCCAACAAGGAATATCGGCTGAAGCAATGATAGCAATTTCATCCGCTAGCATGATTTCCACCATATCTACATCCCATTGAATCAGTAGTTGATGCATCGTGGACAAAATACAGCAACTTGCATGGATCCAATCTCAACCCAGAAGAAGATTGTATGAACCTTTGCCATCGATGACAACGAATGTAGTAAGCAGGGTTTTGCTACCAATCGTCAATTCGATATTTAGGATCCCTTTATCTTCTGATCTCTTCCCTTCAAAGTCTTTCAGGATCATGTTTATCTTGATCAAGTCTTCTGGACCTTTTCCAAGCTTACGGTAAGTAGCATATGGCATTATATTCACCGCAGCACCACCATCAACCAGCATCTTGTCCATCGACCAACTGTCAACATGACCTTTCAGACACAAAGGCATGAGGTGGCGGTGCCTCTCATCCTTGGGTTTCTCAAATACAGCTTTCTAAGCCGGTAACACCAATTGGGCAACTTCCTCTTCATCTCTATGACATATCCCAAATTCAGCAGGTAAAATAAAGACCATATTAATTTCAGTCGATACCTCTTTGCCTTTATCCGCTTGCTTGACGTGCCACTCCTGATTGTGTTCCTTAAAGCGTAGGCATTGAACCCTCCTTCTTTGAGTCTTGGTCAACCCTTATGAGCACCAACGCTCTCCAGGAATCAACTTCTCTTGACGTCTGATACGTTCCTCCTTGGACTCATCGATGACACTAGATTTGCACCTTGGCGGGTAGCTTAGCCTCTTATGCACAGATTGAACTTCCTTTTCCTCATCGGACTCCTCAACAACCCGACGGTGCCTTGATGACTGATATTCCAATCACTCATGCACCAATTGGCATTGTCTCCTAGACTCACGATAACCTTGATACTACGAACTGCACTCTGGGTAATCAACAGCCGAATGTAACCTCAACATTTCATTCCAGTAGTATTGGAAGAAAGGAAAGTTCCAATGTGACTCAAACTTGCTCCGATCATCATCTGCCCAAGCTTCCCAAACTTCCCGCCTACACTAGTACTTGTTGTTTAGCATCTTGGAAGTTACTTTAGGATTCCTAGCAGATCGGCTGGCTTCAGCCTCCTCTACTTCTTGAGACCAGATCACTTTGTTTTGTAGTCCTCAGCCGATATATGCACTCATGGATCCATTGCTCCAGATTCCTTAGCTCTCTGGGACATGAGAAGCGCTGATCGGAGTCTGGTTTCCTCTTTTCTATCAACTGGGGCAGCTTCTACCATGTTGACAGCTAGGAAAGGGTGCTTGTCAACCTTCATCACCTTCTTGTTGTCATCAACATTTAACCTTCCTTGTTCTATGGCGTTCTGAATCTGCTGACACAACACCTTGCAATCATTGGTGTGGTGTACAACAGAATTGTGTAGCTTGCAATACTTCCTCTTCTTAAGCTCCTTAGCTGATGGTATCTTATGACCTGGAGGAAATTTCATCTATCCTTCTTGCAGCAACAAGTCAAATATTTTATCAACCTTTGTAATGTCAAAGTCATATGTCTCTATATTAGTTTTAATCCACGGACACGAGACAGGCTTCTTGCTCTTGACCCACTCTGCTACACCAATCTCCCCTACTGCATCGAAGTCCTCATCAAATGAAACATATGCATTGAAATTGGAGACTCCATATTTGCCCCTACGCGTGTTCTAGAATCGGCTCTCATGAACCAAGACCTTATGCACTAGTTGTGCTAGGCTCTCAAAGTCTTGAGGAGCAAACTTTTCTTTGATTGGATCCAGCAGCCCTTGATAAGCTAATTCAACTAGCTGCCTATCAGTTAAGAATATATTATAACACTTATTGCGCACATCCCGAAACCTCTGGACAAAGGCAGCTACTATTTCCTTGTTCCTTTGCTTCATCATCATCAGATCCATAAACTTCATCTCTTGGGCTTCTACATAATAGTGCCTATGGAACAGTCTTTCCAAATCTTCCTAGTTGTTGATGGAATTGGGCGCCAATATTGAAAACCATGTAAAAGCAGGCCCAGTCAATGACAATGGGAACATACGCACTTTAAGTGCATCCATAGTAGCTGCTTCTCCGCATTGGACTAGGAATCACCTGACGTGCTCCCTTGTAGACATGTTGTCTTCTCCAGAAAACTTAGCAAAATCAGGAACACAGTACCGATGTGGCATCGCTACTTGATCAAACCATGCTGGGTATGGGCACTGGTATGTGTAGGATTGTTCCTTAGGCTTTAAACCAAATTGATTTGTAATTACTTCAGCAATCTTTGAAACCCAATCTTCATTAATCTTCCCATTTCCTTGTTGTGAATATGGAGAGGCTGGTGGTACAAATCCATCTGCAACTTGAGGTTGTCAAACATCAAACACAATGTGTCTGTCAGATGTAAAATCTAGCTATCTTGGTGGTGTCGAGTGTTGATTTGCAATCTGGATAGGAATTGACCCTGACTTTTGCTTTGGCTGGCCATCAGAAGGGCCGACCATAAGCTGTATCGCCAGCTGTCCGGAAGATGACTCTTGTGCACCACCTCCATAACCAGACATGTTAGTTGCATATCTCTTCCAGGAGTGCTTGCTGACATAATGCTTCACGACGTTCAAGATCATCTTTTGAATTTCATTCGTCAATACTCCAGTTTAGCTAATCAAAGCATTGTTGACCATCGAATTGATCTTGGACTGGAACTCAATGTCATCTTCCCATCCACATGACTTTTATCTCTAGGTGGTGGCATTGGTATTGGTAGAGGATTCTTCTTGTGAGCCATGTTGCAGTTCAGGCTAAACGATTGCAAACAAGCTACTTGGAACTTTTTAGTAGCATCTTATACTTCTTTCCTTTGTAATTCATCAAGCTTGTCCATGGTAATCTTAGCTGCCACAAACTCCTTGGGAGCTTTGGGATCGGATTGATCATCCCAAAGCTTGCCGGCCATCTAGTCGAAGTTGAGGCAACGAAGAGCACTAATGACATTTGTTGATTGTTTGTCCCACCGGGAGTGCCAAGAGTGTGTTGACACAAAATATGGACTTCAGGCTTTTGCATTGAACAACACAGAGGATCTGGGAGATCTGCTTAACTCCAGTGCAGGCTCCAAATTGAATCGTTAAGGTGCAAGGCGTGCAAGTCAATTTAACCTATAATTGACAAGGAAAACAATAAATTCCTAAGCTGATAGGTGGCTAAGCCTTCAAGCTCATTAACAAGCATTACTTTGAATAAACACCATAGCAGTTAAACCTTCAATGTAATCATGCGGTGTACATAAACGGAAACATTTATGGCATGTGCCATCAGCTATATGAGCCGATGGGCTAAGATAGGTGCAATATACAACAATAGCCATAAAAGAAAAGAGTCCTTGCTAACCATGTACATATCAGATAAACTAACATATCTTAGTTAATGTTATGAGACGTGTATTGAACTTAAACAAGGCAACACGGCTGAGAGGGCATTAACCTCTACCCATTAATATAAAAGATTAGAGCATAGTAGCAAAGACCTCTTGCCTACCACTTGCAAGCCAATTAAGCTAACAGATCTAATTAATGTCATGAGACGTATATTGAACTTAGACAAGGCAGCACGGCTGAGAGGACATTAACTTCGGCCCACTAACTTAACAGACTAGCTTGCGGCAGCAAGGCCTCGTATGCACACCTATCGGCTTCATGACATCATCACGCTTCTGTGAGACATGGATGATACCCAGCCGATGCATAGGCTCTCAATGGTAGCATTCTGACGTGAAGGATCTGGCGGCTAGCAATACGAGGGATAGGGGTAAAGATCTATCGGACCTAGCATATATAAACCAAATAAAGCATGCAAGATCTAACCATTCGATACGATCAGATAACTGATGAATGCTTAAACAAGATCAAGGAGCCAATAAAGACACCTAATCAGATCTAGGACGTTTGATAACTGTGAGCCCTTGATAAAACTAAGAGATCGATATGATGCAACTTAATAAAACCAAACAACTCAATAACTGTGAGCAACGTTGAAGATAAATAGAATATTGGACAAAGCCTAGACAGTTCTATTTGTGATCTAAGTTAACTCGATAACTAGCCACATGATAAAATATCAGAATATTGGATGATGCCTAGAAAGTTCTGATACGAATAACGTGATGATCAGGTGACGGTACTTACAAGCCCTCCTGAGATTGAAGCTGATGGAGCCCTGCGCAAAAAGCGTTGTTGTTCAGACTCGGCAACATACCAAGGGGTTACCCGAGGTAGTATTTTATGCATGGGGCTCGCCGAGATCAGGAACTCGAAGGTGAACTCGAACACACGATTTAGGCAGGTTTGGGCCGCTTATGTCGCGTAATACCCTACATCATGTGTGTTGGTTGGATTGTATTGATTGAACTTATCTGGAGGGGGTTCTTGCCTCGCCTTATATTGCCGGGGGCAGGGTTACAGGTCAGTTATTTACAAGAGTACTAGTCAGATTCGACTAGAGAATCCTACTCTAATTACTACGAGTAGTTTCCTAATTCGCGACTAGTTCTTGCCCTCCATGTAGACCACGTCGTCCTGCACCATAGTTTCCATGTCTAACGCGTCTCGGTGTACAGCCCCGTATTGTAGGACTGTCCAAACCTTCTAGTAGGCTCATAGATGTATGGCTGACAAGAAGAAACTTGTCGGTTTCTACTCTACTCCGACTCCTAGGGTTTTGGCGGTGTGATACCGAAAGGTTGTATTGATTGATTGATGATTATTCATTACAAGGCTCATGGGTTTATACTTATATCCTGGAGCAAACTAAAATCCTAGTCGGTTATGACATGAACCAGTATAAAAAATCTGAAAACTACTAAAGATAAATCCCCACGCTTTCTCTTATTTGATGGAGTCGGTTTCGCTTCGGATTAGATCCCTCCCGGTCTTCTATCGGCTTCTGGACTCCAGTCACCCGTGACTATCTTTGGTCAATGCAGGGTCATCAACAGACTTTCTTCTGCAAATCCATTAGCTGTCAGAACCTTACCCTCATCGGTTGACTCTGATCAAAAATTGGTATCAACACATCCCGAAGCTATCGACGTGCCAGGCCCACATGCAAGTGAAAATAAGACTCCAGGGCACAAGGAAGGCCAAGGTCGATCGGCCTGGACCCTCCCAGGCCGATCGGCCTAAGGGTTTCCTTCGCCCCCTCGCTTTCCAATTTTTGCTACGTACTCTCCAGACTATAAATACCCTGAAAATTCACGGAGCCCCATATCAAATACGACATACTTGACGTGAAGCAGCAGAGAAGAAGAAGGAGCTTGAGGGACACCTCTTCAGAGAGCTGAGGGCTGTGCAATTGTCTAGGGATTAGCGTAGCTAAGCCCCGGCCGACATGATCACCCTGTGAGGAAGATCCACGATGAAGTTCTAGAGCTAGGAGCCATTAAGATCAAGGTAGGATCACGGTGGTGATCTTATGATGTACAATCATTTATGGTGAAGTAATAGATATGTTCATGTTCTTAGCGATCTAAGTATCTCCTTCTATGGTTTTATACTCTTTGGGGTTTGCTTGCTTTTCAATCTATGATCGACGATAGATTGCTTAGGGTGTTCTTGTGGTTGTGGTGACCGGATTTGCATGTATAATCTACCGATGAGTATATATAGCATGTTCTTTTGATCACGCCCTTAACCTGCTTACGCTGATAGAGGTGGTCGTGATAGAATCTTTCTTGTGTAAGATGGGAGGTTTTGGGAGCCGTACCAGAGGTGTAGATTTAAAGATAATTTTTACTAAGATCATATCTGTATTGTTTTGCTATCCATGCTCAGAATTACAACGTATGCATAGTCTAGGTTGCTCTAAATTGGTTACATGTGCTCTATCTGTTATCTATCTGTACATGCTTAGTAGATTGGATCCGAATCACTCATCAACACTAAGTTCATACTAACAATGCTAGTTGAAATAGATCTTGTGCTATAAGTTCCACGGATTGATAAACCTTGGGGGAATACTCTGAGGGAAGAGCTACAACTGATCCATGCACTTGCGGTTCATAAATTGGCATGCTAACTGCCGTCAACACTCCACCCTTGCTCAATTAGCAAGGTGGTACTAAACATGCGCACCTATACTCATGGACCACTACCAGGCCATATCCATATTAGGCTGGGTGTCACATACACCCTCCTCAAAGAACCTGACATCCTCGTCGATCCAACTCATCCACACTTGGGCAAATGTCCAGGAACATTCCATCTTAGCGCATGACCATACTTTCACTACCGGCGCCATATGCCATGCCGTGTGTCCCATCCAGAGCCGACACGCGCCATGCGCTATATGCTCGCACACTGACCCGTATGCGCAACCGTGAGGGTCAGCATTGATACCACTTGTAACAACCCATCCTCCAAAGCCGCACCGTCCAGCCCTTTCGAGGGGCGAGCACGCGTACACATAGCGCTCTGCTTACACTTTCATCCTTGCTTCGTGTAAAAGGGTTAACCCAAAGGTCGTATAGCTGGTGGACAAAGGCTTATAAGTTGACTTCACCCTTACTCAACTAGCTGGTACTAAACATGTGCACCTGCGCTCATGGGCCACTACCGGGCCATATCCATATTTGACCGGGTGTCACATGGGCAGATACAAAACATGATGCCTTATGTTAAAAAGTTATACTAATATTTTTTAAGGTTATTTTCATAGGTTAGGAATATTTAATATGAAATTAATATTAGATATACAAAACTGTATGAAAAGTAATCATGAAAAATTGCTAATGTATTTTTCTATGTAGAGTATCATGTTATAAGTCGATTGGCAAAATCTGAAACTAAAACTCAACTTTTACGCGAAGAAAAAAAGAGTGAAATATAATTAGGGGGTAGATTGGACCAAATGAAATAGTTCGGAGGAGTAAAATGAGCCTAAATTTTTCTTAGGGTGTTAAGCAAAATAAATTGGTGAGGGGAGTAAAGTGATTTTTTTCTTTTTTTTTTTTTGTGGCCATCGAAGAGAGAGATGATCCCATGCACCCATCATACTGATCGATCTCAGACAGTCAGTGAGACATGACCATCAAGCATATTAAACAAAGTTACATGATTGTACCATCACGTTGTTTTTCATGCTCTTATATATCCTGTTGTCCCGTGCTCTGACGGTCGGTAAAACATGACCATCAATCATTAAAGAAAGTTTAGGCTCAGGGAGGGGATACGATGGTAGCTAATAGCTACATGATTGTAAAACGTTTGTTCTTCACACACATCACGGTGTTTTTCATACTTAATTATCATGTGTTGTCCCGTGCTCAGTGACGGTCAGTAAAACATGACCATCAAGCAGCATTAAAAAAAGTCTAGGCTCAGGGAGGGGATACAATGTTACATGATTGTAAAACGTTTGTTCTTCACACACATCACGTTTTTTTCCATGCTTATCCAGTTGTCCCGTGATCTGATTCCAACCCAAAGATCCACCACTCCGCAAGCTACCTCGTCGACCTCATGTAGAACATGTGGCCCCACATGATCGTAAACTAATACGCTGTTCTTCTATGATCTTATAAAACTTCTATATGCATTTTTTATTATACTCCCTCCTTAAAATATAACTAAGGCTACATTTGGATTAAACTCCAAAATTCGGAATTGGTATTGGGTGCCATCAATATATATATATATATATTGTTTGCCGCCAATATATATCTATTGTTTGGATGCTCTGAGATTTGGAATAGGAAACTCACTCCAATACCAAGGGGTATTCGACTGCCGCCGAGTCCTCAACCTCTGTATTTACTGAAATTGCTCTCTCTCTCTCTCTCCCTCTCCCTCTCTCTTCCTCTCTCCCTCTCCCTCCCTCGCTCTCTCCCTCACATCTCTCCCTTGGGCCCCGACCTCCGGCATGGAGCTCTGAAGGAGGGTAGGGCGCGGCACAGGGCGGACGGATCTAGCATTGCAGTTCCGGCAGTTGACGGGGAAAGCTCGGGTGGAGGCAGACTGGATGTAGCTGCGGCGGCTCCAACGTGGAGGAGGACAGGGAGCAGGGCACGACCGTGGCATGGGGAACCATGGCATGGGGGAGCTCTGGGGTGGCGGCAAGAGCTCCTGCTTAGTGTGCTTATTATACGCAGGGGTGCTGCCGCTCACCTCCTCTCCATGGGTGGTGGCATGAGCTTCATGACTCGCCAATGAAGGACGGACAGCTTGACAAGCTTGGTTGAGCAGTGAAGATGGGGTTGCATGACCAAATTTCAATTTTATCCTTTTGCACATCCAAACAGGAATCGTATTGGCCTGCTTCCTATGGTTCCAAAAGGCAATGCATATATAGTCATCCAAATAATAGAATTCGAATTGTGCCCCATTGCAATATGATGCCTGATTTGGTATTAAAACCAAATCCAATGCCAAGCCCTCCAATATTGATATTCAAACATAGCTTAAGGTTTTTTTAATGGTTTTGCCCTCTCTTTTTTTAACTTTGTGGCATTATTACCCGTGACTATTCTAAGTAAACGGGATTTTGCCTTAGTCCTTAAGCATTTGCCAGTGTTTTAACCGTTTATTAGAGGTAAAATCACGAAGTTAACAAAAATGAATTCAACTGCCCCCAATAACTAATTAGTTTGCCCTAAACATGTAATTTAAGGATGTAGAGAATTTCCATGAGAATACGCAATATAGCGTTATAATATCCTAATACTTTAGTACTTGACACAAATTAAAGCGCCTATAGGAAATGAATACGAATCCGGTAGGAATCCAACAAAATTCCCTCGTTTATTCCAAATGGGGCCTGAATTTACGCGAGCAAACATTTATTTCTCTTATCAAGTTCTGTCTGCAGAGAGCAGCACCGTGGTATACAGTACAGTAATTATAATATACGTACAGAGAGAGAGAGAGAGAGAGAGAGAGAGAGAGAGAGATTGATCTGTGCATGCTATACTGTGACTCAGCAGGTGTATACGTTACTGTTTGATCAGTTGTGGCAGTCACTAACTCACTACTGTGCCCATCACATTGCACATGGTAAGTGGTGACTTACGGCGTATGGTCACTAATTAAATAGCAACAGAAGAGCATAATCAATAGTACCCGGCCTCGACGGGTTAAGATCGCATGTCTTCGTCCAACCGCGCGACGGGCACGAGAAAGCTGGCATTATTTATTTCTCGTTTCATTTCGCCCGTACCTTGGAAACCAATTATTCCAAATACAACATATAGTACATTCGGCAAAGAGAAGAGCAGACAGTTAAAAACGGACCGTTCACTTATACTTAAAACACGCTTCAATTCTCTTCTCGCGTCACGCTCCTCCATCCCCACGTCTAGCACACTCCCTGAAAAAGCTCAGCAATGGGGGCTACAATGTCTGCAATGCAATTGAAGGCCTGGTTTAGCGCATGTGCTACCCGGCTAGTACACTGTACTCAGATCCATCGGCCGTGAAAAAGTGAAAACACACAAAGCCTGAAACTTAAGCTTGAACAAGACTACCTTCAGCATTCCATTTGGATCGTCGGAGCTTTCGACCGTGCATACATCAATGCAATGTCCATGTACGTATATATCTGTTCCACACCAATGTCATTTTCCACAGCGCGCATTAATTGTTCAAAGTTACAAGTTAGTAACAGCATGTTTGCTTACCCTTTCAAAATGTAGTTCCTTATTTTTTTAACTTTGACCAACCATTATATTTATGAATTATAATATCAAACTAGATTCATTAAATAATCCACCATAAAATATATCTTTCTGATACTGTAGATGTTAATATATTTTTTTATAAATTTACTCAACAAATAAGTTTAACCTAGTACAAAACTAAAACGTGCTTATCTCTGAGCAAGAATTTGTCAGTTCAATATAATAATTTTGCATTGCTGTGCGTGCCTGCATCACCTTATGCGGTACCAGTAAAACCAAGAGGAAAAACACATGATCCCAAAGCACAAAACATGCATGGCTTAACCCTCTGAAAAAATTAAAAGAAGAGATAAATCAACGAAGCATGGAGGCTGGCTGCAGCAGCACGTACTGGATCAGCAGTTGAGCAGTGGTGGTGTAAAAGATGTGACCCAGGAGAGGACAAGAATTCAATCCCAATCCCTACTTCCCACTGAACAATCAATTCACTGCCACCTACTCCTCTTCCTCCCTTCTCGCAATTGCAATACGGATCAGGAGCCAATACACATGGTAATGGTATTGGTATGGCGCAAGGTACATATGCTTTTACACAGACACACCCATGCATTGCATGCCGCTGAGAGCAGTGCCGCTGCTCTGCATACATGGCTGCTCGCGCATGGCGGCACTTATTGCGCTGGCAACTTGGCAGTGCCCTTCCCCCCATCACCTACCTGCTGCTGCTCGCCATTAACCCCCTCCTTCGAGTTCTTTATTCTCCAAGCCTATAAATCCGCCATTGCTCGCACTCCATCCCTCGCCATTGGAGCAAGCAAGCTCGCTAGCTGGCTATAGGTAGTACTGGTGGCAGTCTTGCTTGGTTCTCATTCCTCGATCTCCTTATAATAACAATGGGTAGTAGGGAGGTGCTCGGTGCGCCGCCGCCGACGACGCTGGGGGCCAATAAGAACAAGATGGTGTACCACTACCACCGGTTCATAGGCCACCTCCCGCTCCTCCTCGCCGGCGCGGCGCTCGTCGCCGCGGCCCCGCGGCTGTCGGCGGCGCTGCCGTCCCCGGCGAACAAGCTGCTGGCGCACGGCCTCCTGAGGGAGCTTGCCGCCCTGGGCGTTAGCGCGCCGGCGCTGGCGGTGGCCTGCTGGGCGGCGGCGGTGGCGGCGTGGGCGTACGCCGTGTCGCGCCCCCGGCCCGTGTACCTCGTCGAACTCTCCGGGTACGTCGCCGGCGAGCACCACGAGGCGTCCCGTGCCAAGACGATCGCGCACTTCGGTCGGTGCGGGCGGTTCAGCGACGAGAGCATGGCGTTCCAGAAGCGGATGCTGGAGCGGTCGGGGCTCGGGGAGCGGACCCACTTCCCGTCGTCACTGGTGAGCGTGCCCGTGGACATGTGCCTCCGCACGGCGCGGGAGGAGTCCCACGCCGTCATCTTCGGCGTCGTCGAGGACGTGCTCCGGCGCGCCGCCGTGAGCGCCGCCGACGTCGGCGTGCTCATCTTCAACTCCAGCCTGCTCAGCACCACGCCGTCCTTCACCTCGCTCATCGCCAACCGCTACGGCATGCGGCACGACGTCGTCAGCCACAACCTCAGCGGCATGGGGTGTAGCGCCGGCATCATCGCCATCGACCTCGCCAAGCGCCTGCTACAGGTACTGAGGGGGTGTTTTCTTCCCGTGTCTTATTTTTAGCACGTGTCACATCGAATGTTTAGATACTAATTAGGAGTAGTAAACGTAGACTATTTACAAAACCAATTACATAAGTGGAATCTAAACGGCGAGACGAATCTATTAAGCCTAATTAAGCCCAATTAATCCATCATTAGCAAATATTTACTGTAGCAACACATTGTCAAATCATGGACTAATTAGGCTTAATAGATTCGTCTCGCCGTTTAGATTCGTCTTATGTAATGGGTTTTGTAAATAGTCTACGTTTAATACTCCTAATTAGTATCTAAACATTCGATGTGACGGGTGCTAAAGTTTAGCAAGTGGAAGAAAACAGGCCCTGAATTACGCTGTGTCTTAATTCTGGCACCCGTCTTAAATTCTTGATCATGGCTAGCTGTACAGTACGATCCTTGCGTGCATGCACCCGGGCACGATAACCGAGGCCATAACTTGTGACCAATGAGTGGCCAGCATGGACGTACGGCATTCAGATTCGGATGGAATGAATGAGAGCATGTGATGATGCTGTACAAATGTATCCAAATATTTGTGGCCACGAATCATTTGACCATTCATCTTAGTCAAAAATTTATTATAAATATACAAAATATAAGTCAGAACTTATAATATGGTAAAGTAAGGGACAAACAAAACTAATAATACTTGCATATGTTTTAATAAGACGAATAGTCAAATATCTCAATAGCGACAAATATTTTGATACAGGGGTGCAGTAGATTGAAAATCTAACAATATGCATCATGCTGAAGCTTAACTATGAATTATGAGATAATCTACGTCAAAAAAAGAATCTATGAGATAAACCAAAATTACCAAATACAAGGAAAACGAAAATTTACTAGATTCTTAATTTTATTGGGATGACAAAAAATGGCGATTCATGCATTCCATAACTAAATATACTGTACAGCACACAGCGTGCAACAGTGTTTTGGCATCTCACTGATTTTGATCGCAGTGGGTCCCTTTACTTGTTCTGAGCCCATAAATGGGGTAGATGACCACGATCAGCCTAGTAACGCGTGAGATCACAGACAATGGCAGCAATGCCCTTGAGTGTTTCCCCTCTTCAGCGCAAGAGAACAGCCTCTGGCTTGCAAAATTTAAATAGAAAGGCTCAGCTGCATTGCATGCGCACAGTTTACCCTTTGCAGCTAGTATAGGTCCGGTTCCTTCTTATTTCCATGTCTATATGGTCCTGTTTGGAAACCGTGGCCGGGAGAAGCGCTTCCTATATAAGGTGTATAAATATTAAAATAGGCGCTTTTTTTGAAAAGCGGCTTTGAACCAGCTTCTGCGTTTCACTACAAATGGAGGTAGTGGGGAGAAGCGCGACCAAAAAAAGCTGAAAAAGCAAGTTATTTGGCTTCTAGTTTCAGCTTATTTTGACCATAAGCTGGATTTAAGTTGTTCCAAATAGGACTTATATAGTTTTGGTGTGCTCTTTCCACCTTGTTACAGCTAGGTTCTCCCTCCTGTGATAAACGAGTAATGTTTTAGACATCTCATGGTCCCAAAATAGCTTTGACAATAAAATTCTTTTATAATATACTCCGTCCATAAACTAACTAGCTTATCCTAAACGTCCCTCTGTCCATAAACTAACTAGTTTGTTCTAAACATCGTATATTTATGGGCGGAGGGAGTACTTTTAACACAGATAAAAAAATCTTATTGTGGAAACGACTTTTGATACAAATCTACACGTACCATTCTCAAATGTCAAGACTTAACACACTAAAAGTAATATATAGCAAAAATTTAGACTTCAACAAGAAAATAATTTGTGGCATTCAGTAGCAAATCTTAGTTGTGTCCATCTAAATATAAGAATCTTTGCCCATTGGGTTGTTATTGTGACTTCCGCCGTCCTATCTGTATGTACGAATGTTTGGGACCAATACAGGGCCTTCAACCTATATACCACTTTGACCGCTACTTCTTTTTTTTCTCATAGAAAAATCATCGTAAAACTTTGTAACTTACTCATGAAAACTTGTGAAAATTACTTATATCATGGAAGAAAAAAAATACATAATCTGAAGACGTACAGTGGTAAAATTTGGACAGTTCCTTTTTTACCACAGGAGAAATTCTCGAAATAATGCCAAACATTAATCAGTACCGAAAATACCTGTTGGTGCCTCCATGTGGGGTGGAGTCAATCGGTACACTCCACAGTGTCCGCCGCGTAAAAGCTTTAACAGCACACATGCTTGGAACGGCGGAGAGCACATGGCGTTTTTTACAGCCATGTGCCGCTGCCTGCCCTACTAGCTCCTTCCTTCATCACGTATTGTACAGACTATCACAGAGATTTCTCCTGTCTTGGAGATTAGTTGTGCCGGTCAAGGGCTGGATCAGGAAGAACATGGCCCTGCTCCCCTGCTGCATGACCATGCATGTAGTTTTGTTCTTACCGCGGTTATTAGTTAATGATCAGCTCCGGATCCGATCAGTCAACAGTGTGAAATGATCAGTTCGGCGGTAGCAGGAGGCCAGGAGCTAGTACGTAGTAAATGGTCTGACAAGGGACAGGCCCTTCATGTCTACAGGCTACTACGGCTGATACATAGCTGGGCCGATCTGACCGGCTGGTCAATACAAAACCTACTGCTAGCTAGTGTGTAGGTGCTCTGGCGATTTTGGCTACTGGTTACAGTGGCTGTCCGTCCATTCAAACTACGGAGCTGTTTGGAAGGAGGGTTAAATTTTAATCCCGTCACAACAAATATTTTGACACTAATTAGGTGTATTAAACTTAGATTAATTACAAAACTAATTACACAACCTCTAAGTTAAATCGCAAGACAAATCTATTAAGTCTAATTAGTCCATGATTTGACAATGTGGTGCTACAGTAACCATTCGCTAATGATGGATTAATTAGGCTTAATAGATTCGTCTCGCGATTTAGCCTAGGGGTTCTGCAATTAGTTTTGTAATTAGCTTATGTTTAGTCCACCTAATTAGTATCGAACATCCAATGTGACAGGGCTAAAGTTTAGCCCCTAGTATCCAAACACCCCTACCGTATACCGAAAGAGAGGAATATCACCATGTATTTGATGCTCCGTACTGCACCGTCCATGGCGAAATGGGAGCTAATTGTAAGGTTCATGTACACAACCAACACACAAGACACGACGTGTAACTTGATGCATGCTGCTAGCAACCCATAACGTTGACGATTTGCCACCATATGTGCAGGTGCACCCGGACACGTACGCGCTGGTGGTGAGCACGGAGAACATCACCCTGAACGCGTACATGGGCAACAACCGCCCCATGCTGGTGACCAACACGCTGTTCCGCGTCGGCGGCGCCGCCATCCTCCTCTCCAACCGCGCCGCCGACCGCCGCCGCGGCAAGTACCAGCTCATCCACACGGTGCGCACCCACCGCGGCGCGCACGACCAGAGCTTCGGCTGCGTGACGCAGGAGGAGGACGACGCCGGGTGCGTCGGCGTCTCCCTCTCCAAGGAGCTCATGGTGGTCGCCGGCGAGGCCCTCCGCACCAACATCACCACGCTGGGGCCCCTCGTCCTCCCCATGTCCGAGCAGCTCCGCTTCCTCGCCACCGTCGTCCTCAACCGCGTCTTCCGCGCCAGGGTCCGCGCCTACCTCCCCGACTTCAAGCTCGCCTTCGAGCACTTCTGCATCCACGCCGGCGGGAGGGCGGTGCTGGACACCATAGAGAAGAACCTCGAGCTCAGCGCATGGCACATGGAGCCCTCCAGGATGACGCTCTGCCGCTTCGGCAACACCTCCAGCAGCTCGCTCTGGTACGAGCTAGCCTACAGCGAGGCCAAGGGGAGGATCCGGAAGGGAGACCGGGTGTGGCAGATCGCATTCGGATCAGGGTTCAAGTGCAACAGCGCCGTCTGGAAGGCGCTCCGGACGGTGGAGGGAGGCGAGGAGGGCAACCCGTGGACGCCGGAGCTCGACGTGCTCCCCATCCAAGTGCCCAAGGTCTCGCCCATCGACGAGACCGCATACACGTTCCCCGATGGGGTCACCTACAAGGTTGCCGCCGTTGCTGGCTAAAATAATTAATTATATATTGCATACGTGAGCGCGTAGTGCGTGGTTTCTTTCTGATCATGCATGCGTGCGTGCATGTCATCTAAGCGAGGTCGAGGTCAAGAAGGAAGAAGAAGAAGCAGAAGCGCCGTCATTATATTGCCGGGCTTGATGATGATGGACCGGTGCCGGGCGTATTAGCTAGGGCTTGATGATTTGGTTACTATTTTGCAATGATTTGTAATGTAAAGCTTGATGAACTTGCGATGAAATTAATTCCGATTAATCCATCTTGCTATATCCTTGGTGTTTAATTGTTGGAGTGGGAGAACAAACGATCGTTGCCAGCGAATAAAAGACGTGGCGCCTTTTCCTCCACGAGTTACTGGCTTACTGCTCAGCATCTGCGTCTTCAAGCTTGGACCGCTGCCGTGAGGAGCGGAACTCGCGAAGCTGATCCTGCCCGCGCGCGCCAGCGCGCTTTCTGGCGCGACGACGGGAGTCAGCGAGCGGCCAGGTCCCGCGAGGGTCCACCGCGGCAAACGCCCCTGCTACGCGCCTGCGCCGGCACGCGGCACGTTTTTTTTTTTTCATTTTCTTTTCCTTTTTCTTTTTCTACTTTTTCATTCAATTATTTTTTCAGACCATTTATAATAAAGTAAATATTGCTACCGGTATAAGACATGTATAAGTTGTTTAACAATAGTCTTATAAATATTATAGCAAATGTTATGCATATAAGTTGTGTATATTATGAAAATTTTACTACAAAATTTATCACGTGATTTGGTGTTAGAAAAAAAAATTGCCTATAAACCGTGTACATAAGTTATAATTTTGTAAAAATGAAAATTCGAACGTATTCCTTAGGAATTGTATGCATAAGTACCACCAAAGTTGTGCTAAATAATTATCTCATAAGTTGTTAGTGTGAAGTTATGCATCTTATGTGTATAAGTTAATTATGGTATTCCAAAAATGAAAAGTTGCGGGAATTAAATTTTTCCAAAAATGGAAACTTCGAGGGAAGCAGAGGGGGATGTCGGAGATCGAGCGCTGGCAGCCCTCCTGGCGCGCGTGCGCTAATTAGAAGCGCCCAGCAGAACTTGGGGAAGGGGAGGAAGGGGTGGCCACTGCGCCGGGAGGAGGGGGGAGCGGACGACAGTGAGTCTAGCTGCAGGCCACGAGCGGCGGTTGGGTGGAGGGGGATCATGGTTATTAGCAATACGATTTGGATTTCTGGGTTTTGGGATTTCCATGGCTTGCGGGCTTAGAGGTGGTCGCCGTCTCGCCGATGGCAGCAGGTCCGGTGTTTGGTCACGGGTTGTAGGCGATGAGGTCGAATGGTGGAGGAGCCTGTTGGAGGTATGCCCTAGAGGCAATCATAGAGATGATGATATTCCATTTGTATCCATGATTTATATTGTGTTCCTTGAATATCCATTAAAGGCTACTTGAATTGATTTGCAATTATGTGAATTGTGTGTGAAACTCTTTACTTGTATGGTTATTCTAAAGTTGTCCCTACTCGGAGTTCATGTGAGGACACACATGAATATTAGACTAGCATATGTATTAGTTGATGACTATGTTTCACAAGTCATGGACATGGAGATGTTGAACTAATAATGTGGGCACATGTGGAGACATGTGCTAGGACTGACCCAACACGAGAAGTAGTTCTCTCTTTAAACAACATATACGCTTTGTCCTTAGACCTGAGATTGTCGTATGTATTCAAGATGTGGATCGACTTACTTAGGGGCTATCAAACGCTACACCGTAACAGGGTAGTTATAAAGGTAGCTTTCGGATTTGTCAAGAAGCATGCTATGAGACATGGACAATCAAGATGGGATTTGCCCCTCTCTGATTGAGAGTGATATCTCTGGGCCCCTCGAGTGATCGGATCCGAAAATGCATGGCCATGCTACATACGGTTAATAGTTAACCTACAAAGGGATTCCGAATCACAGGATCGAGAAAGAGCGGTCGGCTTGAAGCTAGACCAAATATCGTGAGGCAAAGGGAATAGCATGTATATAATGTTGTGATGGTTCGTTTGATATGATCTTCGTGTGCATATAGGAGTTGGCACGTCTTGCTAGAGGCCGCTACTGACTATTGGGCCGAGTAGGAGTACTCGGGCCATGTCTATACGTATCCAAACCCATAGTGTCACACACTTAAGGGGCTGGAAGCCCAATTCGGATGTGATCCGAGTTGGATTAGGTTTAGAAGTACTAATGGGCCTCGGACCCAGAGGCCCGTTAGGAACCTCTATAAATAGAGGGGTGGGGACGCCCTAGGGTTTACACCTTTTTGGCGAAACTCATCTGCCGCGCCTCCCACGCCCTCGCCTGTAGCAACTCACGGATCTAGCAGTCCGGCTTGCGACGCTTCCTCCCTGCACGTGTGGATACCTTGGAGGTGTTGCGCCTGCAGCACTTGGACGAGCCACGACGAGCCCTCCGACGAGCCGCGGCACGAGGGAGATCTTGCTGCACGTGGACGAGCTGCTGAGGAGCTGCTGGACGTCGACATGATCGACTACGTACGAGTACGCTGATCGACTTCGCTGCATCGACGCGAATCTACATCTTCCGCACCAGTGCATCGAGTGGTAATCCCGTGATCCTTATACGGCAGTTTTCCTGATTTACGCGGTAGAAAATTTTGATTTGCGCTAGTGTAGCCTACCTCGTATCCCAACAGAATCCTGGTGGGCAGTGCTGGCGGTGGGGGCGGGAGGTGGGCAAAGCGGCACCACGGTGAGGTTGTTGCCAGCCGCAGGTGGTGGTGGAGGCCAGCGACAGTAGAGGTGGCCTGGTGCGTTGCTGTTAGAAGGAAGGAAGGAAGAAGAAGGAAGAGGAATAGTATACTGGCTCCCTTGTCGCCGCTATATGCTTGCGAGTTGCGATGAACACGCGTCCGCCAGGAGCCCTGGAGAACAATGCAACGATGGGGGAGCTAGCTGTGGACCTAGCATACAATAAGTAATAATGCAATAGAAAGGCAATACAGCTCTTAGTGGTGAAGCGTGGACTAGAAATGCAAACGAATGGGGCCATCGATACCTCCTAAATATACTACTCTATCCATTTCTAAATATGTATCATAGTTGAATTTTGGACATAATGTTTCACTACTCATCTTATTCAATTTTTTTTGTTGTGGCCAATTTTACCATTAAAGATACTTAAGCATGACTTACATTTACTTACATTTTTGCATATTTACACTAATTTTTTAATAATAGAATGATCAAACATCATGATGAAAAGTCAACGGTGAAAAAAAATAGAAATAGAGGTAGTATGTGTCAACAAATGCGTAAAGAGAAAATGACATGCTTCCTACTGCCCAAATATATACTTGCAAAGTGTTTGATGCTTCCATCCCATCTCATTAGGCTAGTCTTAGTGGGAGTTTCATAGAGAGTTTCATCTATATTAATTTCTATGCCACATCAACAATTTTGCTAATTTGGCAAGATCTTTATAAGGAGAGAGAGGATGGAGTTTCATGAAATGAGAGAGAAGTTCATCCACATAAAACCCAGCAAGCACAGTTACCAAGTTTGCACTCTTGTTAGTAGTGCAATGAAACTGTGCATTGAGACCGACCTTAGTAAATTCAACAAGGTTTGTAATTAATGTCTCCATTGCTCTTTAACAAGTGTTTGTCATTAGTACACATAAATTTGAATAAGCTGAAGGTTCAATTTTAGAATTTTTCTACATATATCTAGATAGATAAAATTTAATTTAGTATTATTTTTCATGCATTAACAGTACAACTTACGTGTTTTGTATCTTGATATCGAAGATGGACTTGAAATTGATTTTTTATATGTTTCTTTTAACTTCATGTATACTACATACATGATCATTCATGAAAGTTTTTGGATATTCAAGGGATAGTCTTAATCATAGTTTCTCTTTTGCTAAAGAGAATGTCAAGATACTTATTAGGCACCAATTATTTTATCTTTATATACACAAGTTGGAGGGAGCCGAAAGCTAATGTCAAATGCTGGTTGGTTGGGGGAAGGATCCAAAGGTTGTAGCCGAAGCGGGTGAGGGAAACATCTATTCCTTGCTTGATCCCAAATCGGTTATTTGCCTCGGGTTTCATATCCACTCGTGACTTGACTCCTAAGATTCCTAAGATAAGGATGTAATCTTTAAAGATTGGATCCACCTTGCAACTCAAATTCCTTTCAAATATTTCCTAACTCTATCTCAACTTTTCCTAAACAAACCAAGTTCTTAAGTTCCTAAACCAAATTAAAACTTCTCAAGGTAATAAGATGGTGGACAGCCTGGTCGTTAGAAGGCAAGGGTGCACATGCCCCTCCCCTTTAGATAGGTTGGTGCATCCAGGACAGCAGCTGCCCTGGCGCACCGTGCACCCTTCCAGTTGGGCCGGTTCGTTTCGCCAGCCCATAGGTTCTTTACGCCTAAGGTCTTAATTTTTTTGTTTGATCCAACTAATCTCACCTACTTGGTCGTCTCTTGGGTGACTTACACATCCTTGCCCCCTCCCACTATGCGGTTTCCTTGACTCCTGGGCACTGTGCGGCCGATTGAATCCCACCCGGGCATGTGCCCTTCCCCCTAGCGCGGCTGGCTGAGTTCCACTCGAGCACGCACCCACTACCCCGCCAGCTAAATATACGCTGCTGTTGCGCGCGTCTCGTAACCGGAGAGGGAAAAGTTTCGAACTAAAGAAGACATGGATCGATTGGCGAGCTCTTTAATCCAACACAAGGCAGCAACAAGGTCTAGGCTGCACAAGGACGTCCATCATGGCCGCCGCCAACTCCTGCTACTCCTCCACACGTGAATTCTTTAAGTGAGAATACTACCGGATAAAAATGTACAAAAATTAACTCTTAAATGATTTTGTTTCTGGATGGGAGTCATAATTAATTAGTTTTGAGCCATGTTTATTGGGCAAGGAGTGTGTGAGGATTTTTTTCCTCTCTCGTTGCAACGCACAGGCATATTTGCTAGTCGTACTAAGGGCGTGTTTGGATCCTTAGGCTAAAGTTTAGCCCTTGTCACATCGAATGTTTGGATGTTAGGAGGACTAAACATGAGCTAATTATAAAATTAATTGCAGAAGCCTAATTAATCTATCATTAGCAAATGGTTACTGTAGCACCATATTATCAAATCATGGATTAATTAGGCTTAATAGATTTGTCTCGCGAACCAATTAGCTTTGTAATTAATCTATATTTAATATTTCTAATTAGTATCAAACATCCAATGTGACGGGAGCTATAACCCCTAGGAAACAAACCCAGCAGCTTCAAAAGGGCAGTCATCTCCCAGAAGAAGAAAACTTCAACATCCACCGCACCCAGAAAGATGGAACATAACATTGAAAAACACAAGTGCTAGAGAAAGTCACCAATGAAGGCACTGCATTACGGTGCAGCCTCTAACAAAAGGACACCATGGCTACTGAAGAAGAGGACAAATTCAACCAAATAAAAAAAGAACACGAATGGATAATCGCATGGTGCAAAATAATACTATCAGCTTTTGAATTTAAACCTCAAAACCAGTTTGGACCTGGCAAGAACAAATGAATCTCAAAGCAAACTAAAGGGCTTAAAAATCAAATGAACCACCTAAAATGTTCAACATGAATGAGCGTACGTTCTGAACAAAATGGGCAGCCTGACAAACATGCAAAAATACAGACCGGCCTGGCAAGTGGCAAACTAGAATTGAACAGTTTATCTCTTAGAATATTTGAATTGAATACCACAGATTGGACAATTTCAATAGCACATAATAAACTCAACGAAGAATCGGCTGCAGGTATAGATGCATTACAATCGAAATTTTATTCTTGCTCCAACAATATCAATCTACGACACTTTATTTATTCTGCATTATTGCCCCAGATGAAAAATCAAACTGAAACACAATGAAGGTAAGGTAACTAGTAACTGGGGGCGTTGGCTAGCAGTGCCTGTGCTTGTGTGTCGTATCTGAACCCTTGGCTCCTGGAATGATCTGCAGCCCAGATGAAGATACCGTAGAGCTTCCCCTGCGACTGCAGAGTCTGGCAGGCGTTTAACGACGTGTTAATCGGCACCGATGTCGTCGTCGGCGCCGTGGTGAAGCTGGCGAGGATGTTGCCTCCTGGGTAGTTGGCAATCTGGTTGTCGAAGTGGCTCACATACTGCGCCTCCGTTGTGCTCGCGCTGTACGCGTAGAACTGGAAGTTGATGTAGTCGATGACGCTCCCGTAGCTGTTCCACAGGGCCTGGTAATGGCGCTGCACGTCGGCGTTGTCGAACGGGGCGATGGACGCCATCTTGATCACCCCGTTGCTCTTGAGCGTCGTCACCAGGCGGCCGACGCACTCGGCGAAGGTGGCCGGGTCGACCTGGAACTGCTCGTAGTCGATGTCGATGCCGTCGAGGTTGTACTCCTGGACGATCTTGGTGAGGGAGGAGACGGCGTTCTTGACCCAGGAGTCGACGGAGGTGATGTTGAAGAACACCGGCCGGTTGTTCACGGTGGCGCCGCCGAGGCTGACGGCGACCCTCACGTTGGGGTTGCTCTGCTTGATGGAGGCGACGTCGGAGGCGGTCAGGACCGTGTTCTGCCAGAAGATGTTGAACTGGCCGTTGGTCGGAGTCGGCGGCTCCGTGGCGGTGGTGTAGTCGATGACGAAGGCGAGGATGAAGTCGAACCGGACCTTGGGGTTGATGGGCACGTCGGTGAACTTGACGCCATTGAAGATGGCACCGATGTAGTCCCGGAAGAGGTTGGAGTTTGCTGCGGTGGTGGTCATTGGGGCGTGGAGGGCTAGAAGAGAAGAGAGAAAAACTACTGCGAGGAGCTTTGAGGAGGCCATTTTTAACATGTGTTGGTTGGAGGTGCAGTTGCAAAAGCATGTATTTATAATATGTGTTGCGGCCGGCAAACGAACGCCAATGGAGATTAGTGCACTTACTTTTTCAAACAGAAAATAAATGGTGTTGAACGTTGAATGGACTATTCCTTCTCTCAAGTCTGAAATGTAGGAGACGAGGCCAGGGATGTCAACTTCTGGATTGGAGGGAACTGAAAGTGAAACTCAACCGCTGACCCTTGATTTGCGCATACACAGGCAGTCAATGGATGAAGAGAAACAAACACCATGGAACTATGGAAGCTTCTGTGGTGTAAATGTTAGGTGAGCGCTGCTGTTTTGATCTTCCAACCTGCATGGCTTGCAAACAAATCTTGCAGTTGGTAACGAAGAAGTCTCTTGGACTTGACGTTTAAAAGATCTGGCAACAGCTCAGAAAAATGACTAAGGGCTATCCAGTTTGGATAGGTGCCCACGGTAGCCAGGCCAAATCTTGCTGGGCCACATCCAGAAGATACGGTCAGCGGCTAGGTACATAACCCAGTTTCAGTTGACTTCAGAGATCATATAATACATCCATCACTATCTTTGCTTGTATTTTAGCAAAGGTACCAAGGAAAAGGTTTGATTTAGTCATTTTCGTGGATGTGGCCATGTGGGGCTAAACCTTCGCTTTCTCTGCTATTATTAGTTACAGTGACAGGAGAAAATGAATGGACAGCTGCTATGCTAGACTGGTTCAAAGGATTACCCATGCATGAACCAATATATAAGAGTATTTGGATGGATATTCTGGCTTCAGGCTACCAACTTTGACTGCACATGGGAAGACATACATTGAAAAGGACATGACAGCATTATTGAGACAAATAGTGCGTTTCTATGGAGATATGTGAAGATATATACGGGTTCAGTGGAAATCTGATGTAGCGGCTACTGATTGGCACAAGGAACACTTACCTGAAGAGGGCCCTCAGAAAAGGTTGCATCCACTACATGAAAGCTGGTTTAATTTAGCCTACGTCAACTTGAAGTGGGTGGCTAAAGGCCTTGTTGTTCATGTTGTAGCTATCGAACGAAACTAGCTGGGTCCGTCTGGTATGGCCTCACAGGCTCAGGGACAAATCTATCGCACCCCGCCCCCCACCCCATGCATATATTGGTGAAGTTTAAAGAAAATGAAATAGATTTCTATAGTTCAGTGAAATTTCATTCATTTTTATCTATTGAACCCGACAAAAGATTAGCATCGGTAGCCAAAGGCACCGACACGAAAAAAAGAAACAGATCAGGTCAAGGCAAAAAAAAAAGGCCAAAAAGGACCCAAAAAGTCCCCAGTAATGTTCTATTATTAGTGATTCTGAACAAATGGACAGCCTAGCAAGTAGCAACTAGAATTTTGACAGAGGGAAAGATAATAAAAAGAAGCATAGTCTATGAATCAAAATTCAGAGCAGCGATGTGTCAGTAGACGCAAATTCTTGCAGAATGGAACACGCCCTGTCTTAACGAAGATCACAGGAAGTGCTGCATTACAATTGAGATTTTATTCTCCATTCTTGCTCCAACAAGCTACGGCATTTTATTCCATACTTCTGCAGCCGGAACTCTTGAAGAAAACTCTTAGCTGCAAAACAGTGAAGCCAGCTACTGGCCGTTAGCGTTGGCCAGCAGTGCCTGTGCTTGTGTTTCGTACTTGAATCCTTGGCTCTTGGAATAATCTGCAACCCAGACGAAGATACCGTAGAGCTTTCCCTGTGACTGCAGAGTCTGGCAGGCGCTAAGCGCCGTATCTGGCACAAAGTTTGCCGTAGGCTCCGTGCTGAAGCTGGCCAGGATGTTGCCTCCGGGGTAGTTGGCGATCTGGTCGTTGAAGTGGTTGACATACTGATCTGCAGTTGTGCTTGAGTCGTATGCGTAGAACTGGAAGTTGATGTAGTCGATCACGCTCCCATGACTTCTCCACAGTGCCTGGTAATGGCTCTGCACATCGGAGTCGTCGAACGGCGCAATTGACGCGAACTTGATCACCCCATTGTTCTTGAGCGTCGTCACCAGGCGGCCGATGCACTCGGAGAAGGTGGCAGGGTCGGCCTGGAACTGCTCGTAGTCGATGTCGATGCCGTCCAGGTTGTACTCCTGGATTATGCCGGTCAGGGAAGAGACGGCGTTCTCGACCCACGAGTCGACGGAGGTGACGCTGAAGATCACCGGGCTGCTGTTCACGGTGGCGCCGCCGAGGCTGACGGCGACCCTCGCGTTCGGGTTGCTCTGCTTGATCGCAGCAACCGCAGAGGGTGTGAGGACTGTGTTCTGCCAGAAGATGTTGAACTGGCCGTTCGTCGGGGAAGGAGGCTGCGTGGCGGTGGTGTAGTCGATGACGAAGGCGAAGATGTAGTCGAACTGAACGTTGGGGTTGATGGGCACGTCGCTGAACTGAACTCCGTTGAAGATGGCGCCGATGTACTCCCGGAAGTGGTTGGAGTTTGCTGCTGTGGTCATTGGGGCATGGAGGGCCAGAAGAGCGAGTGGAAGAAGAACTGCCTCAAGGAGCTTTGAGGATCCCATTGGTAGCTTTTTGTAGTGGAGAACCAGTTCGCACTGCTTGGTGGGAGCTTTTTGTAGTGGAGAACCAGTTCGCACTGCTTGGTGGGAGCTTTTTGTAGTGGAGAACCGGCCGGCTGATTCCAGCAAAATTAGTTTTTTTTTTCAAACTGAAAATAATTGATGCTGAATGTTCAATGGACTTTGCTCTCATCTGAATGTCAGCTTCTGGATCATCGGAGAAAGCTAAAACTGAATATTCTTGCATTAAAACATTGTCCTGAAATATAAGGCATTATAGGTGTATTTAATCCACTAAATTTTTTCTTCTTCCACCAAATTAATGACATGCAAAGATGTATGTTTTCGTTCCAATCATACCCTAAAGTTAATATCATGCAAAGGTATTGTTTAAAACCATGCTTCACCACAATCAGCCGGGGTTTGAAATCCACCAATTGACAACCAAACAAGACATTAGTAAGGGATATTTTAATCTTTTGCTTACATCCTTAATATGTCTTAAAATTGCTAGAATATCATATATTTCAGGATGGAGGGGGTAAATGTTAAGTTCAGTACCGTTTTGATCTTCCATCTGGTAGTAAAAAGTCCATCCAACTTGATGCTTTTGAAAATGCAGCAACTGAAAAAATGGCTACAACTTGCAAACAAATCTTGCTTGTGCACTTCCAGAAGATTCAATGACAGGCAAGACTAGGTACACAATCCAACATAAAGTTGACATCAAGGCCAAATACATCACTGTCTTAGTTTGAATCTTAGCAAAGGTACCAGGAGAAAATGGCCTTCCGTGTATGCTCTAGTTGAGCAGTTTGCGGGTGTGGGGCTTTACTTTAAATCCTTCATCGTCTCTGCTGTTGTTAGTTACAGTGAAGAGAGAAAAGGATAGGGCACCTACTAAGTTGGACTGTTTCAATGGATCACCGGTGAACTTTCTTTAGATTAAGGAAAAAATTATCCGACCTCCATCATTCACGCTAGATATAAGATTAATTAAATAGGTCCAATAATTAGGCATGTTTTTAGATAGAGAGGCTCCAAGGAAGCCATTTGATTGAGGTTGGGATGCATGCCTAGACCATCTAAGTTTGGGTGCTCATTTCCTCTTGATATAAATCCACCTAGTCTCTCCTAGGTTGGTCTCCTTTTGATAGAGATTCCAATTTCAGGCTACCAACTTTGACTCGGGAGTAGAAAAACAATACAGAATGACAACATCATTCAAAGACATGTTCAAAGTGCTTAACTGCTTATAATCTGGCTCTAAAGCTTCAGCATGTTCAAGTGGCAACAGCATCTAGCTCAGCCCTACATGGAGACAGGAAGCTGAGGACTGCATCTACCCCGAGAGATTCAAGATGGCAACGGGCACAGATTACCCGCGTGCCCGCGGGTAAAAACCTGTTAGGGTGAGGATACGGGTACCATTTTGTACCCACGGGCACGGGTGCGGGTTTTATTTTATACCCGCGGGTAAAAATTTTGCGGGTATGAAAATACACTACTCGTGCCCGCATACCCGCATATCCGCATGACATGTGGGCCTGGCCGCCTAGATTTGCTAGGGTTCCTTAATCCTTATCCTCCCTCACCTCCTGACTCCTGAGTGACTCACAGTCACAGCCGCACAGCCATCCCAGCCCCCAGACCCCAAATCCCCAATCCCCCGACCGGCCTCCCGCTCCTGCTGTCCCGTAGGCGCCAGGCGCAGGCCCGCAGGCGTAGCGGCGCAGCGCCGCAGCCCTCCGCTCCGCCCCTCCCTCCCGAATCCTGACGGCCCGCCGCCCGCCCTCCCGAGTCCCGGCCGCCGCTCGCCCTCCGAGTCCCAGCCGCCGCCCGCTGCCCATCCTCCCGAGTCCCGGCCGACGCCCGCCCTGCTCGGTGCGGCGGCGCCCTCGCTCCCCCCGTCGCCAGCTCACCGCCCCCATCCCCCCAGGTCAGTCACTTCTGGCGGGTATGCGGGCATGTCCGCGGGCAAAATATGCCCGCGGATAGCGGGTGCGGGCGCATAGTGCTGCTCGTGGCGGGTAGCGGGCGCGGGCGCGGGCACGGATATATTGTCGCGGGTGCGGGTTTGTGGTTCGTATATCCGCGCGGGTTACCCGTTGCCATTTTTACGAGAGATTACACAAAAGACATAAGAGGAGGAAGAACTTTACGTATTTTCCGTTTCCGCTTTCGCATGCCGTCGACGTAACTCGGAAGGCTTGGTAGAGCCCCACACTCAAGGGCCCAAAGGCAGTGAGACGGCTCATCCTCTGCGGTCCCACATGCCAGTGAGACAACCAGAGTCAGAATCGTTCTCCTCTCCTCTTCCTCACCACGATCAGCGGAACGCCTCGGAAGCTTCCCGCTCCCAGATCTCCACCAAAACCCTAACCCCCCGAAGCTTCTAGAACCTCCTCCCCTCCCCCGCATGGACGGCCTCGCGGCGCCGTCGCCGTCCCACTCCGGCGCCACCTCCGGCGGCGGTGCCTCCCACCGGAAGCGGAAGCTCCCGCCGTCGTCGCTCTCCGACGCCACCGCCGACGAGGACGATGACACCACCGCGCCGTCGTCCCCCTCCACGGCACCTTCCTCGCCGTCCCACCCGTCATCCCCATCCTCCTCCCACTCTGACGACGACGACGATGACTCGCTCCACACGTTCACTGCCGCGCGCCTCGACGGCGCACCGGGTGGGGGCTCCGCCTCCGGCCGGCCCCCGAAGCCGGATTCCTCGTCAGTGTCTGCCGCAGCCGCAGCTGCTGCAGCGGCAGCGGGAACGGGGCCTAAGCCTGAGCCTGGCTCTGCGGCCGCCAGCGACGGTAAGGAGGACCCCAAGGGGCTGTTCACTGATAACCTCCAGACCAGTGGCGCGTACAGCGCCCGCGAGGAGGGCCTCAAGCGTGAGGTCAAGTCTTCTTCTTTTTATTTGATTTTATTTACTTTTCCATGCCATCTGATAGTATTGATTGGAATGTGGCTGAGATGGTTGAATTTGTTCTGCAGGAAGACTCGGGAAGGCTTAAATTTCTCTGCTATTCTAATGACGGTGTTGATGAACACATGATATGGTGTGTGTGGCACTTCTCAGAACTCTCTTTGGCATTGGCAGCAAAGCACTAGTATTGATTTCTGTGTCTTCCCCAGGTTGGTAGGTTTGAAAAATATCTTCGCCCGGCAGCTTCCCAATATGCCCAAAGAATACATTGTGCGCCTTGTCATGGATAGGTAATGCCCAATGTAATGTGCCTATGGTTTACAATTTACACATAATCTTTGCATCTTTTCTGGGTAGGAATGTGAATAAGATAAAATTTCTTCGGTGTTAGTAACTTCTTATCTCGTGTTTTGCAGAACTCACAAGTCAATGATGGTTATCAGGAACAATATTGTCGTGGGAGGTATTACTTATCGCCCTTATGCAAGGTAATGCTACCACTTTAGTGCTAGCATTTGTTATGTTGATATTGCATATTTTGTTGTGCTTAATGGTCAATGCTTCATGTTTCATATGTGACATTCTCCTTCTATTTGAAGATCCAATAATTCTTTACATCTGAAAGCAAATGGCAACTGACACCAATTCACTTGTAATTATGATACTGCATTGTAAAATCACACTCATTCATGGAATGCACTGTTTGATGGTCTTGAAACAGCTGACAAGTTAGAATGTAGGATGGAGTATTTGTATATGTGTATACTTTTGCTTTATCCTGCAGTTTTTTTTTCTATCATTAATGTTGTGCAACATGTTACAGATGTTTTTTGCTGCATAATATAGTGTCCTAATTGTACACAAAAAGCTATTATGCTAATTTTTCTTTTGGAAATCATAGCCAGAGGTTTGGAGAAATAGCATTTTGTGCTATTACAGCTGATGAGCAAGTTAAAGGATATGGAACGAGGTTAATGAATCATTTGAAGCAACATGCACGAGATGCTGATGGGCTCACACATTTCTTAACCTATGCAGATAACAATGCTGTTGGTTATTTTGTAAAGCAGGTATGGCTGTCTGACCTTTTACTTGTATATAATATAGTTCTTCTAATTTCTTGTTTGCACGTGTTATTAACTGAAATACTTCTGAAACGACATGTATGACATAAGACTTAACCTCACAAAATAGATATAATTAAATGCTAAAAGATATCTTGATCCTTTAGAAGGTTGTTGAGTATAGTTGGGTTGAATTGAAGGTTCTGTGTAAATATCGTGCCCAATTTCTGATAATCATTACATCAATGAACTTTAGCATCTTAATTTATCTGCAATCAATTTCTCTTCAGGTATAATGTTCAAAACATCATTGGTTTGTACTTAGTGAAAAATTGTATGGAAAAAATTGTTTGCCTTTTTCTCTGACTCCTATTGGCAATCTGTAGGGTTTTACAAAGGAGATCACTTTGGACAAAGAAAGATGGCAAGGGTAAGCCTGTTAAGCACAATGTCTTTTAAAAAACGATTTGTTCCATCTGATCAAAGCTTATTTTAGGGGTTTTACCTAGCCAATTTCGAGCTTAACAGTTTGCTGGTTCTAGGTACATTAAAGACTATGACGGAGGAATATTGATGGAGTGTAAGATTGACCAAAAGCTGCCATACGTTGATCTGGCTACAATGATTCGGCGTCAAAGGCAGGTAAAGTAACAGGCTAAAGGCTGCCCCAAATATGAACATGATGCAGAGAGTTCATGATTTACAATAAGTCGACCATTCTTTTACAGTTACACTGTATTACTTCTCTGCAGGCCATTGATGAGAAGATCAGAGAGCTTTCTAACTGCCATATTGTTTATTCAGGAATTGATTTTCAGAAGGTTAGCTTTTTCTCTCGCTGGGTGTTTTTCATCTAAATAGCCTCTCTTTATGTTCATGCTTTGGAGGAACTTGCTTGGGTGCTAGGTACATAGATTTGGCAGTTGTTTCTGTTCTGTAGAGGGAATGACTTTTAGGGATAGTTTGGTTTATCAGCTCCATATGTGAATTATTTTTTAGAAAATCACAGGTATGCCTCTTATTATGCAATGTCAACTTCTGAAATGATATCTTTTTGTTGTCTTTGAGTTTATGATAGATATCACGAATTCACAGTGGAAATTAGTGAGATATTATTTATGTTTTAGATGCTGTGCATTACCCTGCTAGGCAGGCTTATGGTAGTCAGGTGGTCAAACATGTTACAGAATTATAGTTCTTTCTCTGTAGAAAGAAGCTGGTATTCCAAGAAGACTGATGAAACCAGAAGACATCCCTGGTCTGAGTAAGTACCAGTTCTGTGCAAACTTGTTTTACATTGTTTGCCCTCTATGGTCAGGTTTTGATAGTTGAGACTGACTTGGATGCTCATACTTTGTTAGTCCGAGTATGCTTAATTTGTCAACTCCCACTATATAAACATGCTGCATGTTGAATTATCTGCAGCTGGTATGTTCAAAAGGTCTTCCAAACATTTGATTGCATTAGCTTTGGTTTGTTTTGAAAACTTTAGACAAATAACAACCTTAGCAGTTCGTACCGTTGACTATTAACATACATATTTTTTAAAAGAAAAGCTGTCCATTGTTAGCAACTAATTCTGCCTTTCCTGTTGATTTGCTAACAATGCAAGCCTGATTGAGCCATTAATGTGATGCAGGGGAAGCTGGGTGGACACCTGATCAGTGGGGCCATTCTAAATCACGTTCAGCATTCTCCCCGGATTATAATACTTATAGACAACAGCTTACTAGCCTTATGCGGATATTGTTGAAGGTAAGTCTTTTGTCTGCACAAATCTTACCAGATGGTGCAAGTTACATAGTTTATACTAATTGATTGCATTAGATAAACTGTAGATGTGTACCTTGATTTACCAACTGTAGATTTATGCAACTTCCCTATTCCAAAGATACTGCCAATCAGCAAAAAAGCCTATTTCTGATGGCATAAACTGAGCAAGAGATCTCAGATAATATATTTTTTAATTCCAGAGTATGAATGAACATCCTGATGCATGGCCATTCAAAGAGCCTGTGGATTCACGTGATGTTCCAGACTATTATGACATTATCAAAGATCCTATTGGTGAGTTTGAACTACAAGGGCCACAGTTCCTTTCTATCCCACCTTTATCAAGCAAAACCACAAGTTATTTAAGTGAACCAGTGTTTAAAACACATGCCTGTTTGCAGATTTGAGGACAATGTCGAGAAGAGTTGAGTCTGAGCAGTATTATGTGACCTTAGAGATGTTTGTCGCTGACATGAAGAGAATGTTCAACAATGCACGAACATACAACTCTCCGGATACTATCTATTACAAATGTGCCACACGGTGAGTTCTTTTTATGTTCTTGCAGCCAGGGACGTCTATGGTCCTGGCCAGTAAGATAGGAGTTGGGTTGCCAATATCTTTCCAGAGATTTTCTAGTTGACCGTTTTATCATGTTCACATTATGCAACCTAGTATAATCAACCATGCCATTCTATGTTCTAAATGGAACAAAATGTAGCTTAGATCTCGCTGACATTATTTGGCACCAGCTGGCAGATGGGCTGGAAAAATCTTACAACTCGTTTTTTGAGCCCAGCATGTAACTGTATTGATTTTTCTCCTTTTGGTCATGCAGACTTGAGAATTTCTTCTCAGGCAAAATTGCATCACAGCTTGCACAAGCCTCAACCAAGAGCTAGACTGGCGCAGGTTCACCGAACAGTCCTTGTAAAATTTTTCTGTATCTGTTATAGTCGTTGCGTCCCTTGTTGTGCCGTACAGCGCTGAACTGTTAGCTTAGCATGTTTTCGTGATTGTAACCAGTAGGACTAATCATGATTTTACATATTGCGGCTTAAGCTGGGGGTTTTCTGATTGTATCCATACAATAATAGAGTGAGGAGATCAGCCCTTGAAGAAACTATGTCAAACATCATTATGTCATCATCGGTTCTTCATTTTTCCAGCACCTAAGATTGAGAGTTATTTTACCTTGAGAGGTGCCATACATTATAACTTAGCCCTGATTTTTGTACATCCCAAGGACTCGGAAAAAGGCTGAGTAAAAAATGTCAAAGTCATGAAATAAGGCAGTATTAAATGGAGCAGAGGTTTGGTCAAATCTAAAAAGGAACCGGAGTCTCCTATGAGGCCGATAGGAATCAGCATTTTTCATGAGAAAATTGATGTCTTCCCAAATGAGCACTGCTACAAAAACTATTTGAAGTCCATAGACAAGCCTTGTTCTTCAACCTCATGGACTCTGCTTGGGACCACTGCGTTTGCACTTATTTATTCCATATGTTTCTTGAACCATACTCCAATGTTGAGGAAGCTTTCAAAATCGGACCGAGGTCTGCAGAGAAAACACATCAAATCCAAACCCAATTCAAAAGGGGAAAGGGATGGTCATCACGTCTCACGAAATGAGGTGGAAGAACAGAAATTAGCTTGGTTTCCATTAGCTTACATGATGATTTCGTGTATGTCCTCTGGGAACATCATAATTTTGACCCCGCCACCCCTTTCTCTCAGGGCCCTTGCATACTGAAATAACCATAAACCAAACAGGTAAACAAGAGGCATCAGCGAATCTGAGAAGATAGGGCAGGGATGCACAGACAAATTGGTAAGTGTGGAAAATATGGGCATCTGAAATTATTTCATGGCGTATGACTAGCTAAAAAATTTTTACAGCATTGAGTGAAACTTGGGATCCATTTGTAGTTGTAGATTGTAGATAAATCCCATGAAGTCTGTCACCAATTCTTTCCTCGACGAGTTAGAACAGAATTCCTGAGGCAAATCTCAGCAGATATTCTTGTACCTGTAGGCCATTAGAAGCTGGTACTCGAAGATCAGCTCCTCCAAGAAGCATAAGAAGGGGCGCTTTCACCTGCACAATCAGCAAAGTTCCATGAACCATACCAGCAAAAATGAGAATGGACCTGATACTTGAGACAGGAAAACATACTTTTGAGATATGGGCAATTGGTGATTTCTGATAGAAGAGGTGAAGATGGTCAGGTGAAGGGGATTCAGAGGCATATTGCTTCGATTCAGGTCCGCAGGCCACCATGTAACACCAGTCTGGAATGTCTGTGGTGCCAATCATCAGCGACAGGTTGCAGACAGGATTCCGAGCAGCTGCCACCACAAATCTATCTGGAGCCTGCAGCCAAATTGCAAATTACACTGGGAACAAGAACAGAAATAGCAAGTACCAACTGCCACTCTGAAATCGATTTAGGATGCTAACCTGACCAATCAGATGAGTTGTCAAGAATCCACCATGTGAAATCCCAACAACAGCTACTTTAGAAGCATCTATTAGCTTTTCATTGATGACGTGATCTACGGCTGTAAGACAGTCTTGGACGTCCTGCTTAAGATAGGTTAGAAACTTGGAATGAAATCATGAAGAACAGATGCTCTGAATTTAACTGGAGTACGTACCTGAGAACCGACTTTTCCGGGAAGCGATTGTAAAGCCTCCTCTCCAAAACCCGGTGTACCTCTTTTTTTCAGATAACCGTGAGAGAATGGCATGTTGACATGCACAGCTAAAGAGGTGCAGAGAAGTTCCAAGAAGCATACCGATAATTAACAATTAGCAGGTTGAATCCAAGTGAAGCAAGAAATGCTGATGATTTCACGTAGCTTGACACAGACACCGAGTGTGGACCACCATGAAGGATTACAACAGTTGGACTGTGTGAACTATCCTTGCAGGACACAAAAATGGCCTCAAATGGAAGTTTGCCACCTACAGAACAGGAAAGTATTACCTGGATAAAATATCACAGCCTAGCATAGAACATGTCTAGTTTCAGGATTATACCATCAGAGAGGTCATCTGAGGAGTTAGCGACAGGAATTTTAAGTATAGTGACACTGTGATGCGATAACAAGGACTTAACCTGCAGCAGAAGGCAATGCGAGAGATTATGGAGGCAACTGAGCTATTAAAGCCCTCATCAAGACAAAAATATATACTAAACTGAAAGCTAACCTTATTGCTGGCCGTAACCAACGGACTATCAACTTCATCCCAAGTCCATCTGTGTTCTTGCCCCTCTGGTGTCACTTGGCGTCCATACCTGATGTGAGGAGGGTCGATGGGACTACTTGACACTGGCAAACAAATGGGAAAAGCATTATATTTCAATGTTAGAATCAATTTACTGCATGAGTTCAATACCAGTTTATAACTACAATTACCAGCAAGAACATTGTCACCATCTATTGCAAGGACACTCCAAGAGTAATGTGAGTCTTCTGGAGTAATTCTTGTTACTTTTCCACTGCAGAATGAGACAGAACAGATTATAGAAGTGATCTTTTAAGTTCTGGAACAAGAATATGACAGTAACCTTTGATTTACCTTAAAACATCTATTGATAATATCACTTCGGTACTTCTCCAAGCAGATGTTAGTATCATCGTGCATCCATCAGAAAGCCAAGGATTGGACAGAATGGATGAACAGTAAAGACCCGGAAAACAATCATCTTCAGGGCACATTACAATAGGCACCTGAAACAGTTCAAATGCTGAATAGGCTGCAGAACACGGCGAAGAGGAAATCAAGATAAACACATCGGCATACCACTTCAGTAACATTAAGTTGTTTATCCATTTTCCAATCAGAAGGCCAGTTGATCTTATGCAGAGAATTCGTTGCATTATGTGCTCCACTATTTACAGCCTGTTTTGCAGATAGGAAGACTAGGATTTTTCCATCCCGGCTGTTTACAATAATTTGTACTTTCAGAGAAAGGTTAGGGGCTCCAATATCAAAATGTGCATGAATACTAATACAAGCATACCTGAACCGTGGAAAGAAAGCACTATTGATGCTTGCTGTTAAATTCTGTGCTGCTGCAGCGGAGTCTGATTTACTATCACTGTACAGGAACATAACATATTATAACCAATACTACCTGATAATGATACCAACTACAGAACTACTGGCATGGACAGTCATAGGTATTCTCTTTCTATTTCATCAGTCACAGAAGTGATAACTGATTAGAAAACTCTGTAACTGTACAAAGTATATAAGCTACAGATTTGTGATCCTATAGTGGATGCTTACCTAACTCGTTTAGTGTCAGGTTCTGGTCCTTCAAAAGGGCTAGCAATCGCATAAAGAGCACATGGCCTGTTAGAACAGTACTTGATACCTAGTTTTCTAGCAGTGTTCTGAAACCCGTTGTGCTCTAACCATCCAACGAAAACTAAATACTTTTGGCTGCCACTTGAAGATGATGGAGCCCAAACAACTTGGCCAACACTCAACGATGTCGCAATGCCTTTAGCCGCTCGCACTTCTCCACTGCATACACCAAAGCACAACAGCTTAGGCATAATAAGTCATACTGTCGGATCTAGGGGCTAGCATCTATAAGCTGCTGTGATGATTAATAGGCAGGGGATAGACCTGGCAATGTCAAGAACAAACAATGAGGGTCTCCCTTTTCTGCAGTATCTTTCACCCCAGTCTTCTTCCCAATCCCCTTGTCCTTTCCAGCTATTACAGTCTTCCTCAGAAGAATCTTCCTTTCTATATCCACAATCATTGAAAGCTGTTCTTGGTTGGGGTGGAGCTTCAGCAATGTACGCTATCAAAGTCTCTTCTTGATTCCAAGAAATACCATGAAACCTGCAGCAACAAGAATAGTGCCGTTCTGTCATGTCACTGTAGTCATGGAAAGAAAGGGCAGATGTAAATGCAATCACTCTGTTTTAATTTCAGTTTTTGCTCACCATTCATCGGTATAAAGTGGACCATGCATGGACTGACCAACATGTATCTCCTTCTCCATATGCGATTGATCAACAATTTCAAGCTTAGTAGGGCAACCTTTCTCTCCATTTCGCACTACAAGAAGCTTTGATCCCGATGGGGATGGGACAATGACGGACACTCCAGTCATTTCAGTGGGAAAGGGAGACCATTGGAAATCCAGAGAGTTGGTACCAGCTCTTGTAATATGAGAATACATAGTGTATTTTCTGGTGCTGTTCGCCAGTAGGTCTGGCTGGCTAATGGAGAACATTGCTGTGGATATGTCTTCTGCAGTCATAAAAGAAGCACTTTTTTTATGCCAGCTTGATATGAATTTCGAGACGAGTATATGATGATTATGGACAAAGAAAGTATAATGAAGACTGTGACCATACTGTTGTTGGTTTTGAGAACCCAAGCACTGTCAATGCTCGGGACGTTGGTGAATTCTTGCAGTAACTTGGATTGGAAAGCATATTCTTGAGATGTCGTCATATCCATTCTGAGTGGACTTGCAAACTTTTATGACTGACTGGAGGTACACAATTTACTAGGCTAAGCTAAATCTGCAATTTCACAAAGACATATGTTATGCATGTTGCAGGAGGGATTAAGTAAATTTTGCTGTCAATACATGAGGGTGCATGCAATATATGGACAGCTCCATCAAGCTAGCATACTATTCAATATAATCTCAACTCTTCTTTGGTTACAACTTTGACTTCCTACAACATTCACTTTTGAAAAGGTTTGTGGTATTGAGCTTCTGATCTAATTTAGTTTCAAGAACAAACACTAGTCCCGCTTCTTCATGAATTCCATTAAAAAACTTGCATTTTCACTGTAAAAAATTCAAGAAAAGTCATGAAAGCCTGAAATATCTAAGATGGAATTGTGGAGTGCCGGACTGCCGGTGATAATGCCTAAGTGAGATTAACTAAATACAGCTTACTGTATCGCACCTGACCTTCTCAATTTACCCTATTGCATGAGTACAAAAGCTACCTGAACTCGGAGGTCAGTTAATTCCACTCACTAGGCTAAACTGATCGCAAGGAACATGGACTCATCTTGAACTGGATCTAAGCAGACAGTGGTCAAGTCAAGTACAGAAGGAACCAACTCTTGAGAGAAAAAATTTAAGTAAGTCCATAACAGCAAAACACTAAACATATGCAAGAATTCATAGCAGCCTTTAGGGGAGAGAGAGCAAAGATGAGTGCTTACATAGAACAAAACTTTCTGCTTTTGCAGTGAAGTAGCAACACCATGGGAGTAGTTGAGTCCAGCAGTCCCTTTCCCCTCTACCATAGCTTTTAATCAGATGGCACCAAAGTTTGTTAATTTTGTGCCAGCCTTGTCTCCAAGGTCTTAAGATACAAGTAAAAATATAACAAAAAAGATATCCGGTTTAATGGCCATGTGCCCCACCAGAGGAAAGACGAAGGGAATCGAACAATAAGGCAGTGTCAGACCTGCATCCACCACTAAAGAATGCACAAGATGACAAGATGCCCTTCCAACTTCTTCTTGTCCTTTTCTTCACATTATTGGTGATACTTTAGCTAGTAGTATATCGTGTCAAACTTGAACATGTCATGTTGATAGAAACTGAAGCTTCGATGATTAACAAGGTTTGGAATACTGATTTTTTAGATAATGATGTAAGGAATAGTGATGTGACTTTGATTGCGATCTTAATTATAAATTTATATATTGACAAGTAGATTCGACAGGTGATTACACCATTTTCCCGTTAGCCTTTAGTATGAACAGTAAGTACAGTGAGCTGGGTCATGTAATTATTTTCTCATTACAATTCAAAACCAACAGCCTTTTCACATTAACACATAGCATCATTTGTAAAATAGCTATTAGAAGCTTATTATCTAAATTAGCTATTAGAAGTTTGGTATTCCAGAATCCACACTAGAACAGACACGATCTTCTATGTCTTAAAGAATTATTCCATCTTGGTAACATCAGATTGGGCAAGTGAACCATGATGTCAGCTGCTCTGACCCAATTACAAGCATTTAGTGACAATGAAAAAGTACATCAAAAATATAATAAGAGAGCACTAATGTTTATTTGCTCAAGTGCTTCTTGAACCAAACCCCTATGTTGAGGAAGCTTTCGAAATCAGACTGAGGCCTGCACCATGGAGGGAGTGGTTTAGTCAGACCTCAGATGTTGTAACTTGTAAGACATCTGTGTGGCAATCATGGAATAAAAATTCATCAAAACTAAAAAGTAACTAACTTGTCAATTCCGTGGATATCTTCTGGGAAGACAATAGTTTTGGATTCGATTCCCCTCTCCTTCAAAGCCCTTGCATACTGCAAAAATTGCAACAAGAGACAAGCACAAAACAAATCATATACAGGAAAAATAATATGAAGCCGAATAGAAACATCTTATACAGCCAAACAACACGTGAGAAAAAAATTTCCCCATTGTCAAACAGTAATTGGAAACCCTGTAACCTAAACCAATTTTTTATTCCTCTGCATGTTAAAAAAAGTAAAAGAAATCCCACAAATAAATATTTCAATAAGCTGGAAATACGAAAGAGACTTCCTTTCACCCTTACATAAGTACAGAAGCACAAGGGGATACCTGCAGGCCATTAGAAACAGGAACCCTGAGATCTTGCGCTCCAAGGAGAAAGAGTGTAGGTGTTTTGACCTGCAAATTGATAAACTTGTTAAGCAAATGACTACTCGTAGCATCCACAGAGTATCTTCCATTTGCATGTGGGAACTCTACTCTTCCCTCAAGCATAGATATAAGAAAATGTTCTTGTATGAAAACGCAGAATCCACACAAGTACCTTTGAAATATGTGATATTGGTGACTTCTGGTGGAATTGACAAAGATCATCTACTGAAGGAGACTCTGAGAAGTACTTTTTCCCTTCTTTTCCATAAATCTCGACAAAGCACCAATCAGGGATGTCAGTGGTACCCACCATCAATTGTAAGTTACAGACTGGGTTTCGAGCAGCTGCTGCAACAAATGTATCTGGAGCCTGCAGTCAATCAAATTTATACAGGTCAACAATGTGTTATATCCCAGAAACTTGATAAATAAATCATTTCATGTGATTTACATGTCTATGCCCAGTTCTTCAGATCCTTGAATATGAACAGAATAATAGAAAATTCTAAGCCATCCTTGGAGGTAGTACTAATTTCTATCTTTTTGGCAGGGAAATAATACGCAAACATCAAGATTCAACTCCTAAAGCTTTAGTAGCAAGATAGCCATTTATGGATATTGTCAGGCAAGCTTTATAATATGAGATATAAAAGCATATCAAGCTCTAGTTTTCTGAATACCGGCATACATCAGGGCAGTGGCGGAGGTTCGACACAATTCGAGGGGCCCCAAGTTTAGAGACAAGCCCAAAACTCACTCAATTCAGTGTTTTTGTTACCATGTAAGAAGTGAAGTTCAGTGTTTACTTAAGAGAATTTCCAACAGCTGGGGGTTTGCCATGGCCACCTTTGGCCACAACATACTGCATCAGAGTATTTCTCTGGGAAATATGCGCGAACTTACCATTTAACAGTCAGGTATCATTTCTGTAAAGTAATTTGACCTGATATCATATTAATTTGTTCATTATAAATTCAATTACAGAAGTCACTGGCAGTGGCAGAGTTGCATTAATTTAGTTAAATGATCATTATTCATGAAGCCCGGCTTCGTCACCATGGATACTTCTTTACAATGCAGTCTTGCTTGCAAAATTATAAGTTTGTAATACATTTCTCAAAACTAGGTGTTACATTTAAGTTACTGATGTTCAGTCCAAACGCTAATAATCATCTTGATGGTAAATATAAATATGAACTCTAAACACAATAGTAACTGCGCAATTGAAGAATACAAAAGAACAAGGGCAATCCAAGAACCTGGCCGATCAAATGAGTGGTCAAGAAACCTCCATGTGAACCTCCAACTACGGCAACTTTAGATGGATCTATTAGTCCTCTCCTTATAACAAGGTCCAAAGCCGTCAATACATCATTGACATCCTGCTTGTAAGTTTGCACAGAAGGGTACATGATTCATGATAAATTTTGGCATTTTTCAAGAATAATCTTTAAACACGGAAAAAAAAAAGCAATGACATTGCACCTGAGAACCGATATTTCCAGGAAGGGATTGCAGTGCTTCTTCCCCAAAGCCTAATGAACCCCTAAGCAACCAAAAAGTGCATCCCATGGAAATATTAAGAAATAAACCAAGAAAAGGGATAATGATCGAATTATTCATCAACTAAAAACGACAAATTTTCTTTTCAAAAAAAATATTCATCATCTAGAACAGACAAAGTACTAGCCAAGATAAATTCACCTGTAGTTCACAACAAGAAGATTATATCCCTGCGAAAAAAGAAAAGCCAAGGATTTGGAATAACTTGATGGGTAAACTGAGTGTGGTCCACCATGAAGAACAACAATTGTTGGATTACTTGCAGAATCCTTATGCGACACAAAAATAGCCTCAAAAGGCAGCTTAGCCCCTGAATAGATACAAAAACATATGGAGAGAAACAGAAACCGTATTAGTTAAAATTCTGCAGAAATTCTTCAAATAAATTGGTGAAGAAGTAAGAATTTCAATAACAGTGGTAGAGTTCTTATAAAATATTTCAAAAATAGTCAGCATGACTAAATAGGGTAGGATGGTGCACTATCGTAAGCTATAAAGCTATATAAACTCATTTTGGACATGCCTGCCTGCCTTGATTAATACAAAAGATACATTCTATGACAATTATACTGCCATTCACTGATTTTTATGAGTGCCTTTTTTACTTGGTGCGGTATCTAAAATTGAACTTTGACAGTTAATTTACTTTTACAATGTATGTTTTGTCAATGACTACGAAATCATAACCATGTAAAAATACTTTCATACAGAATGCAATAGCACCACTTTAGTGTAACTAAACATACACATTGTTGACTAAAATGTAGGTCAAATATTATAAATTTTGAATCTAGATGTTTGGGTGCCTTACAAAAATCCTCAGAGCGAGTGCCAGCTTACTAGAGTGAATGTACTGATTTCGAGAAAATTAACAGAGCCTAGTGATGAACGCAGAAATAGTTCATAAAGGAAGAAACTTACAACTTCAGAAAGAAAAATCTAATTAGAAAACCGATTCTGCTAATATTAACCTGTGAGAGGAATAAGTATGCTCGAGTAGTTCTCATACCATCTGCAAGTTTGTCGGAAAGGTTGCTAATCGGGACTTTGAGTATGCTGAACTTATGTTCTGATAATATGGAGCTTATCTGCCAAACATACATAACAATTTAGTAACTACTCACTCTACACCATAAAACCTTTTTTTCTGAATAACAATTAACGTTCAGTGCTTTTTTTAGCAAAACCTCATCTGAAAGCTTTGGCAGAGGAGTTGAAACTTCTTGCCACTCCCAATGGCTTTCAATCTGAGAAACCTTAATTCCATAGTATATTTGAGGGAGTGTAATAAGGCTGCTGGAAACTGGAAAGATTAAAAAAAAAGCAGACAAACAAGGAAAGTTACCTAAAAAATGAGAGAACTATGTAATTATTCAGTAATCATATACTAGTACGGGGTTACCTGCAAGAATGTCATTCTTGTCAAGTGCAAGAACATTCCATGAACAATCTGAATCCTGAGGACTAACTCTTAAAACTTCACAGCTGCCAAAAAAATTTACAGTTAAATAATGATTGACATTATGTATATCAGTCTACAAGAGGCCAAACAGATGTTTGCAATCACCTCACAACATTTATGGAAAGTACTACTTCCTTACTGCCCCAAACAGAAGATAGAATCATAGTCCGTCCATCAGTTAGCCATGGATCCCTAAGCAAGCCAAAGCAGTACAGCCCAGGGAAACAGTTCTCTTTGGGGCACATCACAATGGGCACCTACATAATACAAATGTAAAGCATATGGTATCAGAAAATTTATGCATCATTTATCCAAGAAAGTGCCCATAAAAAGAAACAAATCATCTTTTAGTTATATTTCAAGGAATATTGAATTCAGACACTTCAATGAGCCCAATACAGGCTTTCATCCAGAATTGCTTACTCAAAAGTGAGATGACATATCAGGGTAAAATGTGTACCATGAAACTGGTAAAATGTGCACCATATTAATAAACAGCATAAGATACTTTCCAAACCATGGACTAGTACATGAAAGTCATAGTTAAAAAAAAAAGGATCCCATACCACGTCAGCAACACCAAGGCTCCCATCCAGTTTCCCATCTGTAGGCCACTCAATTCTATGCATTGAATTTGTGGCATTGTGTGCTCCACTATCTACAGCACTCTTCGCTGAGATGAACACAAGATACTTCCCATCCGGACTATCAAATAAAAACTTCCATTATTTTGCATTGCAATGTAGTGTTAATGGGCATGCATAAAAAACTAAATATAATCAGAGACACAGTTTCTTTTGGTATAAGTGTACAATAAACTTAGTCATGAAGAAAGATGCGAGATTCACTACTGCTTCCACCTTCCAGACTCTTGAAAATGAGGGAAACAACAAGCCTCATTAAACCAAACAGGTAGGTTCTGACAGTTTCAGTTAAAGATTATTTTTTTCGAACACAGAAAACTACACCAGACAATATGGAAAGTCAACAAGTCTGTAACATAGAGGGGAAGAAATAGCTTTATCATTCCAATCAGTAACCTTTGCAGATGATGGTGCAGACAAACATAATGCAAAATGATAACAAATATTAGCAAAATAGTGTAGATGTCGCTCCCGATATATCTACTTGAGATGAAATGAAGTATTCCTACCTGAACCGTGGGAAAAAGGCACTGTTCAGGTCTGCTGTTAATTTGATCATAGTTGTAGTTTCACCCTTATCGCCCCTATGCCAATAAAAGAAATATGACATCAGAAAATAAAGCATATGCCTAATGAGACATGCTGTGTACCATATGTTCAGCATTTATCACTTTATAATTTGGATTAATGAAGAAAAATGTGTGCTGCAATTGTCCACTTTTATTGAGAAATACATTTCGATAATTATCTCGACATCAAGGGCACCGATATTCTTACTCGGTTGATGGTTTCTCAGCTTCTTCCCTGAAAGGATGAGGAGCAGCATACAGAGCACAAGGTCTGTTGTAGCAGTATTTAATACCAAGCTTTCTTGGAGTATGTTGGAAACCATTGTCAGATGACCATGCAACAAAAACCAAGCCATATGAAGGTGATGGTGCCCAAATCACTTGACCAACACTTAATGATCTAGGTATTCCCTTCACAGGTCGAACTTCACCACTGCAAGAGGCATGCTATTCATCATAAAAACACGATATTTGTAAACTATCTCTTCAGGGTGGCCATGGACATACCTGGATATGTTGACAACAAACAGTGCAGGTATCCTTTTCTTCGAATAGGTTTCTCCCCAGGTTTCCTCCCAATCCCCTTGTCCCTTCCAGCTCTTGCAGTCCTTTTCAGATGAGCCTTCCTTCTTGAATCCGTAATCATTGAACACTGGCTTTGGTTGAGGAGGTTCCTCGGCAACATAGGCTACAAAAGTCTCTTCCTGGTTCCAAGATATCCCTTCAAACCTGCATCAAAGCAGCATTTAGCACAAGCCAAAGCTGCAATGGTGAAGCAAAGAAATGCATACCTCCCTCCCTCTCTTTTTCTGGAAAAAAAGAAAATAAAATAAAAAGGATTGGGCGATTTACCATTCATCAGTATAGAGTGATCCATGAACAGATTTTGCAATATGTATCTCATTCTTTAATTGGCATGACCCCCAAATCTCTAATTTTGTAGGGGAATCATCCTCAGAATTGCGTACTAGAAGAAGTTTTTCTCCAGATGGCGATGGAATTACTGCTGACACTCCACTTATTTCAGTTGGGAAGGGAGACCAGTGGAAATCGACGGACTTTGAGGCACTCTTTGAAATGTGAGAATTCAAAAGGAATTTTCTCCTCTTATTTCCCAAAAGATCTGATTGGCCAATGGAAACCACTGCTCTGGATGTGTTTTCTGCAGACCCCACAAACAAACAATAAGACACCTCAATTTCAGAAAACAAATAGGGTAGCAACAGCAGTGCATACCATCCTTGGAATTGAAGATCCAAGCCTTGCCACAACTGGGGATCTTAACAAATTCTTGCAGCAACTTTGACTGGGAGGCATACTCATCGACCATGGTTGCATCCATCCCCAAAGGCAATCCTTTGTCAGCTTCTGCTTCTGAGGCTTGTGTGGTAGCCATTGCTATTGAGCGCAGTGAGACCTTGTCAATTCTGTGTAGTCAAAGAGATTAGATCTGCATCAGCCACATGACCAAACTGAATAGGGTAATCCAGATAAGGCAAGTAGGCCTGCAAGTACAAAATTCTTCCGTGATTGCTCAACTACTGTATATATTATCAGACAGGACTTGTTCCTGTCGAGTAGGTGTCATTGTCTTGGCACGACCAACACTTAGAGCAATCATGCACAAGATTCCTTATGCATGCTCTATCCACTATACAGGAACCGCTAGCTGAAGCAAGCGGGAAACTGAATAGTAAAAGCATCCACCAATTCCTTAAATACTTAAACTTGATACACATTTATCTAGTTTAAAATTATCCTGATCACTACCGTCAGCAGAAATCAAACCAAAACCGCACGACAATTCCTTCACACTGCCCGCTGCCATCGCAATTTGTATACAAGTGTAAAACCATGCGTGCTAAAATAACCAATAATGTTTTTTTAAGAACAAAATGGGTGATATCACAGTCGCGAACTCGGGTTGCATCCAGACCAATAGTAACATACATCAATCTGAGAACGCAACTAATCTAATTTAACCCAACTCTAAGAATATGCAGAGAGGGGGGAGAGAAGCGGATTTTTTTTCCCCATAGAGCTGACCTGCGCCGCAGCAGTGGTCCGCGGGGCGGAGCACAAGCGCGGGAATGAGAGGCCGAGACGAGGAGTAAATTCGCAGCCGCAATGGAGGAGCGGCAGTGGAATTTGGCGCAGGTGATGAAGGCCGTAGTCAAAACCACCATCGGTTGGATGGGGGATCTTTTCTTTTTGCATATCCTTTACTACATTAATTACTATGGACCCTCTGATTTTATCACGAATTTCATTTCAGCCCTCCAGAAGCCACGTGCCAACGCCGGCCCAACGCGCCGGGCCGGGAGCCCGGGATCGATTACAGATACGTGTAGGGTGTTGATCGATGATGACCTTTGCACAATGAGATCATGAGAATTTGACCAGATCAAGGCGGTTACAGGAATCACGCAGCTCATAGGATGAGAAGTTGCTGATCATTGAATTGTACAATCTGGTTCGTCAATTGCAATGGTCTAACGGACTAAAACGAGAAGTTGCTTGTTTTGTTTTCAACTTGTGATTGAAAAGCTAAGATTTATATGATTCTAAAGCTGAAACAAATTCAGCCTTAGAAAAGGGATGTGATGATTACGCCGACGGGAAGTGGTATTCATCATCCTTGTCATGTTGAAATTCACAAAAGCCATGATCAGTTGAATTGAAACACATAGCTGCGTGCCATTTTTGCATATTTTTTCCAATATCTAAAAAAATCTAGTGTAATATTATCATAGTAACAAAATGATAGTTATACCGACAAAAAAACAAAATGATGGTTATAACAAAATGCTTCCAACCAAGAACTCAGTAACATTTTTTCATCACAAAACATATCTTTAGATATTCTTTTTCATTTCAATGTTCCCTTAAAATTGGGGGCAAAGTGAACGTGAGACTCTCCAGTCTCCTCCGAATCACGTAGGACCTAGTGCATTGGCACATTGGTTCAATTTTATTAGTTTAAAGTACACATTTTTTTTTGCGAAATCCGGACGCAAATGTTGCTCATATGCACGTGCATACACCACACACCTATGAGCATCTCTAGAAGATTGGATCGACAAATATCGAGATTGACAAAATCGCCACAGTATTCGACTCCACCATCAAAAGAATAGCTTCGTTTACTTCCGGAATGAATTAAAAAGAGTAAAATACACCAGCGGTCCCTGAACTTGTGGTGGCATCCGGATCCCTAAACTCTCAAAATGCATTTTCAGATCCCCAAACTTGTCCTCAGGTTTCATTCGAATCCCTAAACTCTCAAAAATATATTCTCAAATCTTAAAACTTATCACATGTCGCTGATGGTAATGCTTCCTCCTCGCTCGTTGCCTTCACAATCACCTTATGTTAGTAATCACGCATGTGTTCCTTGGCGCTTGATTCGGGGATTTTAAAATAAACTTTCAGAGTTGAAGGACTCGGATGATACCTTGAGACAAGTTGAGGGACCTGAAAATGTGTTTTGAGAGTTTAGGGACCCGGATGGCATCTAAGATAAGTTCATAGACCTAAAAATGCATTTTGAGAGTTCAGAAATCTAAATGACAACCCGTGACAAGTTCAGGAACCGCCTATATATTTTACTCAATTAAAAAAGTACGAGCACACAAGACTTACAATTGGATGGATAGGTTCCACCGCAATAAATCTAACCAACTAACCAATACTCTGTTCATATCAATACCCGTGTTTTACCACCATCTGCACCATGCTTGTCCTAAAAAGTGCACAAAGCTTGTCTACCATTAGCGAGTCAAGATGTGCAACCCAATCAAGTTTTTTGTTGTATTAGATGCATGACTCCTGGTGCAACCACTCAAATAAAAAGATTGGGACCGTTCGGCGATGATGGTACTCCTCCCTTAGGTGAAGCTCTCCCAACTTCGCTTCGGCCGGGCGGCAAAATTCAGGGCCCTTTTAAAAAACTCTAAAATGGCTCTTATTAGCTTTGAAATATGAAGCAATAAAAATGTTTAATCTATAATGTATTACAATAAATTTATCCGTAGGTTCTTTTTGAGATTGAGTTAATTTCTCTATTCTTTATTGTTTTAAGTTTTTGTCAGAAAAACATGATTTCGATTTTGAAACACTATATCTAGACCATTTCATACACATGTATAAGAAAAGATGAAGAGAACAAAATTAACAATTAAACCGTTAAAAGATGCATATCAAGTAACGAAAAAAGCTAGAGCTAGTAATATAATAGGTTAATTATTCATATGCAAAGGGCATAGTAAGATTGAAGAATAAAAATTACCTTGAGTTCTTGACCTATGAGTTTTGATGTGCAACGGCGACCTGTGGAGGACTCCTGGCCCTCCACAGCCCGTCCAGAGTTCCAGACTCTAGCAGTCCAGCGTTGCCTCTTGATCTGCACCGTCCACCGTCCACGCGACCAAGGTTAGAGTAACCAGAGCCGGAGAAGAACTCGTTCTGAGCCTACTATGCCGGAGCAGCGCTCCGTTGCCGCCAAGTTGCCCTAGCTGGATGTCGATCAAGACTTGTGAGACAAAAATGAGAGAAAATTCCTTATTTGACATCGGAATTTACGTTGCTTCCTTATTTGCCATTAAAAAAGTTGCCTTCCTATTTGCCATTGACTCAAAATTGTATTCCCTATATGCCATCAACAGTGTTAAGGTGGACATGAAAAGATGATTTTACCCTCATGGCATAGGGACACATCATTGTAAAATTTGTATCAACTCAATGTTTGTGTTGATTCCATGCATATGCAGCCTGTCAAATTTTACAACAATATATCCCTATATTACAAAGGTAAAATCATCTTTTCGTGTCAACTTAACTCTGTTGATGGTAAATAGGGAATGCAATTTTTAGTCGATGACAAATAAGGGAGGCAAACTTTTTCAATGGCAAAGAAGGAAGACATAAATTCGATGGCAAATAAGAAATCTTGTCAAAAATTGAGCCAGCGCGCCGCGTGAGAAAACGATTTGCGCTTCATTCTTAAGCATGCTAGAGTGCGCAATACCTAGTTTGGCTAGCGATTGTTTTGCTTGATAGGCTGCAAAGAGGGGAAAAAAGAGACCCCTAGAAAATGGGGGCCTGTACCATTGCACGGCCTGCGCTCCCCCGGTCCGGCCCTGCCTAAAGACGCCTTTACGACAACCTTGCGTGATGAGTAGAATGTTTCTATAGCATCAATCAGGACTTCGTGTAAGCAAAATGATGATACAACAATAGAGTTAAGAATGATTGAGAAAGAAAATAATTTCTAATCAAGAAATCAGCTCGTGCCCGAAATATAATCAAGCTAGGAAGAAGGGAGAGGGAAGGAGAGAGAAATGCGGTGATTGGATGGAAATTTGTTTTGAAAAAACTGTCCACTAGTACTACCTCATGTTGAAATATTTTTTACTGTGATGAAAACACTTTTCGTCACGACGTGTGACCTTCGTATTATCCAAAAATTATGTAAATACCATTTTTCATTTTTATGATAAAGATATTTTAAATATAACTTATCTTTTTGTGTATTTGAACTAAAATATTGAATATGTCAAATATTATGACAAAAAGTCCAATGGAGTAATATAAAATATATAGGTAACATTTATATTATATGCGTGACAACTATCCAAAAATTATTTGGATTGAGACTAGTCCCACACCTCATTGTAAGACTAATCCCAACATGGTATATCGAAGGCTGTTGCATCATAGAAATGTATTAAGCTGATGTATAAAGATAGGACCTCTTAGTATAGTAGTATCACAATGTTGTGATATACAATTAATTGTTGTTATATTGTGTGTATAAAAATGGATCACCACATTTGATTTTATGTCAAAATGTTAGATTTCATGCTAGAGCTTTGCCTCCATACAAATACCGCTCTTATTTTCTCTCCAATTTAATTTCTTTTTGCGTCATTGAAAAATCCTACCAAATGTAAATGTACACGAGCCATGAGCCTTTTTATCCCACGCTCCTCCACCCCAAAATTCTTAAGGGTGTGATTGGATGCCTGCAGCTCCTAGCCGGACCCGTTCCTAAGAACCAGGTTCTCGGTGGCTAGGCTGAGGGCATGCAAGAGCTCTTTGTTTGATTGTATGAATTCACGTGTGCAGGTTATAAAGAGCAAGTGATTGGTTGTTTGAATGTCTGCATCTCCCACCTCTATAACAGCAGGCTACATGCTCCTGCGCGTATCGCGTGAGCCAGGCTCTGGAGAAACATCCAATCTCTCCGCACGGCGGGAGCGTGGCTAGAAGGCTGCTTTTGCACCTTGGAAACTGGCCCACCCCTGACGCAGGCATCCAAACTTGCAGATCTTACATCCTAGGTCTGGTTTGCTTTCTTTGCTTATTTTTAGCACCCGTGTTTAGATACTAATTAGAAGTATTAAACGTAGACTAGTCACAATCCGAATACGTCAGAGCCTCCTACTGGGAATTTGACGTCGGCTTGAGAAGCCGAATAAGGAGCATTTGAATAACTCTTGTGTGGAGCCGAAATTGGTGGAGCATATGCCGGCCCCTGGTACCCTTGAGATACGCCGCTAGCTAAGGAGCTGATCGACGGCGTTTTATACCGGATTAGAAATCACCGGGGATTGATCGATGGAAAGCTTGATAGACAAGATTGGCTGGACCATCTCGGACATCTTGTCC